>NC_091379.1:6859664-6867164 GCF_038502225.1 Cherax quadricarinatus
GAGAGAGAGAGTAAATTGGACATGTTATAGATTTATTAAAAATATTTATATTATTAAATCCTTAAAACGTCATCTGTAAAGATTAGTGATTGACACAACAAGTGAGTGAATGTTCAGTGGGGTACAGGAAGTGAGGGAGAGGGAGCGTGTTGAGTGGTAGTGACCTGACACCAGTTATTTGTCTGTTAGTCAGCCAGCCAGTCAGCCAGCTAGCCAGCTAGCCAGCCACTCAGGCAGTCAGCCAGCCACCTAGCCAGCTTTATCTCTGTCAGGGGAGATCCCGCCAAAGACTGATGGAGGGAGAGTCAAGGGACCAATGTATGGAGATAAGAAAGGAAGGGAGAATCAGAGAGAGAGGGAGAGAAAGAAAAGCGGTAGAGAAGAGAGTAGAGAGAGAGTTGAAGTTGTCGGATATAGAAATAAGTGATGATTCCAGGATTCTTCGCCACAGAAGACAACACTCAATACCGAAGAATCCTGGAATCATCACTTATTTCTATATCCGACAACTTCAACCAGAATAGTGGCTTCTATAACATAGCTGAACAACTTGCCAAGAAACTTCTTCATCGCTATCCCACATAAGAACACAGGAATGGAAGAACACTGTAGAAGGTCTGCTCACAAACTTATCCAATCTCCTTTCCAAGCTACCCAAGATTTTAGACTCTATAACCCCACTCGGTAGATCATCAGATGCAGCATTCTCCACCTGACCTCAGCATTCTGAACCTGACTATAAATACTCGCGTCCCTTCCACCCCAGGTAGATCTGTTTGTGACTTGAAAAAGCCCACTGTGTGGGCGAAACGTAGTCAATAAAGGATCACATTATACTGCATATGTGTTTATATTTCCAATGTGTCGGTATTTTATACCATTTATTTCCAGTCTCTTACCATAAATGTGCAGCCGAGAAATCTGCAGCAACTGTGTGATGCTATCTCGTCAACTTGGACCAAAATCTCCAAGGAATGTTTCAAGCACCTTGGTGAATCCATGACTCCAAGAATTCCGGTTGTCCTGGAGGGAAAGGAGGGCCCTACCCAGAACTAGAAGGATGTGTCTAATAAAGTGACCACTTTGTGTGATATATATATATATATATATATATATATATATATATATATATATATATATATATATATATATATATATATATATATATATATATATATATATTAACACACTGGCCGATTCCCACCAAGGCAGGGTGGCCCGAAAAAGTAAAAAACTTTCACCATCATTCACTCCATCACTGTCTTGCCAGAAGGGTGCTTTACACTACAGTTTTTAAACTGCAACATATATATATATATATATATATATATATATATATATATATATATATATATATATATATATATATATATATGTATATATATATACACACCACACGAATACCACAGTATCCTGAGGAATATTTTTACGAAAGTACTTTACTCTAGAAGATGGGCAGTGGGACCAAGCTACACTTCCAGTCAGACTAGGATGCATTAGTGTCCGCTGGTTATCACAGATTGCACTACCTGCTTTCCTGTCTTCATGCGTTACATCCAGTGGAGTTCTAGCAGCGATTCTCCCTGAAAATCTTAGACAAGATTGGAGTCCATGACCAAAAGTTCGTTGATGGAGCCATGATCTAGGATAATCTAACGGGCTCTGAAACTAGACCTGCTCCCCCCAATAACTACAGAGAGTCACACTGGGATGGCACAATAGTGGAGAATATAGCATCAGTAATACTTCAGAGTGTGTCGGGGAAGGATAGAGCCCGCCTCCTGGCAGTGAGAGCTTCTCATGCAGGGGACTTTCTGTTGGCTGTTCCCAACTCCAGCCTTGGGAGACACCTCGACCCACAGACCATCCGCATTGGTGTTGCCCTTCGACTTGCCGCCCCCTATTCTTTCCGAACACAGGTGTATTTCCAGCACTGAAGCAGCAGACCGATTTGAGCACCACGGTCTTGTGTGCCATAAATTCGAGGGAAAGATTGCAAGGCATTGATAAATACATGAGTGGGTGTGGGTGGGTGTGAGTTGGACCTGACTAGCTTGTGCTGCTAGGTCGGATGCCGTGCTCCTCCCTTAATTGACGTGTCTGACCTCAGTAGGTCAAGGCATTGGCTTAAGCCGGTGTGAAAATTGGACATGCCTCGCATAGGCCAGTAGGACTGTTGTAGTGTTCCTTCTTTCTTATGCTCGTATTATCAAGAGGAGCAGTAAGGGTGCCACCCTAACTATGCAGATCTGATGGCAGCTAGAAGCGTCCAGATGGTATCACCGTTCAAGCCTGGATAGACGGCAAGCAAGTGGTGTGGACTGCACATGTGTTTCTACCTTGGCTGATGCCTATCTCAAATACACCAGGGAGGAAGGAGGCAGCTGCCAGCTTCAGGGAGTCCCAAAAGTCTAGAAAACATGGAGAACATTTAAGCCAAAATCGCAAGTTTTATATATATATATATATATATATATATATATATATATATATATATATATATATATATATATAACATGGCAGGTGTGAAACAGGAGAACAGGTGTGACCCAGATGAAGGTCAGGTGTGACACAGGTGAAGGTCAGTTGCGGTAATCAGAGGGGAGGTCAGGTAAACCTACAGATGCTGAAGTAAGAGTGAAGATGAGGGAAGAGGTGAACCAGGTAAGTGTAGGTAGGTGAGGAAGATGGGAGAGAGAGAGAGAGAGAGAGAGAGAGAGAGAGAGATGGCTTGAGAGGGGAAGAGAGGGTCATTATATGAGGTGGGGAGGGTAGTGGACAGGGCCACAAGCTCCCCACCTAATTTGTGTGCCAATCATCGCCTCGAAGGCGGCCTAGGGAGAGGGGCGTCTATAGATAATTGAGTGAGGGGAGGCATGTGTTTTGGGTGCGGTGGGGGACGAGGTGGAGGAAACGGTGGTGGAGAAGGGGAACGTGAGAAAGAGGGGAATAAAAAAGGTGAGAGATGGGAGGGAGGAGGAGGGGGAGCCACAGTAACAATATTTGGTCAAGTGGGGAGAGCAGGAGGGGAGGAAGACACTCGTGGTCAACACCCCACGGGGAGGATAATTACACAGATACAAGACGCTAAAGAAGGAACATTATAAGACAAGATAAAGAAGTAAAAAGATGAAGAAAAGACAAGATAATGATAGAAGATAAAGAAGTAAAAAGATGAAGAGAAGATAACGAAGATGAGAAGATAAAGATGAAAAGAAGAAGAAAAGAGGATATAAGGAAGAATATAAAGAAAAGAAGATAAAGGAAGAAGAAAGACATAGTAACACTAGTTATATTATACTCTCTTGATGGACTTAATGAAGGAAGGAAGGAAGGAAGGAGAGGGGGGAAGGTGGGAAGGAGGAAGAGAAAGGAAGAAGAAATGGAAGGGGAGGTTAGAAGGAGGGAAAGAGAGGAAGAAAGAGGAGGAGGAGATGGGGAAAGATTTATGTCTTCATCACAGCTGGTAATAATGATGGGAGGTTCTCTCTCTCTCTCTCTCTCTCTCCTCTCCCTCACCCTTGTCACATAACACTCAGATTGTCCCCATTTTTTCTTTCTCGTTTTTACTGTCCTGTTGTATCTTAGATTCTGCTCTCTCTGCCCTTCCACTTTCCCTACCCTCTCACTTTCCCTACCCTCTCACTTGCCCTACCCTCTCACTTGCCCTACCCTCTCACTTGCCCTACCCTCTCACTTGCCCTACCCTCTCACTTGCCCTACCCTCTCACTTGCCCTACCCTCTCACTTGCCCTACCCTCTCACTTTCCCTACCCTCTCACTTGCCCTACCCTCTCACTTTCCCTACCCTCTCACTTGCCCTACCCTCTCACTTGCCCTACCCTCTCACTTTCCCTACCCTCTCACTTGCCCTACCCTCTCACTTTCCCTACCCTCTCACTTTCCCTACCCTCTCACTTGCCCTACCCTCTCACTTTCCCTACCCTCTCACTTGCCCTACCCTCTCACTTTCCCTACCCTCTCACTTGCCCTACCCTCTCACTTTCCCTACCCTCTCACTTTCCCTACCCTCTCACTTGCCCTACCCTCTCACTTTCCCTACCCTCTCACTTGCCCTACCCTCTCACTTTCCCTACCCTTTCACTTTCCCTACCCTCTCACTTGCCCTACCCTCTCACTTTCCCTACCCTCTCACTTTCCCTACCCTCTCACTTGCCCTACCCTCTCACTTTCCCTACCCTCTCACTTTCCCTACCCTCTCACTTTCCCTACCCTCTCACTTTCCCTACCCTCTCACTTGCCCTACCCTCTCACTTTCCCTACCCTCTCACTTTCCGTTCTCTCTCACTTTCCCTACCCTCTCACTTTCCCTACCCTCTCACTTTCCCTACCCTCTCACTTGCCCTACCCTCTCACTTTCCCTACCCTCTCACTTTCCCTACCCTCTCACTTTCCATACCCTCTCACTTTCCCTACCCTCTCCGTTTACCTACCCTCTCACTTGCCCTACCCTCTCACTTTCCCTACCCTCTCACTTTCCCTACCCTCTCACTTTCCCTACCCTCTCACTTTCCCTACCCTCTCACTTTCCATACCCTCTCACTTTCCCTACCCTCTCACTTTCCCTACCCTCTCACTTTCCCTACCCTCTCACTTGCCCCTTCCCTCTCACTTGCCCCTTCCCTCTCACTTGCCCCTTCCCTCTCACTTGCCCCTTCCCTCTCACTTGCCCCTTCCCTCTCACTTGCCCCTTCTCTCTCACTTTCCCCTTCCCTCTCACTTCCCCCTTCCCTCTCACTTTCCCCTTCCCTCTCACTTGCCCCTTCCCTCTCACTTGCCCCTTCCCTCTCACTTGCCCCTTCCCTCTCACTTGCCCCTTCCCTCTCACTTGCCCCTTCCCTCTCACTTGCCCCTTCCCTCTCACTTGCCCCTTCTCTCTCACTTTCCCCTTCCCTCTCACTTCCCCCTTCTCTCTCACTTTCCCCTTCCCTTTCTCACTTTCCCCTTCCCTCTCACTTGCCCCTTCCCTCTCACTTGCCCCTTCCCTCTCACTTGCCCCTTCCCTCTCACTTGCCCCTTCTCTCTCACTTTCCCCTTCCCTCTCACTTCCCCCTTCCCTCTCATCTTAATCACTTTCCTCGCAGTTCTTGCTTGTTCTCTTGTTCAATCCCTTTCATCACTGTTATTACTGTATCCTTGTTACCACCCTTGTTATTGCGTTTCCCTCTCTCCCTCTTCCCTAACGCTCTCTCACTCACCTATCTTTATTTCCCACTCTCTCCCTCTTCTCCCTGCCTCCTCTCACCTAAATATTTACTTTATAGCTCTCTCTCTCTCTCTCTCTCTCTCTCTCTCTCTCTCTCTCTCTCTCTCTCTCTCTCTCTCTCTTTCAATCCCCACTATCTGGAGTCAACTTGGAGGGTGTTTCGGGGGTCAACGACCCCTGCGGCACGGTCCATGATAGGCCTCGTGGTGGATCAGGGGCTGATCAACTAGGCTGTTACTGTAATAATGTTGGTAGAATTACCCACAATATGTAAAGTAAAAGGACACAAGTGCAGCTAATGTGACATTTTTATTGTGGCAACGTTTCGCTCTCCAGTAGCTTTGTCAATGGCTTGACAAAGCTCCCGGAGAGCGAAACGTTGCCACAATAAAAATGTCACATTAGTTGCACTTGTGTCCTTTTACTTTACATACGGGCTGTTGCTGTTGGCCACACGCAAACCGACGTACCAACCACAGCCCGGCTGGTCTGGTACTGACTTTAGGTGTCTGTCCAGCTACCTCTTGAAGACAGCCAGGGGTCTATTGGTAATCCCCCTTATGTATGCTGGGAAGCTGTGGAAAAGTCGTGGACCCCTTGCACTTACTGTATCAGAGGTCCACGGTGCCCCTGCTTTTCATTGGGGGGACATTGCACCGCCTGCCGAGTCTTTTGCTTTCGTAGGGAGTGATTTTCGTGTGCAAGTTTGGTACTAATCCCTCTAGGATTTTCCAGGTGTAGATTATGATGTATCTTTGTCGCCTGCGTTCCAGGGAGTACAAGTTAAGGGGCTTCAACCGTTCCTTGTAATTAAGGTGTTTGTACATATACGTACAGTGTATATTCTCTAGATCTGCAATTTCACCTGTCTTGAATGGATCTGTTATTGTACAGCAATACTGCAGCCTAGAGAGAACAAGGGATTTAAAGACGATCATTGACACGGCATACTGGATAGTTACCTGTCCGTCAGTCCCCACTAGTTATATCTCCTGGATAGTCCCCTATCCATCAGACTCACTAGTTTCGTCCCTTGCATAGTTCCCTATCCTCTAATTCTCCTAAATTAACGAAACTCTTTCAGAAATTAGAACAAATACTTTGCACCGCAACTTCAGTTGTCCATCAACTGCAGCTCAGAGAGCAAGATTGATTGAAATTGATGATAATTGATGTCTTCTACACGATGGGACATAAATTGTCATCAAATTCACAATGGACTTAAGCTTTCAGTTACGTCAGAAGACACGTCACTAATAATAATAATAACAGTAACAATAATAATAATAATAATAATAATAATACTAATAGTAATTATAGTAGTAGTAATAGTAATATAACAATAGTTATAATAGCAATGATAATAGTAATACTACTAATAGTAATTATAGTAGTAGTAATAGTAATATAACAATAGTTATAATAGCAATGATAATAGTAATACTACTAATAGTAATTATAGTAGTAGTAATAGTAATATAACAATAGTTATAATAGCAATGATAATAGTAATACTACTAATAGTAATTATAGTAGTAGTAATAGTAATATAACAATAGTTATAATAGCAATGATAATAATAATACTACTAATAGTAATTATAGTAGTAGTAATAGTAATATAACAATAGTTATAATAGCAATGATAATAGTAATACTACTAATAGTAATTATAGTAGTAGTAATAGTAATATAACAATAGTTATAATAGCAATGATAATAGTAATACTACCACTACTACTACTAATAGTAATGATAATAATAGTAATAATATTTTGTTTCAGATACTTGAGGAAGAACGAGATTAGCGTCATTGAGCCGGGAGCCTTCACTAATCTCACCAACCTACGAAAATTGTGAGTATTGCTTGAGGCTGTACGCTGGTGGTCACCCAGGCTGTTGTTGCTGGCAGCCAGCATGCTGGGTGTCATACACACCTTGATGTCTTTAAAGATATCTACTTGTGGGTTGATAGATCTTGTAGATATCTACTTGTGGGTTGATAGATCTTGTAGCTATCTACTTGTGGGTTGATAGATCTTGTAGATATCTACTTGTGGGTTGATAGATCTTGTAGATATCTACTTGTGGGTTGATAGATCTCTTGTAGATATCTACTTGTGGGTTGATAGATCTTGTAGATATCTACTTGTGGGTTGATAGATCTCTTGTAGATATCTACTTGTGGGTTGATAGATCTCTTGTAGATATTTTTGTACCTTTAATATACTTTTGATGAGTTTCGCGAGTTTTCTACTCCCGGAGCCCGGCCAT
>NC_091379.1:6872164-6904664 GCF_038502225.1 Cherax quadricarinatus
GGTAAGAGGATAGGAGACAAGGAGGAGGGGTGTATAACAAGGGGAGCTAGAGTAAGGTGGAAGATATCAAGAGGAGATGGTGGAGGAGGAGGGGGGGTTGTAAGAAGAAGGGGTAGGGAGAGGGGTAGATGGGTGGGAGGGGAAATAGAAGAGGTGTATTTCATCTTAAATGATTTATTCATAGATAATTAACACTGATGTAGATCAGGTAAGTATTGAGGTGTATGTAAGACTCTCTGTCTGTCTGTCTCTCTCTCTCTCTCTCTCTCTCTCTCTCTCTCTCTCTCTCTCTCTCTCTCTCTCTCTCTCTCTCTCTCTCTCTCTCTCTCTCTCTCTCTCTCTCTCTCATGTACTGATGGGGTAACTGCGCACAACATTAGTGTTACTCATGATAAAGAAAGTAACCAAATAATATTCAAGTTTCAGAGAACTAGGACGCAGAGATTAGCAAAGTAAATAACTGGGTACTCCCCAAGGTACTGTCCTGTCGCTTCTACTGTTTCTCATGCTCACGGCAGACATAGTTACAAACACTAGCCACTTCAGTATCATCATTTGCGGATGACACCAAAATAAGCATGAAAATCACCTCGGTTGAAGACAAGGAAAAATTGCTGGAAGATGTAAGCCGAGTTTTCCAGTGGGCAGTGGAGGATAACACAACGTTCAGTGGTGACAAGTTCCACCTACTGAGATATGAAAAAATGACATATACATTGCGGCACAATAAGGCAAATGTCACGAAGGTAGGGGCCTGATCACGACCCGGGCCTCGGGGGCGTTGACCCCCAAAATTCCCTTCCAGGTATACTCCTCCAGGTAAGGTCAGAAGAGTGACAGGGTGGATAGTAAGAACTTAATAAACGATGACATGTACCGTATTATGTGTGCTGCCTCGTGTACAAGAGTGTTGAAGGCAGGAGAGGGATCACAGCTGGAACATGAGCACAGATGGTTCACTCAGCACAGATGGTTCACTCACCACACATGGTTCACTCAGCACAGATGGTTCACTCACCACACATGGTTCACTCAGCACACATGGTTCACTCACCACACATGGTTCACTCAGCACACATGGTTCACTCAGCACACATGGTTCACTCAGCACACATGGTTCACTCACCACACATGGTTCACTCAGCACACATGGTTCACTCAGCACACATGGTTCACTCAGCACACATGGTTCACTCAGCACACATGGTTCACTCAGCACACATGGTTCACTCAACACACATGGTTCACTCAGCACACATGGTTCACTCAGCACACATGGTTCACTCAACGCAGATGGTTCACTCAACACATGGTTCACTCAACACACATGGTTCACTCAACACACATGGTTCACTCAACACACATGGTTCACTCAACACACATGGTTCACTCAGCACACATGGTTCACTCAGCACACATGGTTCACTCAACGCAGATGGTTCACTCAACACACATGGTTCACTCAACACACATGGTTCACTCAACACACATGGTTCACTCACCACACATGGTTCACTCAACACACATGGTTCACTCAAACACATGGTTCACTCATCTGCACATGGTTCACTCAACACACATGGTTCACTCACTAGCACACATGGTTCACTCAACACACATGGTTCACTCACCACACATGGTTCACTCAACACACATGGTTCACTCAACACACATGGTTCACTCAGCACACATGGTTCACTCAACACACATGGTTCACTCAACACACATGGTTCACTCAACACACATGGTTCACTCAACACACATGGTTCACTCAACACACATGGTTCACTCAACACACATGGTTCACTCACCACACATGGTTCACTCAACACACATGATTCACTCAACACACATGGTTCACTCAACGCAGATGGTTCACTCAACGCAGATGGTTCACTCACTAGAGGTCGGCCAATATTTTTGCGTATTACTGCAAAACAAATCTGTGTAAAGGGAAGTTCCCACTAGACTTGCGAGTCTACAGACTCCGGACAACACAAGGAGTATTCAAATTCTAATTTTTTTATTGGATCCAGTTGTATAGTGAATAATACAGTCATACAACCTGAGAAGTGTGTATTATAGGCCAGAAGTAACTTTATAAATAAAACAAAATTAAGAAAAAATTACAAATAAATTTTTGTGTAATTTTATTTACATGTTTATTGAGCTTTTATTTATTTATCAAGGAAGGAAGAGAGAGATGAAGGAAGAGGTAAGAGGAACGAAGGAAGCAATGAGAGAGAGAAACGAAGAGAATGAGAGAGTAAAAACATTTTCTTTGTTACCATGTTAATTACTTGTTACCCAAGATTTCCATTTTTACCCAAGATTTCCATTTTTACCCAAGATTTCCATTTTTGCCCAAGATTTCCATTTTTGCCCAAGATTTCCATTTTTGCCCAAGATTTCCATTTTTGCCCAAGATTTCCATTTTTACCCAAGATTTCCATTTTTACCCAAGATTTCCATTTTTACCCAAGATTTCCATTTTTACCCAAGATTTCCATTTTTACCCAAGATTTCCATTTTTACCCAAGATTTCCATTTTTACCCAAGATTTCCATTTTTACCCAAGATTTCCATTTTTACCCAAGATTTCCATTTTTACCCAAGATTTCCATTTTTACCCAAGATTTCCATTTTTACCCAATTCGTGGTTATTTACCCCAGTTCCCCGACCTAGGCTGTATAATCTCAATAAATCATTTAATATAGTGTAAACGTCTGAGACTAGCGTGAAGGAGAGTGAGATGTCTGGTAATATACACACGATCCTCCAGAACCTGGTCCTAGATCTGACATCTACCATAACAAAATGGAATGTGATGTATAGAACAGTGTTGTATAGAACAGTGTAGCAGTACACTACTGATATATCTAATCTTGCTGTATGTGAAATATACCCTCCCTTTTACCCCTCATTTTAACACATTGTATGTGACCCATCCTGTGTAATGTCACTTTGATATAGAATAGTGTAGCAACACTGTTGTTCCCACTGTGTAACTATCATATAGAACAGTGTAGCAACACTGTTGTTCCCACTGTGTAACTATCATATAGAACAGTGTAGCAACACTGTTGTTCCCACTGTGTAACTATCATATAGAACAGTGTAGCAACACTGTTGTTCCCACTGTGTAACTATCATATAGAACAGTGTAGCAACACTGCTAGTGTTCCTACTAGCAACTTGGTGCTAGTTGTTTTCCTTCACCTCCAGAGGGTTTAACAGTATTCTTCGCTCGTAAATAAGACTCAGGTGTTGCCACAGATATTCTGTAATATATTTGTGAATACCTGAATGAATTTATCACCTGGGTGTTGGCCAGACTTGCTGAGAAACACTTAATTCTCAGTGGGATTAATATTGAGTAATGTTTGTGTGGACTCACCTAGTTGAGGTTGCAGGGGTCGAGTCCAAGCTCCTGGCCCCGCCTCTTCACTGGTCGCTACTAGGTCACTCTCCCTGAACCTTGAGCTTTATCATACCTCTGCTTAAAGCTGTGTATGGATGCTGCCTCCACTACATCGTTTCCCAAACTATTCCACTTCCTGACTACTCTGTGGCTGAAGAAATACTTCCTAACATCCCTGTGATTCATCTGTGAGTTCAACTTCCAACTGTGTCCCCGTGTTGCTGTGTCCAGTCTCTGGAACATCCTGTCTTTGTCCACCTTGTCAATTCCTCAGTATTTTCTATATCGTTATCATGTTATTTGTTGATACTGTTTATGCTGCTGTTAATGTTAATGATTCTGGTAATGGTGCTGTTAATTCCGCTGTTAATGCTACTGCTAATAATGTTAATGGTGCCGTTAATGCTACTGTTAATGTTAATGGTGCTGTTAATGCTACTGTTAATGTTAATGGTGCTGTTAATGGTGCTGTTTATGCTACTGATAAGTTCCAACTGCTTAGTTCTAGAAAGACTGAAGAACTCAAAAGGAACACTATATGCAAAACTCAAGAGGATCACCAAATAGAAAGGAACACGTAAAAGACTTGGGAATAATTATATCAGCTGACCTTTCTTTTAAATAACATAATAAGACAAAGATCACGACAGCCAGGAGGATCACGGGGTGGGTAATGAGAACTTTCAAAACAAGGAAAATAATACCAATGGTGACACTTCAGATCTAGTGCTTTCTCCTTTGGAATATTGCTCAGTGTTGACGACCCCGTTCAAAGATGGAGAAATATCAGAGCTGCAACAAATAGAGATCGTTAACGGCCCACATAGAGCCAATAAAACATTTAAATTACTGGGAACGCCTTAAAGTCTTAAATATGTACTCACTGGAGCAGAGGAGACAGAGATACATAATAATATATACCTGGAAAGTACTCGAGGGCCTGGTCCCAAATCCGCACACTGCCATAACAACATACTGGAGTGAGAGATATGGGGAGGAAGTGCAGAATAAACTCAGTGAGGATCAGGGGTGCGGTGGGCACAATAAGGGAACACTGTATCAACATCCGTGGCCCCAGACTATTCAACATCTTCTCAGAAGATATCAGAAACACTGCTGGGACAAGAGTAGAAGTCTTGAAGAGGAAACTGGACAAGTATCTTCACCAGGTGCCAGATCAACCTGGCTGTGATGGATGTGTGGGGCAGCAGGCCACCACCAGCAACAGTCTGGTTGACTAGGCAAGCACCAGACGAGCCTGGTCATTGGCCGGGCTCCGGGAGTAGTAAGACCCTCGAAACTCATCAAAGGTATGTGAAAGGTATTGTTAATGAACCACTGGGCAGATAATCAGAAATAAGACAGGTTCCACCTGATTTCCCTTGACATGTAAACTAACAAGTGTGTGACCTGGTTAGTACACGACAGGTACATCACAGAGGCTACACCACCTCAGCACCCAGCTGCTGCTGCTGCTGTTGCTACCATCACTTTGTTCCTAGGCTACCTAGCACCCAGCCTCAGCTAGTGTAATACTCTGTAATTCCTCACGACGGTATGAAGGGATTTTCACTACACAAGAGGATTTTAGTAGCATCTCAGACGTAGAGCTCTCTCTCTCTCTCTCTCTCTCTCTCTCTCTCTCTCTCTCTCTCTCTCTCTCTCTCTCTCTCTCTCTCTCTCTCTTTCTCACTCTCACACTCTCACAAATGTTTCAGAGTCTTAGAAAATAAGATAACTTACCAGCAGGTCACTCCTGCCTCACACTACTACTGGACCAGTATAACATAGTCTTGGATGGTCACCCTACCTCTTACATCTACTGGACCAGTATAACATGGTCTTGGATGGTCACTCCTGCCTCTTACATCTACTGGACCAGTATAACATGATCTTGGATGGTCACTCCTGCCTCTCACAACTACTGGACCACTATAACATGGTCTTGGATGGTCACTCCTGCCTCTCACTGATACTGGACCACTACAACATAACTTGAATGGCCACTCCTGCCTCAAACAACTACTGGACCACTACAACATAGTCTTGGATGGCCACTCCTGCCTCTCACAACTACTGGACCACTACAACATAGTCTTGGATGGTCACTCCTGCCTCTCACAACTACTGGACCACCATAACTTGGTCTTGGATGGTCACTCCTGCCTCTCACAACTACTGGATCACCATAACATGGTCTTGGATGGTCACTCCTGCCTCTCACAACTACTGGACCACCATAACTTGGTCTTGGATGGTCACTCCTGCCTCTCACAACTACTGGACCTCCATAACTTGGTCTTGGATTGCCACTCCTGCCTCACAACTACTGGACCACTACAACATTGTCTTGGATGGTCACTCCTGCCTCTCACAACTACTGGACCACCATAACTTGGTCTAGGATGGTCACTCCTGCCTCTCACAACTACTGGACCTCCATAACTTGGTCTTGGATGGTCACTCCTGCCTCTCACAACTACTGGACCACCATAACATGGTCTTGGATGGTCACTCCTGCCTCTCACAACTACTGGACCACCATAACATGGTCTTGGATGGTCACTCCTGTCTCTCACAACTACTGGACCACCATAACATGGCCTTGGATGGTCACTCCTGCCTCTCACAACTACTGGACCACCATAACATGGTCTTGGATGGTCACTCCTGCCTCTCACAACTACTGGACCACCATAACATGGTCTTGGATGGTCACTCCTGCCTCTCACAACTACTGGACCACCATAACATGGTCTTGGATGGTCACTCCTGCCTCTCACAACTACTGGACCACCATAACATGGTCTTGGATGGTCACTCCTGCCTCTCACAACTACTGGACCACCATAACATGGTCTTGGATGGTCACTCCTGCCTCTCACAACTACTGGACCACCATAACTTGGTCTTGGATGGTCACTCCTGCCTCTCACAACTACTGGACCACCATAACTTGGTCTTGGATGGTCACTCCTGCCTCTCACAACTACTGGACCACCATAACTTGGTCTTGGATGGTCACTCCTGCCTCTCACAACTACTGGACCACCATAACATGGTCTTGGATGGTCACTCCTGCCTCTCACAACTACTGGACCACCATAACATGGTCTTGGATGGTCACTCCTGCCACTAACAACAGTATGATGATCAATTAGAACAAATTTCAATTCTGCTGTGAATATATTGAATTGAAAACTGGACCGTGTCTGAGACCGGGACTCGGGGGCGATGACCCCCCCATGCCAGGAATTGACAGGAAGACGCTACAACCACCACTACCACTACTACAACCATCACCAGCAGCAACCAGCACCTACAACCACCATAACAATCATCTTGCTGGCTGGCTTTGTTGCTGCCTCTTGTACCCTGGTGATGACTGCCTCTTGTCCCACCAGCCCACCACCCACTACATTCACCCTTAAACCACAGCCTCGTAAGGACCACAATCACCCAGACTACTGCCCGTGGTGTACCACCTTCTTGCTCTCGTTCACTCCGGCCTAGTTAGTGCAATTTGCATGGAGTTTGGGGAGGGGGGGGAGAGGGGAAAATTTTGCTGGTGATGGTGGTAGCGAGGGATTTTAATAGTGGCCGGCGGGGGTGGGGGGTTGGTTGAGTGGGATAGTGATTGTTTTTTATTATTGTGGATCGTTGTTGATTGTTGTGGATCGTTGTTGATTGTTGTGGATCGTTGTTGATTGTTGTGGATCGTTGTTGATTGCTGTGGATCGTTGTTGATTGTTGTGGATCGTTGTTGATTGCAAATCGTTGTTGATGTGGATCGTTGTTGATTGCGGATTGTTGTTCATTGCTGTAGATCGTTGTTTATTGTTGGTGATTGTGGATTTCTGTTGTCAGGTGTGAACAATGCTGGTGTTCACAAGACAGGTATGAACAATGCTGGTGTTCACAAGACAGGTATGAACAGTGCTGGTGTTCACAAGACAGGTATGAACAATGCTGGTGTTCACAAGACAGGTATGAACAATGCTGGTGTTCACAAGACAGGTATGAACAGTGCTGGTGTTCACAAGACAGGTATGAACAGTACTAGTGTTCACAAGACAGGTATGAACAGTACTAGTGTTCACAAGGCAGGTATGAACAGTACTAGTGTTCACAAGACAGGTATGAACAATGCTGGTGTTCACAAGACAGGTATGAACAATGCTGGTGTTCACAAGACAGGTATGAACAGTGATGGTGTTCACAAGACAGGTATGAACAATGCTGGTGTTCACAAGACAGGTATGAACAGTGATGGTGTTCACAAGACCGGTATGAACAGTACTAGTGTTCACAAGACAGGTATGAACAGTACTAGTGTTCACAAGACAGGTATGAACAGTACTAGTGTTCACAAGACAGGTATGAACAGTACTAGTGTTCACAAGACAGGTATGAACAGTGCTGGTGTTCACAAGACAGGTATGAACAGTACTGGTGTTCACAAGACAGGTATGAACAGTGCTGGTGTTCACAAGACAGGTATGAACAATGCTGGTGTTCACAAGACAGGTATGAACAGTACTAGTGTTCACAAGACAGGTATGAACAGTACTAGTGTTCACAAGACAGGTATGAACAATGCTGGTGTTCACAAGACAGGTATGAACAGTACTAGTGTTCACAAGACAGGTATGAACAGTACTAGTGTTCACAAGACAGGTATGAACAATGCTGGTGTTCACAAGACAGGTATGAACAATACTAGTGTTCACAAGACAGGTATGAACAGTACTAGTGTTCACAAGACAGGTATGAACAATGCTGGTGTTCACAAGACAGGTATGAACAATGCTGGTGTTCACAAGACAGGTATGAACAGTACTAGTGTTCACAAGACAGGTATGAACAGTACTAGTGTTCACAAGACAGGTATGAACAATGCTGGTGTTCACAAGACAGGTATGAACAGTACTAGTGTTCACAAGACAGGTATGAACAGTACTAGTGTTCACAAGACAGGTATGAACAGTGCTGGTGTTCACAAGACAGGTATGAACAGTACTAGTGTTCACAAGACAGGTATGAACAGTGCTGGTGTTCACAAGACAGGTATGAACAGTACTAGTGTTCACAAGACAGGTATGAACAGTGATGGTGTTCACAAGACAGGTATGAACAGTACTAGTGTTCACAAGACAGGTATGAACAGTGATGGTGTTCACAAGACAGGTATGAACAATGCTGGTGTTCACAAGACAGGTATGAACAGTACTAGTGTTCACAAGACAGGTATGAACAATGCTGGTGTTCACAAGACAGGTATGAACAGTACTAGTGTTCACAAGACAGGTATGAACAGTACTAGTGTTCACAAGACAGGTATGAACAGTACTAGTGTTCACAAGACAGGTATGAACAGTGCTGGTGTTCACAAGACAGGTATGAACAGTACTAGTGTTCACAAGACAGGTATGAACAGTATGGTGTTCACAAGACAGGTATGAACAGTACTAGTGTTCACAAGACAGGTATGAACAGTACTAGTGTGTCACAAGACAGGTATGAACAGTACTAGTGTTCACAAGACAGGTATGAACAGTGATGGTGTTCACAAGACAGGTATGAACAGTACTAGTGTTCACAAGACAGGTATGAACAGTACTAGTGTTCACAAGACAGGTATGAACAGTGCTGGTGTTCACAAGACAGGTATGAACAGTACTAGTGTTCACAAGACAGGTATGAACAGTGATGGTGTTCACAAGACAGGTATGAACAGTACTAGTGTTCACAAGACAGGTATGAACAGTGCTGGTGTTCACAAGACAGGTATGAACAGTACTAGTGTTCACAAGACAGGTATGAACAGTGATGGTGTTCACAAGACAGGTATGAACAGTACTAGTGTTCACAAGACAGGTATGAACAGTGATGGTGTTCACAAGACAGGTATGAACAGTACTAGTGTTCACAAGACAGGTATGAACAGTACTAGTGTTCACAAGACAGGTATGAACAGTGCTGGTGTTCACAAGACAGGTATGAACAATGCTGGTGTTCACAAGACAGGTATGAACAGTACTAGTGTTCACAAGACAGGTATGAACAATGCTGGTGTTCACAAGACAGGTATGAACAGTACTAGTGTTCACAAGACAGGTATGAACAGTACTAGTGTTCACAAGACAGGTATGAACAATGCTGGTGTTCACAAGACAGGTGTGAACAATGCTGGTGTTCACAAGACAGGTATGAACAGTACTAGTGTTCACAAGACAGGTATGAACAGTACTAGTGTTCACAAGACAGGTATGAACAGTACTAGTGTTCACAAGACAGGTATGAACAGTGCTGGTGTTCACAAGACAGGTATGAACAGTACTAGTGTTCACAAGACAGGTATGAACAATGCTGGTGTTCACAAGACAGGTATGAACAATGCTGGTGTTCACAAGACAGGTATGAACAGTGCTGGTGTTCACAAGACAGGTATGAACAATGCTGGTGTTCACAAGACAGGTATGAACAGTACTAGTGTTCACAAGACAGGTATGAACAATTCTGGTGTTCACAAGACAGGTATGAACAGTACTAGTGTTCACAAGACAGGTATGAACAGTGCTGGTGTTCACAAGACAGGTATGAACAGTACTAGTGTTCACAAGACAAGTATGAACAGTGCTGGTGTTCACAAGACAGGTACGAACAGTACTAGTGTTCACAAGACAGGTATGAACAGTACTAGTGTTCACAAGACAGGTATGAACAGTACTAGTGTTCACAAGACAGGTATGAACAATGCTGGTGTTCACAAGACAGGTATGAACAGTGCTGGTGTTCACAAGACAGGTATGAACAGTACTAGTGTTCACAAGACAGGTATGAACAGTACTAGTGTTCACAAGACAGGTATGAACAGTGCTGTTGTTCACAAGACAGGTATGAACAATGCTGGTGTTCACAAGACAGGTATGAACAGTACTAGTGTTCACAAGACAGGTATGAACAGTACTAGTGTTCACAAGACAGGTATGAACAGTACTAGTGTTCACAAGACAGGTATGAACAGTGCTGGTGTTCACAAGACAGGTATGAACAATGCTGGTGTTCACAAGACAGGTATGAACAGTACTAGTGTTCACAAGACAGGTATGAACAGTACTAGTGTTCACAAGACAGGTATGAACAATGCTGGTGTTCACAAGACAGGTGTGAACAATGCTGGTGTTCACAAGACAGGTATGAACAGTACTAGTGTTCACAAGACAGGTATGAACAGTACTAGTGTTCACAAGACAGGTATGAACAGTACTAGTGTTCACAAGACAGGTATGAACAGTGCTGGTGTTCACAAGACAGGTATGAACAGTACTAGTGTTCACAAGACAGGTATGAACAGTACTAGTGTTCACAAGACAGGTATGAACAGTGCTGGTGTTCACAAGACAGGTATGAACAGTACTAGTGTTCACAAGACAGGTATGAACAATGCTGGTGTTCACAAGACAGGTATGAACAGTGCTGGTGTTCACAAGACAGGTATGAACAGTACTAGTGTTCACAAGACAGGTATGAACAGTACTAGTGTTCACAAGACAGGTATGAACAGTGCTGGTGTTCACAAGACAGGTATGAACAGTACTAGTGTTCACAAGACAGGTATGAACAGTACTAGTGTTCACAAGACAGGTATGAACAGTACTAGTGTTCACAAGACAGGTATGAACAGTACTAGTGTTCACAAGACAGGTATGAACAGTGCTGGTGTTCACAAGACAGGTATGAACAGTACTAGTGTTCACAAGACAGGTATGAACAGTGCTGGTGTTCACAAGACAGGTATGAACAGTACTAGTGTTCACAAGACAGGTATGAACAGTGATGGTGTTCACAAGACAGGTATGAACAGTACTAGTGTTCACAAGACAGGTATGAACAGTACTAGTGTTCACAAAACAGGTATGAACAGTGCTGGTGTTCACAACACTAGTCCTCACAACACCAGGTGTGAACAATACAGGTTTTCACAACACAGGTGTTCACAGTGGTGTTCACAAGACAGGTATGAACAATACTGGTATTCACATGACAGGTATGAACAATACTGATGTTCACAAGACAGGTGTGAAGAACACAGGTGTTCCCAACACGTGTAACGTACCAGAGGCAGGAGTAACAGCCTGGTTGATCAGAGTCTAGAAGGTAGCGCTGGTAGAAGCGTAGCAGCTAGCCACAGCTTCAAGGATAGGTACGGCACAGCAAGGGACTACTAACCTTCAGTACATGGTGAAGCGAAGAGGCGGGGCGGGGGAGGAGCGGTGAATCGACCCCCAGCACACGCCAGGGGGTCAACACACACACACACACACACACACACACACACACACACACACACACACACACACACACACACACATACACACACACACACACACTACGAGGAGAGGTTAAGGGAAATCAACCTGACGACACTGGAGGACAGGAGAGATAGGGGGGACATGATAACGACATACAAAATACTGAGAGGAATTGACAAGGTGGACAAAGACAGGATGTTCCAGAGATTGGACACAGTAACAAGGGGACACAGTTGGAAGCTGAAGACACAGATGAATCACAGGGATGTTAGGAAGTATTTCTTCAGCCACAGAGTAGTCAGTAAGTGGAATAGTTTGGGAAGCGATATAGTGGAGGCAGGATCCATACATAGCTTTAAGCAGAGGTATGATAAAGCTCACGGCTCAGGGAGAGTGACCTAGTAGCGATCAGTGAAGAGGCGGGGCCAGGAGCTTGAACTCGACCCCCGCAACCTCAACTAGGTGAGTACAACTAGGTGAGTACACACACACACACACACACACACACACACACACACACACACACACACACACACACACACACACACACACACACACACACACACACTGCTACGTAAATCAGTTCAATTGTTTTTATCGAGGAAAAAAAACAATTTTGGTTAGTGGTGGTGCTGGTTGTTGGTAATTATGAGTGGTAGTGATGGTTTTTGTGGTGGTAGTTATGGCTGGTGGTGGTGCTGGTAGTGGTGGTGGTTGTAGCGGTGATGGTAGTACTTGTAGTAGTATTGGTGGTAGTGATGGTAGTAGTAGTGGTAGTACCGGTGGTGGTAGTGGTAGTACCGGTGGTAGTAGTGGTAGTGCCGGTGGTAGTGATGGTAGTAGTAGTGGTAGTACCGGTGGTAGTAGTGGTAGTACCGGTGGTAGTAGTGGTAGTACCGGTGGTAGTAGTGGTAGTGCCGGTGGTAGTAGTGGTAGTGCAGGTGGTAGTGATGGTAGTAGTAGTGGTAGTACCGGTGGTAGTGATGGTGGTAGTATTGGTAGTAGTAGTGTAGTACTGGTGGTAGTGATGGTAGTAGTGGTACTACCGGTGGTAGTGATAGTAGTGGTAGTACCGGTGGTAGTGATGGTGGTAGTACTGGTGGTAGTATTGGTAGTAGTAGTGGTAGTACCGGTGGTAGTGATGGTGGTAGTACTGGTGGTAGTATTGGTAGTAGTGTAGTACTGGTGGTAGTGATGGTAGTAGTAGTGGTAGTACCGGTGGTAGTAGTGGTAGTGCCGGTGGTAGTGATGGTAGTAGTAGTGGTAGTACTGGTGGTAGTGATGGTGGTAGTACTGGTGGTAGTATTGGTAGTAGTAGTGGTAGTACCGGTGGTAGTGATGGTGGTAGTACTGGCGGTAGTAGTGGTAGTGATGGTGGTAGTAGTGGTAGTACTGGTGGTAGTGATGGTAGTAGTGGTAGCACTGGTGGTAGTGATGGTAGTAGTGGTAGCACTGGTGGTAGTGATGGTAGTAGTGGTAGCACTGGTGGTAGTAGTAGTAGTGGTAGTACTGGTGGTAGTGATGGTAGTAGTGGTAGCACTGGTGGTAGTGATGGTAGTAGTGGTAGCACTGGTGGTAGTAGTAGTGGTAGTACTGGTGGTAGTGATGGTAGTACTGGTGGTAGTGATGGTAGTAGTAGTGGTAGTACTGGTGGTAGTGATGGTAGTAGTAGTGGTAGTACTGGTGGTAGTGATGGTAGTAGTAGTGGTAGTACTGGTGGTAGTGATAGTAGTAGTGGTAGTACTGGTGGTAGTGATGGTAGTAGTAGTGGTAGTACTGGTGGTAGTGATGGTAGTAGTAGTGGTAGTACTGGTGGTAGTGATGGTAGTACTGGTGGTAGTGATGGTAGTACTGGTGGTAGTGATGGTAGTACTGGTGGTAGTGATGGTAGTAGTAGTGGTAGTACTGGTGGTAGTGATGGTAGTACTGGTGGTAGTGATGGTAGTACTGGTGGTAGTGATGGTAGTAGTGGTAGTACTGGTGGTAGTAGTGGTAGTACTGGTGGTAGTGATGGTAGTAGTAGTGGTAGTACTGGTGGTAGTGATGGTAGTAGTAGTGGTAGTACTGGTGGTAGTGATGGTAGTACTGGTGGTAGTGATGGTAGTACTGGTGGTAGTGATGGTAGTGGTAGTACTGGTGGTAGTAGTGGTAGTACTGGTGGTAGTGATGGTAGTACTGGTGGTAGTGATGGTAGTACTGGTGGTAGTGATGGTAGTAGTGGTAGTACTGGTGGTAGTAGTGGTAGTACTGGTGGTAGTGATGGTAGTACTGGTGGTAGTGATGGTAGTAGTAGTGGTAGTACTGGTGGTAGTAGTGGTAGTACTGGTGGTAGTGATGGTAGTACTGGTGGTAGTGATGGTAGTACTGGTGGTAGTGATGGTAGTAGTGGTAGTACTGGTGGTAGTAGTGGTAGTACTGGTGGTAGTGATGGTAGTACTGGTGGTAGTGATGGTAGTACTGGTGGTAGTGATGGTAGTAGTGGTAGTACTGGTGGTAGTGATGGTAGTACTGGTGGTAGTGATGGTAGTACTGGTGGTAGTGATGGTAGTAGTGGTAGTACTGGTGGTAGTAGTGGTAGTACTGGTGGTAGTGATGGTAGTACTGGTGGTAGTGATGGTAGTAGTGGTAGTACTGGTGGTAGTGATGGTAGTACTGGTGGTAGTGATGGTAGTAGTGGTAGTACTGGTGGTAGTAGTGGTAGTACTGGTGGTAGTAGTGGTAGTACTGGTGGTAGTGATGGTAGTAGTGGTAGTACTGGTGGTAGTAGTGGTAGTACTGGTGGTAGTGATGATAGTAGTGGTAGTACTGGTGGTAGTAGTGGTAGTACTGGTGGTAGTGATGGTAGTACTGGTGGTAGTAGTGGTAGTACTGGTGGTAGTAGTGGTAGTACTGGTGGTAGTGATGGTAGTACTGGTGGTAGTGATGGTAGTACTGGTGGTAGTGATGGTAGTAGTGGTAGTACTGGTGGTAGTAGTGGTAGTACTGGTGGTAGTAGTGGTAGTACTGGTGGTAGTGATGGTAGTAGTGGTGGTAGTGATGGTAGTAGTGGTAGTACTGGTGGTAGTAGTGGTAGTACTGGTGGTAGTGATGGTAGTAGTAGTAGTACTGGTGGTAGTGGTAGTACTGGTGGTAGTGATGGTAGTAGTGGTAGTACTGGTAGTACTGGTGGTAGTGATGGTAGTAGTGGTAGTACTGGTGGTAGTGGTAGTACTGGTGGTAGTGATGGTAGTAGTGGTAGTACTGGTGGTAGTAGTGGTAGTACTGGTGGTAGTGCTGGTAGTAGTAGTAGTACTGGTGGTAGTAGTGGTAGTACTGGTGGTAGTGATGGTAGTAGTGGTAGTACTGGTGGTAGTAGTGGTAGTACTGGTGGTAGTGATGGTAGTAGTGGTAGTACTGGTGGTAGTAGTGGTAGTACTGGTGGTAGTGATGGTAGTAGTGGTAGTACTGGTGGTAGTGATGGTAGTAGTAGTGGTAGTACCGGTGGTAGTGGTAGTACCGGTGGTAGTAGTGGTAGTGCCGGTGGTAGTGATGGTAGTAGTAGTGGTAGTACCGGTGGTAGTGGTGGTAGTACTGGTGGTAGTACTGGTAGTACCGGTGGTAGTAGTGGTAGTGCCGGTGGTAGTAGTGGTAGTGCAGGTGGTAGTGATGGTAGTAGTAGTGGTAGTACCGGTGGTAGTGATGGTGGTAGTATTGGTAGTAGTAGTGTAGTACTGGTGGTAGTGATGGTAGTAGTGGTACTACCGGTGGTAGTGATAGTAGTGGTAGTACCGGTGGTAGTGATGGTGGTAGTACTGGTGGTAGTATTGGTAGTAGTAGTGGTAGTACCGGTGGTAGTGATGGTGGTAGTACTGGTGGTAGTATTGGTAGTAGTGTAGTACTGGTGGTAGTGATGGTAGTAGTAGTGGTAGTACCGGTGGTAGTAGTGGTAGTGCCGGTGGTAGTGATGGTAGTAGTAGTGGTAGTACTGGTGGTAGTGATGGTGGTAGTACTGGTGGTAGTATTGGTAGTAGTAGTGGTAGTACCGGTGGTAGTGATGGTGGTAGTACTGGCGGTAGTAGTGGTAGTGATGGTGGTAGTAGTGGTAGTACTGGTGATAGTGATGGTAGTAGTACTGGTGGTAGTGATGGTGGTAGTAGTGGTAGTACTGGTGGTAGTAGTGGTAGTACCGGTGGTAGTGATGGTGGTAGTAGTGGTAGTACTGGTGGTAGTGATGGTAGTAGTGGTAGTACTGGTGGTAGTGATGGTAGTAGTGGTAGCACTGGTGGTAGTAGTGGTGGTAGTACTGGTGGTAGTGATGGTAGTACTGGTGGTAGTGATGGTAGTAGTAGTGGTAGTACTGGTGGTTGTGTTGGTAGTAGTAGTGGTAGTACTGGTGGTACTGATGGTAGTAGTAGTGGTAGTACTGGTGGTAGTGATAGTAGTAGTGGTAGTACTGGTGGTAGTGATGGTAGTAGTAGTGGTAGTACTGGTGGTAGTGATGGTAGTAGTAGTGGTAGTACTGGTGGTAGTGATGGTAGTACTGGTGGTAGTGATGGTAGTACTGGTGGTAGTGATGGTAGTACTGGTGGTAGTGATGGTAGTAGTAGTGGTAGTACTGGTGGTAGTGATGGTAGTACTGGTGGTAGTGATGGTAGTACTGGTGGTAGTGATGGTAGTACTGGTGGTAGTGATGGTAGTAGTGGTAGTACTGGTGGTAGTAGTGGTAGTACTGGTGGTAGTGATGGTAGTAGTAGTGGTAGTACTGGTGGTAGTGATGGTAGTAGTAGTGGTAGTACTGGTGGTAGTGATGGTAGTACTGGTGGTAGTGATGGTAGTACTGGTGGTAGTGATGGTAGTGGTAGTACTGGTGGTAGTAGTGGTAGTACTGGTGGTAGTGATGGTAGTACTGGTGGTAGTGATGGTAGTACTGGTGGTAGTGATGGTAGTAGTGGTAGTACTGGTGGTAGTAGTGGTAGTACTGGTGGTAGTGATGGTAGTACTGGTGGTAGTGATGGTAGTAGTGGTAGTACTGGTGGTAGTAGTGGTAGTACTGGTGGTAGTGATGGTAGTACTGGTGGCAGTGGTAGTACTGGTAGTGATGGTAGTAGTGGTAGTACTGTGGTAGTAGTGGTAGTACTGGTAATAGTGATGGTAGTACTGGTGGTAGTGATGGTAGTACTGGTGGTAGTGATGGTAGTAGTGGTAGTACTGGTGGTAGTGTTGGTAGTACTGGTGGTAGTAGTGGTAGTAGGTGGTAGTGATGGTAGTAGTGGTAGTAGTGGTGGTAGTAGTGGTAGTACTGGTGGTAGTGATGGTAGTAGTACTTGTGGTAGTATTGGTAGTAGTGGTGGTAGTGAGTGGTAGTAGTGGTAGTACTGGTGGTAGTAGTGGTAGTACTGGTGGTAGTGATGGTAGTACTGGTGGTAGTGATGGTAGTACTGGTTGTAGTGATGGTAGTAGTGGTAGTACTGGTGGTAGTATTGGTAGTAATGGTGGTAGTAGTGGTAGTACTGGTAGTAGTGGGTAGTAGTGGTGGTAGTAGTGGTAGTACTGGTGGTAGTAGTGGTAGTAGTGGTGGTAGTGATGGTATTGGTGGTAGTGATGGTAGTAGTGGTTGTGGTAGTAGTGGTGGTAGTGATGGTAGTAGTGGTGGTACTGGTGGTGGTAGTAGTGGTAGTAGTAGTGATGGTAGTAGTGGTAGTAGTGGTGGTAGTAGTAGTGGTAGTAGGTAGTACTGGTGGTAGTGATGGTAGTAGTGGTAGTACTGGTGGTAGTAGTGGTAGTACTGGTGGTAGTGATGGTAGTAGGTAGTGGGTAGTAGTGGTAGTAGTAGTAGTACTGGTGGTAGTAGTGGAAGTGGTGGTAATAGTGGTAGTAGTAGTAGTGGTGGTAGTAGTAGTGTTAGTTGTGGTAATAGTGGTAGTAGTAGTAGTGGTAGTGGTGGTAATAGTGGTAGTAGTGGTAGTAGTGGTGGTAGAAGTGGTAGTAGGTGGTAGTGATGGTAGTAGTGGTAGGTAGTAGTGGTAGTACTGTAGTGGTAGTAGTGGTAGTAGTGGTGGTAGTAGTGGTAGTACTGGTGGTAGTAGTGGTAGTACTGGTGGTAGTACTGGTAGTAGAGTAGTGGTAGTGATGGTAGTAGTAGTACTGGTGGTAGTAGTAGTAGTACTGGTGGTAATGGTAGTAGTCGTAGTACTGGTGGTATTAGTGGTAGTAGTAGTGGTAGTATTAGTGGTAGTAGTAGTGGTAGTAGTAGTTGCAGTATTAGTGGTAGTAGTAGTGGTAGTAGTGGAAGTATTAGTGGTAGTAGTGGTAGTACTAGTGGTAGTAGTGGTAGTACTGGTGGTAGTATGGTAGTAGTGGTAGTAGTGGTGGTAGTGGTAGTAGTGGTAGTACTGTAGTAGATGGTAGTAGTGGTAGTACTGGTGGTAGTAGTGGTAGTACTGGTGGTAGTGATGGTAGTAGTGTAGTACTGGTGGTAGTAGTGGTAGTACTGGTGGTAGTAGTGGTAGTACTGGTGGTAGTAGTGGTAGTAGTGGTGGTAGTGATGGTAGTAGTGGTAGTGGTGGTAGTAGTGGTAGTAGTGGTAGTAGTGGTAGTAGTGGTAGTAGTAGTGGTGTAGTGGTGGTAGTAGTGGTAGTAGTGGTAGTAGTGTGGTAGTAGTGGTGGTAGTAGTGTAGTACTGGTGGTAGTAGTGGTAGTACTGGTGGTAGTGTGGTAGTAGTGGTAGTACTGTGGTAGTAGTGGTAGTAGTGGTGGTAGTGGTAGTAGTGGTAGTACTGGTGGTAGTAGTGGTAGTACTGGTGGTAGTGATGGTAGTAGTGGTAGTAGTGGTGGTAGTGGTAGTAGTAGGTGGTAGTGATGGTAGTAGTGGTAGTACTGGTGGTAGTAGTGGTAGTACTGGTGGTAGTGATGGTAGTAGTGGTAGTACTGGTGGTAGTAGTGGTAGTACTGGTAGTGATGGTAGTAGTGGTAGTACTGGTGGTAGTGATGGTAGTACTGGTGGTAGTGATGGTAGTAGTGGTAGTAGTGGTGGTAGTAGTGGTAGTACTGGTGGTAGTAGGTGGTAGTAGTGTATTGGGTGGTAGTAGTGTATTGGGTGGTAGTAGGTGGTAGTAGTGTATTGGGTGGTAGTAGGTGGTAGTAGTGTATTGGGTGGTAGTAGGTGGTAGTAGTGTATTGGGTGGTAGTAGGTGGTAGTAGTGTATTGGGTGGTAGTAGGTGGTGGTGGTGGTAGTAGTGGTAGTACTGGTGGTAGTAGATGGTAGTAGTGGTAGTAGTGGTGGTAGTAGTGGTAGTACTGGTGGTAGTGAGGTAGTAGTGGTAGTAGTGGTGGTAGTGGTGGTAGTAGTAGTGGTAGTAGTGGTCGTAGTGGTAGTAGTGGTAGTAGTGGTAGTACTGGTGGTAGTAGTACTGGTGGTGGTAGTAGTACTGGTGGTAATGGTAGTAGTAGTAGTACTGGTGGTAATGGTAGTAGTAGTAGTACTGGTGGTAATGGTAGTAGTAGTACTGGTGGTAATGGTAGTAGTCGTAGTACTGGTGGTAATGGTAGTAGTAGTACTGGTGGTAATGGTAGTAGTAGTACTGGTGGTAATGGTAGTAGTCGTAGTACTGGTGGTAATGGTAGTAGTAGTACTGGTAGTATGGTAGTGTGGTAGTGATGGTAGTAGTAGTACTGGTGGTAGTAGTGGTAGTACTGGTGGTAGTGATGGTAGTAGTGGTAGTACTGGTGGTAGTAGTGGTAGTACTGGTGGTAGTAGTGGTAGTACTGGTGGTAGTAGTGGTAGTACTGGTGGTAGTACTGGTGGTAGTGATGGTAGTAGTGGTAGTACTGGTGGTAGTAGTGGTAGTACTGGTGGTAGTAGTGGTAGTACTGGTGGTAGTGATGGTAGTAGTGGTAGTACTGGTGGTAGTAGTGGTAGTACTGGTGGTAGTAGTGGTAGTACTGGTGGTAGTAGTGGTAGTACTGGTGGTAGTGATGGTAGTAGTGGTAGTACTGGTGGTAGTAGTGGTAGTACTGGTGGTAGTGATGGTAGTACTGGTGGTAGTGATGGTAGTACTGGTGGTAGTGATGGTAGTAGTGGTAGTACTGGTGGTAGTAGTGGTAGTACTGGTGGTAGTGATGGTACCAACCTCTCCCCTTCCTCTCCCCCCAACCTCTCCCCTTTCCCTCTCCCCCCAACCTCTCTCCTTCCTCCCCCTCCAACCTCTCTCCTTCCTCTCCCTCCAACCTCTCCCTTCCTCTCCTCCAACCTCTCCTTCCTCCCCCTCCAACCTCTCTCCTTCCTCTCCTCCAACCTCTCTCCCTTCTCCCTCCAACCTCTCTCCTTCCTCTCCCTCCAACCTCTCTCCTTCCTCTCCCTCCAACCTTTCTCCTTCCTCTTCCTCCAACCTCTCTCCTTCCTCTCCCTCCAACCTCTCTCCTTCCCCCTCCCCTCCAACCTCCTCCTTCCTCTCCTCAACCTCTCTCCTTCCTCTCCCTCCAACCTCCTCCTTCCTCTCCCTCCAACCTCTCCTTCCTCTCCTCCAACCCCCTCTCCTTCCTCTCCAACCTCCCTCTCCTTCCTCCCCCTCCAACCTCCCCTCCCTTCCTCTCCCTCCAACCTCTCCTTCCTCTCCTCCAACCTCTCTCCTTCCTCTCCCTCCAACCTCTCCCTTCCTCTCCTCCAACCTCTCTCCTTCCTCTCCCCCCAACCTCTCCCTTCTTCTCCTCCAACCTCTCTCCTTCCTCTCCTCCAACCCTCTCCTTCCTCTCCTCCAACCTTTCTCCTTCCTCTCCTCAACCTCTCTCCTTCCTCCCTCCAACCTCTCTCCTTCCTCTCCTCCAACCTCTCTCCTTCCTCTCCCTCCAACTTCTCTCCTTCCTCTCCCTCCTATCTTTCTCCTTCCTTCTCCCTCCTTCCTCTCCCTCCTTCCTCTCCCTCCTACCTCTCCCTCCTACCTCCCTCTTTCCTCTCTCCTTCTTCTCCCTCCAACCTCTCTCCTTCCTCTCCCTCCAACCTTTCTCCTTCCTCTTCCTCCAACCTCTCTCCTTCCTCACCCTCCAACCTCTCTCCTTCCTCTCCCTCCAACCTCTCACCTTCCTCTACCTCCAACCTCTCTCTCCTTCCTCCCTCCAACCTCTCGTTCCTCTCCCTCCAACCTTTCTCCTTCCTCTTCCTCCAACCTCTCTCCTTCCTCTCCCTCCAACCTCTCTCCTTCCTCTCCCTCCAACCTCTCCTCCTCTCCTCTCCTCCAACCTCTCCTTCCTCTCCCTCCAACCTTTCTCCTTCCTCTCCCTCCAACCTCTCTCCTTCCTCTCCCTCCAACCTCTCTCCGTCCTCTCCCTCCAACCTCTCTCCTTCCTCTCCCTCCTCCCTCTTATCTCTCTCCTTCCTCTCCCTCCTACCTATCCTTCCTCTCCTACCTATCCTTCCTCTCCCTCCTACCTCTCTCCTTCTCCCTCCTTCCTCACTCTCCTTCTTCCCCCTCCCCCCTCTTGCCTCCTGACATCCTCCCCTCATCTCTAGATCCTCTCCTGTACATCCCCTTCCCCTCTCCCTATACACCCCTCCCTCAAAATCTCCCTCCCTTCCTCTCCACATCCCCTCCTCCCCTACATATCTTGTTCAATGTCTTGCCGTTTTAATATTTTTTTCGACAGTCTGGTCATAATTTTAAGTTTAATAAATTTTATGAGAGAGAGAGAGAGAGAGAGAGAGAGAGAGAGAGAGAGAGAGAGAGAGAGAGAGAGAGAGGAGAGAGCAGCATATAGTAACAGCAGAACAAAGAGGAAGGGTAATACCTTCAGCAGCCTGAAGATTTACGTAGCAAGATGCTTTTGATAGTGGTAGTAGTGGTAGTGGGGTAGTGGTGGTAATGGCCTGGTGGTGGTAATGATTTTAGTGGTAGTAGCGGTGGAAGTAGTGGTGGTGGTAGCCGTGGTGGTAGTGGTGGTTGTAGAGGAAAGATGGTGGTGACTGGGGAAAGTTAGTAAGACTTGATGAACTTAACAAGTTACCAGCGTTGACTTTATCACTTAAGCTAGGTAGACTCTCCTTGTGAAGTTACACCACTCTCTCTCTCTCTCTCTCTCTCTCTCTCTCTCTCTCTCTCTCTCTCTCTCTCTCTCTCACTGTCGTCACTACTACGTACATCAGATTACAGTCTGGTTGAATCTGGGTAATGGGTATGGTAGCTCCAGTTCCTGGAATCAAGACCCCGGTGGTCAAGGTGTAACTAGGTATTGTTGTGTTGCAGGGACCTAAGTAACAACGTGCTGACCAGCCTTGATGCCGCCCAGATGTCAGGACTCAGACGACTCCGCAGACTGTGAGTATTATTATACCTTTACTAACCCACCCACTGCACCCACCTGCCGTACCCACCACCCACTGTACCTAATCACTGCACCCACTCCCACCACCCACC
Source organism: Cherax quadricarinatus (assembly GCF_038502225.1). Classification (NCBI taxonomy): domain Eukaryota; kingdom Metazoa; phylum Arthropoda; class Malacostraca; order Decapoda; family Parastacidae; genus Cherax; species Cherax quadricarinatus. The sequence continues at coordinate 6,894,288 of NC_091379.1, forward strand.
CCACTCACCCACTCCACCACCGATCAACTCGACCACTCCCAACTTAGTTTCCTACTCCACCTACCTACCCACCCCTCCTACCCCTACCTCTACCACTCCCATCCACCTCACCCACCTACCCACTGCCTCCGCCTGCCTCCCACCCTACTCCTCTGCCACCTGCACTCACTCCAACTACCACCCCACCCACCTCCCACTCCACCCAACTGCCTGCCTCCTGCACTCCTACCTCACTCCACCCAACTGCCTCCCTCCTCCTCCCACTCCACCTACCTCACTCACTCCACCCCCCATCCCACTCCACCTCCCCTCCTCCCACCTCCACCCACCCACTCACTCCATCCTCAACCACCCACCCACTCCACCCACTCCCACCTAACCTGTACCTGCCTGCCACCCTACCTGTACCTCACTCCTACCTCCCCACTCTCACGTGAACTACCCTACCTACCTACCCTGCCTACCTACCCTTCCTAACTACCGTACCTACCTACCTACCTACGTAACTACGTACCTGCCTACCGTACATCTTCATTGTACCCTTGTAACTTGCTAAAACCTTCTTTGTACCCTTGTAACTTGTTAAAAACCTACATTGTACCCTTGTAACTTGTTAAAAACCTACATTGTACCCTTGTAACTTGTTAAAAACCTACATTGTACCCTTCTAACTTGTTAAAAACCTACATTGTACCCTTCTAACTTGTTAAAAAACCTACATTGTACCCTTCTAACTTGTTAAAAACCTGCATTGTACCTTTGTAACTTGTTAAAAACCTACATTGTACCCTTGTAACTTGTTAAAAACCTTCATTGTACCCTTGTAACTTGTTAAAAACCTACATTGTACCCTTGTAACTTGTTAAAAACCTACATTGTACCCTTGTAACTTGTTAAAAACCTGCATTGTACCCTTGTAACTTGTTAAAAACCTACATTGTACCCTTGTAACTTGTTAAAAACCTACATTGTACCCTTGTAACTTGTTAAAAACCTACATTGTACCCTTGTAACTTGTTAAAAACCTACATTGTACCCTTGTAACTTGTTAAAAACCTACATTGTACCCTTGTAACTTGTTAAAAACCTACATTGTACCCTTGTAACTTGTTAAAAACCTACATTGTACCCTTGTAACTTGTTAAAAACCTGCATTTTGTAGTTATAAACAGGTAGTGAGCTTTAGTGATTAATATATGCTGGTATATACAAGGGTGAGGATAATATTTGCTGGTATATACAAGGGTGAAGATAATATATGCTGGTATATACAAGGGTGAAGATAATATATGCTGGTATATACAAGGGTGAGGATAATATTTGCTGGTATATACAAGGGTGAAGATAATATATGCTGGTATATACAAGGGTGAAGATAATATATGCTGGTATATACAAGGGTGAAGATAATATATGCTGGTATATACAAGGGTGAAGATAATATATGCTGGTATATACAAGGGTGAGGATAATATATGCTGGTATATACAAGGGTGAAGATAATATATGCTGGTATATACAAGGGTGAAGATAATATATGCTGGTATATACAAGGGTGAGGATAATATATGCTGGTATATACAAGGGTGAGGATAATATATGCTGGTATATACAAGGGTGAGGATAATATATGCTGGTATATACAAGGGTGAGGATAATATATGCTGGTATATACAAGGGTGAGGATAATATATGCTGGTATATACAAGGGTGAAGATAATATATGCTGGTATATACAAGGGTGAGGATAATATATGCTGGTATATACAAGGGTGAAGATAATATATGCTGGTATATACAAGGGTGAGGATAATATATGCTGGTATATACAAGGGTGAAGATAATATATGCTGGTATATACAAGGGTGAAGATAATATATGCTGGTATATACAAGGGTGAGGATAATATATGCTGGTATATACAAGGGTGAAGATAATATATGCTGGTATATACAAGGGTGAAGATAATATATGCTGGTATATACAAGGGTGAGGATAATATATGCTGGTATATACAAGGGTGAGGATAATATATGCTGGTATATACAAGGGTGAGGATAATATATGCTGGTATATACAAGGGTGAGGATAATATATGCTGGTATATACAAGGGTGAGGATAATATATGCTGGTATATACAAGGGTGAGGATAATATATGCTGGTATATACAAGGGTGAAGATAATATATGCTGGTATATACAAGGGTGAGGATAATATATGCTGGTATATACAAGGGTGAAGATAATATATGCTGGTATATACAAGGGTGAGGATAATATATGCTGGTATATACAAGGGTGAAGATAATATATGCTGGTATATACAAGGGTGAAGATAATATATGCTGGTATATACAAGGGTGAGGATAATATATGCTGGTATATACAAGGGTGAGGATAATATATGCTGGTATATACAAGGGTGATAATATATGCTGGTATATACAAGGGTGAAGATAATATATGCTGGTATATACAAGGGTGATAATATATGCTGGTATATACAAGGGTGAGATAATATATGCTGGTATATACAAGGGTGATATACAAGGGTATAATATATGCTGGTATATACAAGGGTGAGGATAATATATGCTGGTATATACAAGGGTGAGGATAATATATGCTGGTATATACAAGGGTGAGGATAATATATGCTGGTATATACAAGGGTGAGGCTGGTATATACAAGGGTGAAGATAATATATGCTGGTATATACAAGGGTGAGGCTGGTATATACAAGGGTGATATACAAGGGTGAAGATAATATATGCTGGTATATACAAGGGTGAAGGATAATATATGCTGGTATATACAAGGGTGAGGATAATATATGCTGGTATATACAAGGGTGAGGATAATATATGCTGGTATATACAAGGGTGAAGATAATATATGCTGGTATATACAAGGGTGAGGATAATATATGCTGGTATATACAAGGGTGAAGATAATATATGCTGGTATATACAAGGGTGAGGATAATATATGCTGGTATATACAAGGGTGAAGATAATATATGCTGGTATATACAAGGGTGAAGATAATATATGCTGGTATATACAAGGGTGAGGATAATATATGCTGGTATATACAAGGGTGAGGATAATATATGCTGGTATATACAAGGGTGAGGATAATATTTGCTGGTATATACAAGGGTGAGGATAATATATGCTGGTATATACAAGGGTGAGGATAATATATGCTGGTATATACAAGGGTGAGGATAATATATGCTGGTATATACAAGGGTGAGGATAATATATGCTGGTATATACAAGGGTGAGGATAATATATGCTGGTATATACAAGGGTGAGGATAATATATGCTGGTATATACAAGGGTGAAGATAATATATGCTGGTATATACAAGGGTGAGGATAATATATGCTGGTATATACAAGGGTGAGGATAATATATGCTGGTATATACAAGGGTGAGGATAATATATGCTGGTATATACAAGGGTGAGGATAATATATGCTGGTATATACAAGGGTGAAGATAATATATGCTGGTATATACAAGGGTGAGGATAATATATGCTGGTATATACAAGGGTGAGGATAATATATGCTGGTATATACAAGGGTGAGGATAATATATGCTGGTATATACAAGGGTGAAGATAATATATGCTGGTATATACAAGGGTGAAGATAATATATGCTGGTATATACAAGGGTGAGGATAATATATGCTGGTATATACAAGGGTGAGGATAATATATGCTGGTATATACAAGGGTGAGGATAATATATGCTGGTATATACAAGGGTGAAGATAATATATGCTGGTATATACAAGGGTGAGGATAATATATGCTGGTATATACAAGGGTGAGGATAATATATGCTGGTATATACAAGGGTGAGGATAATATATGCTGGTATATACAAGGGTGAGGATAATATATGCTGGTATATACAAGGGTGAAGATAATATATGCTGGTATATACAAGGGTGAGGATAATATATGCTGGTATATACAAGGGTGAGGATAATATATGCTGGTATATACAAGGGTGAGGATAATATATGCTGGTATATACAAGGGTGAAGATAATATATGCTGGTATATACAAGGGTGAGGATAATATATGCTGGTATATACAAGGGTGAGGATAATATATGCTGGTATATACAAGGGTGAAGATAATATATGCTGGTATATACAAGGGTGAAGATAATATATGCTGGTATATACAAGGGTGAAGATAATATATGCTGGTATATACAAGGGTGAAGATAATATATGCTGGTATATACAAGGGTGAAGATAATATATGCTGGTATATACAAGGGTGAAGATAATATATGCTGGTATATACAAGGGTGAAGATAATATATGCTGGTATATACAAGGGTGAAGATAATATATGCTGGTATATACAAGGGTGAGGATAATATATGCTGGTATATACAAGGGTGAAGATAATATATGCTGGTATATACAAGGGTGAGGATAATATATGCTGGTATATACAAGGGTGAGAGGAAGGACAATGCAAGATATATATTGGTATATTTCAGTAATTTACAGCTGTGGGATTTATTGTCCCTGGCATGTAGGAGCTGTGGGATTTATTGTCCCTGGCATGTAGGAGCTGTGGGATTTACGAGACCCGGTGGGGGGATTAATGCCCCTTGGGGGTGGGAGGGGGTTGGGGGTGTATCTTGGGATTTTACCGTGGATAAATGACTCGAGGATTTACGAGCTAGTTTTTTTAAGTATGTTTTTACATTCTGTTAGGAAGGGGGATTTATTGACCCTTGTCGGTTTAGCGCTTCCCGGGTGATGCGGTGGTGGGGTGATTTACTCATTTTTTTTTTCAGAAAGTTGGGACGAAATCCACTGGCCAGACTACAGGAGGGATTACTGCAGGTGTTGAGTAGCCTTAATTATATGTGAGTACTGTCTGGAGTACTGTTATGTACTGTCTTGAGTACTGTCTGGAGTACTGTCTGGAGGACTGTTATGTACTGTCTTGAGTACTGTCTGGAGTACTGTCTGGAGGACTGTTATGTACTGTCTTGAGTACTGTCTGGAGTACTGTCTGGAGGACTGTTATGTACTGTCTTGAATACTGTCTTAAGTGAGACCTTGCGTGCATCCTTAGTTTTATATTGTGTGTGTGTGTGTGTGTGTGTGTGTGTGTGTGTGTGTGTGTGTGTGTGTGAGCCTACGGAGTCTGCAAGTCGCATTTCACTAGGTTATCTGATCACTGTGCATCTGCAGACCTGTTATAGTTGCTGGGGTGGTCTCCCTCGAGGCCTGGTCTCAGGCCAGTTCTCCTGCTTGGTGGTGTGATGAGTGAGGCTGTTAGTGTTCCCTGCAGGCACCCTCCACAATTTACCTCACCAGAAGACTGCAAGAACTTGATCAGCCTCCTCTTGAAGACAAGAGTCGGTTAATAAGCCTTGTAATTAAGAGCTTCCTTACACACCTTCAAGAACACTTACGACAGTTACTGTTCTGATGTAAGAGGTGATAATGTAATAGGTGGTAATATAAAGTGAGAGGTGATAATGTAATGTAAGAGGTGGTAATGTAAGGGGTAATGTAACAGGTGATCAGCCGTGAGTCTGGGATGTGCAAACTTTCGCACATCTTCCAGTTGGAGGTGGGGGTTGGTGTGTAAGAGCGCAGGGCAGCGTGGGTCTTCCTGTCACAGTAAACTCAGACGTATTTCTCTGCCTTTAGCAAATTTTGCTGCTGCTGCGAGCAACATAAATATTGCTGAACCCTCTGGCTGCTGCTCTTATGTCTGGCCTTAGTGTTACTCTGGTGTCAGAGGTACAGTTCCCACCACAGAAAGTATCACCACCATTACCACCACAAACCATACCACGGGCGGGGATAGAACCTGCGATCAGAGGGTCTCAAAACTTCAGACCGTCGCGTTAGCCACTGGACCAGCTAGCCACAATAAGATTCGTCCAACTAGGTATATTTGTGGTCACAGTGGTGCCTATGCTAACCTTCCTATGGTGTAGAAATATACCTAGTTGGAAGAATCTTATTATGGCTAGCTGGGCCAGTGGCTAACCCCGACGGTCTGGAGTTTTGAGACTCTGATAGCCGGTTTTAACCCCACCCGTGGTATGGTTTGTTTGCAATCGTGTCATTACGATTTCGTGAGTCACATTACCACCACGCTCCTTCACCATCACCACTACCGCCTTCAGTCATGGAAAGAGTTTTAAGAAGCTAGATTACTATTGAGGTGTTATCACAATTGTACAACTCAGGGCAGCATAGAACAGTGTATAAGACAAACACAAGTCAGACGGAGCAGAGGAAGAATGTGGGAGATACAGGAGTGATAATGTCAGTAGATCTCACCTTCGAGAATCACAAGTGTCATTATCACCACTAGATGGAAAGTTGTAGACTGGATAAGCCAAAAATGGCACTCTTGAAGTCACTTGTTCTCCTTGACTTGCAATATTGCTAAGACTTCCTTTAACAGCAAGTCAAATTACAGCTTTGGAGAATGTACAAAGAACCTTCACAGCTCGAATGAACTCAGACCTTTGAAGTTCCTTGACCTGTACTCCCCGGAACCTAGGCGAGAAACATACATAATTTACACTTGGAAAATTCTAGAGGAATAATCCCAAATCTGCACATTGAAATGACTCCCTGTGTAAGCATGAGATGTGGTAAACAGTGCAGAATATGGTCAGTGAAAAGCAGGGGTGCCATTAGTACACCGAGACTGCTTACTGCTAGCAACAACAACCTCATTGATTAAGTCATCATCATAGATAACCTGAAGGTAACCAATACCATCTATTGGTAAGGGTTTTTTTTTTTTGGTTTTTTTTTTTTGGGGGGAAATTTTTTGGGGGGGCCGGGCCCCTTTTTGGGGGTTTTTTTTAAAAGGGGAAAAACCCCCCGGGAAAGGGGGGAAAGGGGGGAATTGGGGGATTTTAAAAAATTTTCCCCCCTTTTGGGGGGGGGGGAAAAGGGGGGGGGGGGTTTTTTTTTGGGGGAAAAGGGGGAAAAAAGGGTTGGGGAAAAAAAGGGGGGGGAAAAAGGGGGGGGGAAAAGGGGGAAAAAAAAAGGGGGGGGGGGGGGAAAAAAAAGGGGGGGGGGGGGGGAAAAAAGGGGCGGGTATTGGGGGGGGGTTTGGGGGCCCGGGGGGGGGGAAACCCCGGGGGAAAAGGTCCCCCCCGGGGGAAAACCCTTTAAGGGGGGGAAATGGGAACCCGGGTGGGGAAAAAAAAGGGGGGAAAAAAAAAAAACCCAAAAAGGGGGGGGGTTTTTGGGGGGGAAAAGGGTTTGGGGGGGAAAAAATTTTTGGGGGGCGGGGGGTTTAAAAGGGGGGCAATTAAAAAAAAAAAAGGGGGGGGAAACCCAAAGGTAAAAAAAGGGGGGTTAAAAGGGGGCCCGGGGGGTTAAAAGGGGGAACCCAAGGGAAAACCCGGGAAAAAAAAAAGGGGGAAAAAAAGGGGGTTTTTTGGGGCAAAAAAAAAAAAACCCCCCCAAAAAACCCCCCCCGGGGGGGGGGCCCCCCCCCCGGGGAACCCCCCCCCCAAAAAAAAAAAAAATTTTTTTTCCCCCCCCCCGGGGGGGGCCAAAAAAAGGGGAACCGGCTTAAAAAAAAAGGGGGGGGCCCCCCAGGGGGGGGCCCCAAGGGGGCCCCCCCAAAAAAAGGGGGAAAAGGGGTTTTTCCCCCCCAAAAAAACCCGGGGGGGAAAAAAAAAATTTTTTAAAAAAGGGGAAAAAAGGGGAAAAGGGGGGGGCCCCAAAATTTTCCCCCCCCCAAAAAACCCCCCCCGGGGCCCCAACCCCCCCCCAAAAACCCTAAAACCCCCCCCCCCCAAAAAAAAAAACCCCCCCCAAAAATGGGAAAAGGAAAAAAAAAAAAACCCAAAAAAAAAATTTTAAAAAACCCCCAAAAAAAAATTTTTGGGCCCAAAAACCCCCCCCAAAAAATCCCCCCCAAAAAACCCCCCCCCCCAAAAAAAAACCCCCCCCCCCCCCCTTTTTTTTTAATAGTTTTTTTTGGGGGGGGGTTTTTTTTTAAGGTTTTAAGGAATTTTTTTTTAAAAAAGGGAACTTTTTCTTTTTTTTTTTGGGGGGGAAAAAAAAGGGGGGAAAAATTTTTCCCGGGAAAGGGTTTTGGGAAAAAAAAAGGGGTTTTAAGGGAAAAAACCCCCAAAAAGGGGGGGGGGGGAAAAAAAAAATTTGGGGGGGGGTTTGGGGAAAAGGGGGTTTAAAAGGGGGCCCTTTTTCCCCCCGTTTTTTTCCCCCCTTTTAAAAATTTTCCCCCCAAAACCCACCCCCAAAACCCCCCCAAAAATTTTTTTTTGGGCCCAAAAAAAATTTTTTTTGGTTTTTTTTTTTTTTTAAAAAAACCCCCAAAATGATATTTTTTTTTAAAAAAAAAAAAAATTTTTCCCAAAGCCCCCGGGAAATTCCTTTTTTTTAAATTTCTTAAAAAAAAAGAAAAAAAAACCCCCTTTTTTCTTTTTTTTTCCCCAAAACCCTTTTGGGGGGGAAAAAATTTAAAAAAAAACCCCTTTTAAAAAATTTTTCCCATTTTTTAAAACCCCAAAAAACCCCCTTTTTTTCCACCAAAATTTTTGGTTTTTAAAAAATTTTTTCCCGGGTTTTGGCCCCAACAAAAACCCCCCAAAAAAAAAAATTTTTTTTAAAATTTTTGGGGGTTTTCCCTTTTTTTCCCCCCGGGGGTTTTTTTTTTCCCTTTCCCAAATGCCCCAATTGAAAAAAAAACCCCCAAAAAAATTTTTTCCCAAGTTAAAAACCCCCTTTTTTTTTTAAAAAAAAATTTTTTAAAAAAATTTTTTTTTTTTTTTTTTCCCCCTTTTTCCCCCCAAATTTTTTTTCCAAAAAAATTTTTTTCCCCCCCTTTTTTTTTTTTTAAAAGGGGTTTAAAAAAAACAAAAAAAAAAATTTTTTTTTTTTTTTTTTTCCCCTTCCCTTTTGTTAATTGCCTTTATTTGGGGTTTTTTTTTTTTTCCCTTCCCTCCCCGGGAAAAAAAAACCCCCGGGTTTTTTAAAAAAAAAATTTTTTCCCAAATTTTTTTTTTAAAAAAAATTTTTTTAAAACTACAATACTTTCCCCCGGGAATTTTTGACGAAAGGGGGGGAACACCAAGGGGGGTTCCGAAATTGGGAAAATTTTAAAAAAAAAACCCAAAATACATAAATTAACCCCGAGACTAAGAATATTACAAAAAAAAATTTTCCCCCCAAAATTTTTTTTTTATTCCAAAAAGGGGGGGGGCCCCTGGTTTTTTAACCCTTTTAAAAAACACACAAACCCCCCAAAAAAAACCCCCCCCCCCCCCAAAAACCCCAAAAAAAGGGGGAAATTTAAAAAAAAACCCCCCCAAAAAAAAACCAAACCCCCCAAAATTAAGGGGGGTTTTTTCCAAAAACCCCCCTTTTAACCCCCCCTTCCCCTTTTTTTAAAAAAACCCCCTTTTTTACCCCCCCCTTCCCCCCTTTCCCCCTCCTTCCCCCCCCCAAAAATTTCCCCCCCCCCTTTTCCCCCCCAAAAAAAAAAGGGGGGGGGGCCCTTTTCCCCCAAAAAAAATTTTTAAAATTAATAAATTTTTAAAAATTTAAATCAATAATTAAAAAACCAAAAAAACCAAAAAGGGTTTTTAAAATAAAATAAAAAAAAAAAAAACCCCAAAACCCCCAAAAAAAAGGGGAAAAAAAAACCCAAAAAAAAGGGGGAAAAAAAAAAAAAATTTTTTTATTTAAAAAAGGGGGCCCCCCCTTTTTTTTTTTAAAAAAAAAAGGTTTAAAAAGGGTTTTGGGGGGAAACCCCAAAAAAAAAAAGGGGGGGGGGGGCCCCCCCCCCCCTTTAAATTTTCCCCCCAAAAAAAAAAAAATTTTTTTGGGGGGAAAACCCCCAATTTTCCGGGGGTTTTTTTTTTTTTTTTAAAAAAAATTTTTTGGGGAAAAAACCCCCCTTTTGGGGGGGGGGCCCCCCCTTTTTGGGGGGGGGGGGGAAAAAATTTTGGGGGGGGGCCCCCCCTTTTTTAAGGGGAGGGGTTCCCCCTTTTTTTTTTTGGGGGGGGGGGGCCCCCCCTTTTTGGGGGGAGTTGGTTAACCCCCCTTTCCGGGGGGGAAAAATTTTTCCCCGGGGGGGGGGGGTTTTTTTCCCCCCCCAAAAATTTTTTCCCCCCGGGGGTGAAAATTTTTTCCCGGGGGGGAAAAAATTTTTGGGGGAAAAAAAAAAGGGGGAGGGGAAAAAAAAATTTTAAAATTTTGGGGGACCCCCCCTTTTGGGGGGGGGGCCCCAAAAAGGGGGGGGGGAAAAATTTTCCCAGGGAGGTTTAAATTTACTTTTTCCCCCGGTGAGGGGGGTTTTTTTCCCCCCAAAA
>NC_091379.1:6909495-7059495 GCF_038502225.1 Cherax quadricarinatus
TTTTATATTGTGTGTGTGTGTGTGTGTGTGTGTGTGTGTGTGTGTGTGTGTGTGTGTGTGAGCCTACGGAGTCTGCAAGTCGCATTTCACTAGGTTATCTGATCACTGTGCATCTGCAGACCTGTTATAGTTGCTGAGGTGGTCTCCCTCGAGGCCTGGTCTCAGGCCAGTTCTCCTGCTTGGTGGTGTGATGAGTGAGGCTGTTAGTGTTCCCTGCAGGCACCCTCCACAATTTACCTCACCAGAAGACTGCAAGAACTTGATCAGCCTCCTCTTGAAGACAAGAGTCGGTTAATAAGCCTTGTAATTAAGAGCTTCCTTACACACCTTCAAGAACACTTACGACAGTTACTGTTCTGATGTAAGAGGTGATAATGTAATAGGTGGTAATGTAATAGATGGTAATATAAAGTGAGAGGTGATAATGTAATGTAAGAGGTGGTAATGTAAGGGGTAATGTAACAGGTGATCAGCCGTGAGTCTGGGATGTGCAAACTTTCGCACATCTTCCAGTTGGATGTGGGTGTTGGTGTGTAAGAGCGCAGGGCAGCGTGGGTCTTCCTGTCACAGTAAACTCAGACGTATTTCTCTGCCTTTAGCAAATTTTGCTGCTGCTGCGAGCAACATAAATATTGCTGAACCCTCTGGCTGCTGCTCTTATGTCTGGCCTTAGTGTTACTCTGGTGTCAGAGGTACAGTTCCCACCACAGAAAGTATCACCACCATTACCACCACAAACCATACCACGGGCGGGGATAGAACCTGCGATCAGAGGGTCTCAAAACTTCAGACCGTCGCGTTAGCCACTGGACCAGCTAGCCACAATAAGATTCGTCCAACTAGGTATATTTGTGGTCACAGTGGTGCCTATGCTAACCTTCCTATGGTGTAGAAATATACCTAGTTGGACGAATCTTATTGTGGCTAGCTGGTCCAGTGGCTAACCCGACGGTCTGGAGTTTTGAGACTCTGATCGCAGGTTCTATCCCCGCCCGTGGTATGGTTTGTTTGCAATCGTGTCATTACGATTTCGTGAGTCACATTACCACCACGCTCCTTCACCATCACCACTACCGCCTTCAGTCATGGAAAGAGTTTTAAGAAGCTAGATTACTATTGAGGTGTTATCACAATTGTACAACTCAGGGCAGCATAGAACAGTGTATAAGACAAACACAAGTCAGACGGAGCAGAGGAAGAATGTGGGAGATACAGGAGTGATAATGTCAGTAGATCTCACCTTCGAGAATCACAAGTGTCATTATCACCACTAGATGGAAAGTTGTAGACTGGATAAGCCAAAAATGGCACTCTTGAAGTCACTTGTTCTCCTTGACTTGCAATATTGCTAAGACTTCCTTTAACAGCAAGTCAAATTACAGCTTTGGAGAATGTACAAAGAACCTTCACAGCTCGAATGAACTCAGACCTTTGAAGTTCCTTGACCTGTACTCCCCGGAACCTAGGCGAGAAACATACATAATTTACACTTGGAAAATTCTAGAGGAATAATCCCAAATCTGCACATTGAAATGACTCCCTGTGTAAGCATGAGATGTGGTAAACAGTGCAGAATATGGTCAGTGAAAAGCAGGGGTGCCATTAGTACACCGAGACTGCTTACTGCTAGCAACAACAACCTCATTGATTAAGTCATCATCATAGATAACCTGAAGGTAACCAATACCATCTAGTCATGAACCAGGCCGCGGGGGCGTTGATCCCCCGAAGAACCTACAGGTATACCACCACAGCTATCACCGCCACCACCAATAACAACAGCAGCAACCCTCACCACTACCACAGCTGTTTTCCACTGCTACCACAACCACCAACAGCCACCACAACCACCAACAGCCACCACAACACCACCAGCTATCACTAGCAGTCACCACCAGCTACCACCAACAGCCACCACAACACCACCAGCTACCACCAACAGCCACCACAACACCAGCTATCACTAGCAGTCACCACCAGCTACCACCAACAGCCACCACAACACCAGCTATCACTAGCAGTTACCACCAGCTACCACCAACAGCCACCACAACACCACCAGCTATCACTAGCAGTCACCACCAGGTACCACCAACAGCCACCACAACACCAGCTATAACTAGCAGTTACCACCAGCTACCACCAACAGCCACCACAGCACCACCAGCTATCACTAGCAGTCACCACCAGCTACCACCAACAGCCACCACAACACCAGCTATCACTAGCAGTTACCACCAGCTACCACCAACAGCCACCACACCACCACCAGCTATCACTAGCAGTCACCAGCTACCACCAACAGCCACCACAACACCAGCTATTACTAGCAGTCACCACCAGCTACCACCAACAGCCACCACAACACCAGCTATCACTAGCAGTCACCACCAGCTACCACCAACAGCCACCACAACACCAGCTATCACTAGCAGTCACCACCAGCTACCACCAACAGCCACCACAACACCAGCTATCACTAGCAGTCACCACCAGCTACCACCAACAGCCACCATAACACCAGCTATCACTAGCAGTCACCACCAGCTACCACCAACAGCCACCACAACACCACCACCCTCCAGCTTGTAATTGATATAGGATGTAATTGGTTTGGGTAATTTGTCTGGCCTATTGTTGGTGTATGAATGTTTGTAAAGTGTTATGACACTGCTTGACTTATTACTGTGTGATATTACTGCTGGGGGAAGGGCGAGTAGAGTGAGCAAGAATGAGTGAGGCAGAGCGAGTGTGAGAGTGAGGCAGAGCGAGTGTGAGAGTGAGGCAGAGCGAGTGTGAGAGTGAGGCAGAGCGAGTGTGAGAGTGAGGCAGAGCGAGTGAGAGAGTGAGTAGAGTGAAGGTGAGGCAGTGTGAGGGTAAGGCAGAGTGAGGCAGAGAGAGAGGGTAAGACAGACCAAGAACTATTATCCTACCTCAGCTTATTTTAAGTCCCAGCCCTTAGTAAGGTATATTACCACCCCCAGGATGCTACCCACAACAGTCTACTAACACCCAGCTACATTAGTGCGCATATTAATTGGGACAGTGATGAAATGAGACATTTATTTGGAAAATTAATGTTTATTTGAAAAATACACGACAATGATATGACATATAATTGATTTAATAAACATTGCTACACTAGTGTAGAATCAACCAATATGTAACACATTTTGGCAAGTTCTTCGTCTTGGTACCGGGTTCTAATAACAGCAGCAATTAGCTTCTCCACGGTTGAACAATCATGTTTCGCGATCCTGCGTTTTGTTATTGTCCATAGATTCTCAGTTGGGTTGAGGTCAGGAGAGTTTCCAAGTCAATTTAGAACTCTTAGTTCACTCTCTTCAAGAATTGTCAACATTTTTCTGGAAGTGTGGCATGGAGCAAGATCCTGCTGGAAAATGTCTTTTCCATCAGGAAAGTCTTTATCCGCAATGGGAAACAAATGAGTTGCCAGGATTGTCTTGTATTTGTCATCGTTCCCTCAACAATAACAAGCCGTCTAGGGCCTTTAATAGTAAAACTTCCTAAAACATCTTAGGTGGGTGTTTTGCCTCTTGTTGAATGTGTCCATTCCGAAGAGGTTCGCCTTTGCTGTGTTTCATTACCACTGATATTTACCCATGTACTTCAAGATGCACTACCACTGATATTTACCCATGTACTTCAAGATGCACTACCACTGATATATACCCATGTACTTCAAGATGCGCCTCATCCAAAAATATAACTTTTTCTCCATTCATCTGTCGTCTATCCCTTGTGATCAAGTGCCTACTGCAGCCGTTTTTTCTTCATAGCAGCAGTCAATATTGTCTCTTTACCGGCTTTTTAGTAGTTCTGTCAACTTCAAGGAGCCTTCGTTGAACAGTTGAAGAATCAACATTTACACCAGCTGAAGCCAAATCTCTCGTTAGATCTTTGCTGGTTTTCTTGGGATCCTTCACACTATCGCTTATGATGACCTTGTCATCTTGAGGTGTTGTCTTGCGTTTTCTTCCACATCTTCCTCGAGGGAGCGCTACACAATCACCACTGTCGTCAACTTTCTTCAGAATCCGACCAACAGTTCACTTTACTAGGCTCAAATTTTCGGCTGTCTGCTTGATACTCAAATCAGCATGTTTTCTAAGAGCTACAATACTTTCACGCTTCCTAGGTGTAACTGTTGTAGCACTGACGAGAGTCGCAGGGTAACACCACAGCTGGATGGTTGCCAGAAGTTGGTAGCAAACTTCTGTAAAGAAAAGAACCCAAACTACATAAATTAACCCAGAGACTAAGACATATTACGAGATAATCACAAAATTTACTCCTGTCCCAATCAATTTGCTCACTACTGTAGCTACTTATTGCTAGGTGAATAGGGGAGCCAGGCATATTGACACATGATCAGTGTTTCAACCTATCTGGGAATCGAAACACACACACACAGTAGCGACTTTCGAAGAGGTTGAGCCAGGAGCTATGAATCGACCCCTGCAACCACAAATAGGTGAGTACATACACACCACACACACACACACGTTGGGAGGGGAGGTAATAACACACAATCACTGCTGCCTTGTTGGGATCGTCCAATTGGGCTGTTTCACGAGAAATTACCCGAGATAACGAGCACTTGCTGCCATCTTCCGCCTCCATCTTCACTCCCTCCTTCCCTTACTACCCTCCATCACATCCTTCTCCACCATCACATCCTCATCCTCCACCACTGAAACAAGAGCATGGAAGAGGAGCAGTAGGCCTTCTGGCCCATGCTAGGCAGGTCCTACTCACTGTAGTAGGCCTACTGACCCATGCTAACTAACCTAACTCAATAATTAACACTAACCTAACTATGTACTAAACACTGACCTAATTAACTCAGTACTAAACACTAACCTAACTAACTTAGTACTAAACACTGACCTAACTAACTCAGCACTTACCACTGACCTAACTAACTCAGCACTTAACACTGACCTAACTAACTCAAATAAGGGGAGACATAATGGAAGTGTACAAGTGGAAGATGGGCATAAACAAAGGGGATGTTAAATTAGACACACTTGCCACATTTGGGTATCTTCATTGAGGAAGCGTTTCGCCACACAGTGACTTCATCAGTCCTAAACAAAAAGGAATGGTGAAGACCAGAAGGAATTTGAGGTAATCAGTCTCTCAGCCTGGAGAAGAGTTTAACTCCGTGGTCTCCATGGAGTTGAACGCTTCTCCAGGCTGAGGGACTGACCACCTTACACTCTTCTCCAGGCTGAGGGACTGACCACCTCACACTCTTCTCCAGGCTGAGGGACTGACCACCTCACACTCTTCTCCAGGCTGAGGGACTGACCACCTCACACTCTTCTCCAGGCTGAGGGACTGACCACCTCACACTCTTCTCCAGACTGACCACCTCACACTCTTCTCCAGGCTGAGGGACTGACCACCTCACACTCTTCTCCAGGCTGAGGGACTGACCACCTCACACTCTTATCCAGGCTGAGGGACTGACCACCTCACACTCTTCTCCAGGCTGAGAGACTGACCACCTCACACTCTTCTCCAGGCTGAGGGACTGACCACCTCACACTAGTCTTATGGAGGTTAACACTTCTCCAGGCTGAGGGACTGACCACCTCACACTCTTATCCAGGCTGAGGGACTGACCACCTCACACTCTTATCCAGGCTGAGGGACTGACCACCTCACACTCTTCTCCAGGCTGAGGGACTGACCACCTCACACTCTTCTCCAGGCTGAGGGACTGACCACCTCACACTCTTCTCCAGGCTGAGGGACTGACCACTTCACACTCTTCTCCAGGCTGAGGGACTGACCACCTCACACTCTTCTCCAGGCTGAGGGACTGACCACCTCACACTCTTCTCCAGGCTGAGGGACTGACCACCTCACACTCTTCTCCAGGCTGAGGGACTGACCACCTCACACTCTTCTCCAGGCTGAGGGACTGACCACCTCACACTCTTCTCCAGGCTGAGGGACTGACCACCTCACACTCTTCTCCAGGCTGAGGGACTGACCACCTCACACTCTTCTCCAGGCTGAGGGACTGACCACCTCACACTCTTCTCCAGGCTGAGGGACAGACCACCTCACACTCTTCTCCAGACTGAGGGACTGACCACCTCACACTCTTCTCCAGACTGAGGGACTGACCACCTCTCACTCTTCTCCAGGCTGAGGGACTGACCACCTCTCACTCTTCTCCAGGCTGAGGGACTGACCACCTCTCACTCTTCTCCAGGCTGAGGGACTGACCACCTCACACTCTTCTCCAGACTGAGGGACTGACCACCTCTCACTCTTCTCCAGACTGAGGGACTGACCACCTCACACTCTTCTCCAGACTGAGGGACTGACCACCTCTCACTCTTCTCCAGGCTGAGGGACTGACCACCTCACACTCTTCTCCAGGCTGAGGGACTGACCACCTCACACTCTTCTCCAGGCTGAGGGACTGACCACCTCTCACTCTTCTCCAGGCTGAGGGACTGACCACCTCACACTCTTCTCCAGGCTGAGGGACTGACCACCTCACACTCTTCTCCAGGCTGAGGGACTGACCACCTCACACTCTTCTCCAGGCTGAGGGACTGACCACCTCTCACTCTTCTCCAGGCTGAGGGACTGACCACCTCACACTCTTCTCCAGGCTGAGGGACTGACCACCTCACACTCTTCTCCAGGCTGAGGGACTGACCACCTCACACTCTTCTCCAGGCTGAGGGACTGACCACCTCACACTCTTCTCCAGACTGAGGGACTGACCACCTCTCACTCTTCTCCAGGCTGAGGGACTGACCACCTCACACTCTTCTCCAGGCTGAGGGACTGACCACCTCACACTCTTCTCCAGGCTGAGGGACTGACCACCTCACACTCTTCTCCAGGCTGAGGGACTGACCACCTCACACTCTTCTCCAGACTGAGGGACTGACCACCTCACACTCTTCTCCAGACTGAGGGACTGACCACCTCTCACTCTTCTCCAGGCTGAGGGACTGACCACTTCAAATATTTATTCTTCAAGGTTGATGGACTGATTACATATTTTACTGCTACCACTACTTTTGTGTGTGACATGTGTCTTAGATAACTACACGAGTGAGAGGAGTTGCATTAGTGGGACTTGTACTACACGAGTGAGACGAGTTGGATTAGTGGGACTTGTACTACATGAGTGAGACGAGTTGGATTAGTGGGACTTGTACTACACGAGTGAGAGGGGTTGGATTGGAGTGGGACTTGTACAACTTGAGTGAGAGGGGTTGGATTGGAGTGGGACTTGTACAACTTGAGTGAGAGGGGTTGGATTGGAGTGGGACTTGTACAACTTGAGTGAGAGGGGTTGGATTGGAGTGGGACTTGTACAACTTGAGTGAGAGGGGTTGGATTGGAGTGGGACTTGTACAACTTGAGTGAGAGGGGTTGGATTGGAGTGGGACTTGTACAACTTGAGTGAGAGGAGTTGGATTGGAGTGGGACTTGTACAACTTGAGTGAGAGGGGTTGGATTGGAGTGGGACTTGTACAACTTGAGTGAGAGGGGTTGGGCAAATATTTTTTGTTAAGAAAGTTTGGATGTGATAAAT
Organism: Cherax quadricarinatus; assembly: GCF_038502225.1. Taxonomy (NCBI): domain Eukaryota; kingdom Metazoa; phylum Arthropoda; class Malacostraca; order Decapoda; family Parastacidae; genus Cherax; species Cherax quadricarinatus. Next base: position 6,917,093 of record NC_091379.1, read on the forward strand.
GTTCGTCCTCTCTTTTGTTCTCTCTTCTTTCTTTCCTTCTCTTTCCCCACTTTCTCCTCTCCTCTTTTTTCTCCGTTTCCATTTTTTGCATCTTGCTCTCCCCTCAGCCACTCCCATTAGCCACTCCCCCTCAGCCACTTCCCTCGGCTTCTCCTCTCAGCCACTCCCCTCTCCCTCTGTATTTCCACATAACTTCCACACTAACTTCTCTCTGCAGGTAAAAACATTGGCTCCTTGTTTGTCTACCGTTTCCTCCTGTCTACCATCTCCCCTCCTCTTCTCTCTCACCCTTCCTATACAGTGTGTGTGTGTGTGTGTGTGTGTTAGGTTGGACAGAGGGAGTGGGAAGCGTGATAGTTGACCATCATCATTGTAACTATGGCAACATAGTGACCTTATCTGAAGACTTTTGGCTGCCATCATGTCTACATAGTTGTGGCGACCTGTGTACTCGGCGCTGGCTCTTGCCAACCCATTCTCTCTCTCTCTCTCTCTCTCCTTTTTCTTTCGTATGGTTGTTGCACTTGCTGTTTACAGATGGGCCTTCCAGTACTGTGCCATGATGACACTGATATCTTTTGATCCGGTGAGGTGTAACTACCGTCTCCTCATTGAATGACCCCTATGAGTTTAGCGCTTCCGTGTGAATATATTAAAATGTCAGATGAGACAACAGAAGTAAAATACGTGTGGAGGTGCAGTAAACCTGTGTGCGAGGTAGATGACAAATTAGGGAATGCCAGTGGGAAATCCCCAGCATGAGGAGCTCTCATGGATAGGAATTGATCTCCTCTCTTCCGTAACACATTATAAAGCATTGTGTAGACAATAGTCTCCATCAAACTGCCATGTCGTTGGCACTGTGGTCTTCAGACCCATTTTTGGACACAAGATTGCTTGGCTCCTTACACGAACGCATCGTCCAGTCGAACTTTCTTTAAGTTTACCCCACAAGAATATTCACCCTGTAATTCTAATTATATATATATATATATATATATGTATTTGTAACCACGAACGAGTGGTATTGATCAATAACAACACTGCGGCTAGCCAAGGACTCGAACCCATGTTATGTTGTTTTGGGCCCCCTCATGGTGAGCGAAAACACATGACGCTCTAACCCACAGGACCACACAGGATTGCACGGTCTTGTGGGACCAGACAGCCAGGTACATGAAGTACCAGACAGCCAGACACATGAAGTACCAGACACAGACAGATGATGCATCAGCGGCAACATAACAGTGGTACCACAAACACCTATGTACAGTAATTGAGTGGTGTCAGCACGGTATGTGTGGTAATTCAATTTTTGAAGTGTAGAGCAACGAGAGTTGATGATAATAGAATTAAAACTTTCCCTCACACCTACCCTATATATAGGCACATATTTTTAACCTGACTGCAGTCATTGATGAGTTTTACCTCGCAAAATTGCTGCTCTCTAATTCATTGTTATGTTTATGTGTGTGGTACTGTGTAGCTATATATATATATATATATATATATATATATATATATATATATATATATATATATATATATATATATATATATATATATATATATATATATACATACGTATATATAATGCAGTACAATCGCAAACAGGCGATCTTAAGCTCAAGATCTTTCGCACTCTCTTGTGTCATCAGGAGCTGTGCAGTGTTGCGAAACTAGCAACAGATATTAGGGAGAGAATTATCTCCGAGGCGAGGCAGAAGAGTAAAGCGTCGGGCCATGTATATACTACTGTTGTGTAGTAAGTAGTACACTACTACTATTACTACCTCCCAGAGCTAGTCTAGTTTCGTTTCAAAATTCACTGCAGATTTCGTGAGGCAGATTCACATTCTTGAGAGCTGGTCCAGACTTATATAATTCATGCAAATCGCCAAGAATAGTTGGAAACTGAATAGAACTGGAGAAGGACCAGAACTCGTCCAGATTTTCCAGAACGAGTTCTAACGGAGCATAAGTTTGCTATACCAAAGGTGATTCATGTTGTGGTGAACAAGTGGAAATCTCAGGCCACTTTCTTCCAGAACTGACCTGGTCCATAATGTTCACTTGTGTTCCTCCAGAACTTACCTGGTCCACAGTGTTCACTTGTGTTCCTCCAGAGCTGACCTGGTCCACACTGTTCACTTGTGTTCCTTCAGAACTGACCTGGTCTACACTGTTCACTTGTTCCTCCAGAACTGACCTGGTCCACAGTGTCCACTTGTGTTCCTCTAGAACAGACCTGGTCCACAGTGTTCACTTGTGTTCCTCTAGAACTGACCTGGTCCACAGTGTTCACTTGTGTTCCTCTAGAACTGACCTGGTCCACAGTGTTCCTCCAGAACAGACCTGGTCTACAATGTTCACTTGTGTTCCTCTAGAACTAACCTGGTCCACAATGTTCACTTGTGTTCCTCCAGAACCGACCTGGTCCACAATGTCTACTCTTGGCCCAGATTTTATAACTGGTTGAGGTTGTTCAGTTACATTCCCAATTGGAACAAAATTGTCCAAATTGTCCACATAAGCTCTCACTTATAAGGAACTGATTTGAATTGTACAGAACTGTTCCAGATTTTCCAGAGCTTATACAGATTTGCGGTGGGCGGTCCAGCTCGTCTGTACCTGGTCCAACTCACCAGTGATGGGACGTTATTGTGGGAAGGCGGTCAGTGTTTGCCTGGACAGGGTAATAATGTGGTGAAGGAAGATGTTAAGGTCCGTGGGGAAGACCACACGATGGTCGTTATATTATTGTGTCTCCAGCAATGTTGGTCTTTATTGTGGTCCTCTCTACTTCCCTTAACCCCACCACCACTACCGCTCTCTCTCCCTTACCCAACCCCCATTATCCTGCTCTCTCTCTCTCTCCTTCGTACACTTCATTATCTCCCTTATTCTTGTCATCCCACTCTTGTTTTCCTGCTCATTCCCTTCTAGTAATTTTTTGGCAATATATTTCTCTCCCACAGTGTTCCGTCGCACACCTTTCAAGGTGCCATGATGCTGCTAGAGGGCTCTTGATCCAAGGAACTAAAGCTACCCTCCTCTTGCATCTAACCTGCTCCTGGAGAGCGAAACATTGCCACAGCAAAATGTTACGTTAGTTACATCTGTGAAAATAAGACACATGCAACATCTGGGTATCTTTATTGTAGACGTTTCGCCATCCAGTGGCTTTATCAATACAAATTCTAGGACATAGCTTGAAGACAGTAGGACTATATACAGAAGATGAGGTAATCAGTCCCTCAACCTTGGAGTAGGTGCGAAGAGCACCGTAGTCGTGGAGATTCTATAGAAACTCCAAGACTACGGTGCTCTTCGCACCAACTCCAAGGTTGAGGGACTGATTACCTCATCTTCTGTATATAGTCCTACTGTCTTCAAGCTATGTCCTAGAATTTGTATTGATAAAGCCACTGGATGGCGAAACGTCTACAATAAAGATACCCAGATGTTGCACGTGTCTTAATTTCATCGTGTAGGTATTATATACCATTCTTGCACAACAGTTACATCTGTGTCCATTTACCCAACATGGTGTACCTTTCTTTAGGATAGTGGACTCAGTACTCAGACTCCATCTTTACATCTTCCTTTGTTTTCCTTTCTGGGATTGTTAAAACTGTACCTAAAGTGAGAAATTTTGCAAATAAAAGTCTTTTTCTAAAACCTCTTGTGTGTTCAGGGTGCTAAACGTTTACCAGCCTTTCATTTCTTGTTGTACAGGAACCTCATCTAAACATCTTCCTCTGTTTTCCTCTCTCTGGGATTCTTAACTCTACCTAAAGTGAGATTTTTTGTAAATAAAAACATTTTTCTACAAACTGTCATGTGTTTTCAGAGTGCAAAACATTTACCAGACTCCCATTTCCTGTTGTACAGGGACCTGGTGCAGACGCAGCTGGTGTGTGACTGCGGCTTGACGTGGCTGGCTGAGGCTGTGGCTACCAAGAGACTCAACATCTCCCGGGGTTCCAAGTGCTACCGTCCTCGAGCACTTAATGGAACTCACATTAAAAAGCTCACCCCTGACCAGCTACAGTGTCGTTAGTACTGATTACTACCTTCTACTTACACCTTATCTCATACCTTATACTGCTTTGTATTTACTCGTCCTTAAAGCTCTGACCTACCGAGTAACAGGTACTAGGAAGTAACATCTGTGCAACAGTTAGATATCTTTATTCCGAAACGTTTCGCCTTACACAGTAGGCTTCATCAGTCGAATACAGAGGAGTCGGTAGAAATGTAAAAATGATGTAATCAGTCCATCACCTTTCAAGACGTAGTTTTGAGGTGGTCAGTCCCTCAACCTGGAGAAGAGTTCTGCTCCATAGTGTAGAACAGTGAGGGACTGATCACCTCAGAACTACATCTTCAAGGGTGATGAACTGATTACATCTCTCCTGCTTCTGCTGCCTCCTCAGTACTCAACTAAAGAAGCCTACTGTGTAGGTGAAACGTTTCATTGGGTACAGGAGTAAATTCTTGGGTAGTTTTGGGTAGGGGTTGTTTTGAAAAGGACCTGCCTTGTATGGGCCAGTAGGCCTTCTGCAGTGTTCCTCCATTCTTATGCTCAACTTGTCAGTATTGTATACCATTACATTCACAGGTACTAGGAAGGCTGGTACCAGGTAAAAATAGAAACGATATAAAATACCCTAGTACCTAGCTAGGACCCGTTATCCCTAATACATGTACCTGGAAAAAAAAATACCGCATTAATCAGTATATTGTGATCCTTTAATGAGGACGTTTTGCCCACACAGTGGAATTTATTGTGACTTGATAAATCCCACTATGTGGGCAAAACATTGTCAGTAAATGATTGCAGTACTGTATTTTTTTTTTTCTTGGGTATTAAGGATGCTGGGTCCTGTGTACTAGGGAGGCTAGGTAGCAGGTACTAGGGGAGTTTATTAACAGGTACTAAGGAGGCTGGGAAGGAGGTACTAGGGAGGCTAGGTAGCAGGTACTAAGGAGGCTGAGTAGCAGGTACCAGGGAGGCTAGGTAGCAGGTACTAGGGAGGCTGAGTAGCAGGTACTAGGGAGGCTAGGTAGCAGGTACTAGGGAGGCTGAGTAGCAGGTACTAGGGAGGCTAGGTAGCAGGTACTAGGGAGGCTGGGTACTAGGAAATCTGGGTATCCCTTCCTGGAATTATTTTTAACATGATAAAGTTCCCTTATTAGTGAGATCAAATTAACTCCCAGCTCTACTGAGCTACTTAATGTGAGCTGAGGGAAAGAGAGAAGGTAAGAAGGGTAGGGAAGGACGAGCAAGGTGAAAAAAGGGTGAGAGAGGAAGGGAGAGAGGTAATAAGGGAAGGGGAGGGGAGGAAGGGAGAGAGGGAAGGGATAGAAGTAGAAGGGTGGGGGAGGAAGGGGGAGAGAGAGAGAAAGTGTAAGGAGAGAGAGAGAAGGTTGCAATAATAATAATAAAGTATTGTCTCATAAGACAGGTTAATTAAAAATGCCACATTAGTTTATTCATAGATTAAAGCAATTAGTATTTGCTGGTGTTCAGATGGACCTGGGCTGTCAGTGGTGGAGTTAGAGCCTGGTCTGGACCAGGTGGTGTTTGCCGGTGACTCCCTACGTCTGCGGTGCAGGGTCACCAGTGCTGAGGAAGGTCACAGGGTGTGGTGGGCACGGGGTGATGCCCACATCGTGCCCAGGAAGCCTGCCTCAAATAGCTCTGCCACCGTCACTGGCTACCTAGACCAGCACCATCAGCGAGGTGGAGCCATTGTTAAAACCACCTACATGCCAGAAGCTATAGAGAGGTTTGTACACCATCAGCTTTATAGCAGTCACTGTTGTGTGAGTATATGGCTGCTCCTCAGTTTATGATGGTTTGACTTATGGTGTGTTGATTTTACAATGGTGCAAAAACAGTTACTTTGGAGATGAAACTTGAGATAATTACCCAGCACGAAGGCAGCAAATCCTTAACTGTTATTCATTTATTTGTTTTTCAGTACTGGTATTTAGTTTGTTACAGAAATTATTTATTTACTTATTCAGTGACAGTAGTTACTTATTGACTTATTTATCACATATATTCATATTCAACTTATGATATTTTCAACTTACGATGGGTTCATCGGAATGTAACCCCATTGTAAGTCGAGGAGCACCTGTAATGTGCACAGAGTAGATAAGGAGTTAGAGAGAGTTAAATCACTTTGCATTATGGTTGTAAGGATACCTACATGTTTGTTATACAGTAATGGTACATTGTGTCAGTTTCAACTAATATAATACGTATAATAACATAAAAGCAGTGTGACTTATTGTATTATACAGTTTATCTTAAATTAGGTGATTGATGTACACATTGGAGCAACTAATTTTTAAAATATCATCAATATACACACTTTTTTTTTATTTCCTTTAACAGTATGGTTGAAATCCGTGAGCTGAATGGTACTCATAGTGGAGACTGGTCTTGCTTAGTGCAGGGAGAGCAGGGTAACCACACTCGTACAGTCAGTATATATGTCATTGCCCATGACACAAAGTACTGCCCCATGAATGGTGAGTTCTGACTTTTTTTTTTTTTTAAATAGAATCAGATTTCATGATAGAATTATTTTTCTTTGTTTTATTAATGGTATCGTATTTTCCAGCATATAAGGTGCATGACAGACTTATCATAATGGTGAAACAGTAATTATGTACATTCAAGGGCTGATTACCCTCTTACTTTACACTGAAGCATAACACGAAGACTACCCTTGACCCTGACCTTCAGTATATAAGATGCAGGCTGATTTTCCAAGACGTTTTGTGGGAAAAAAGGTGTGCCTTATATGTCAGAAAATATTGTAATTTGAAATTTAGTACAATGATAAATTAAGACACACACAATGAGATAAATGAGAAAGAAATGGGGAAGAAAAGAAGTATTTTATTAGGGGTGACAACACAAAACTTATCTCTCAGAGGACTTGTGAAAGCAAAAAAGTGAAATACAAAAGACATAAAATTTGAAAAAGGGAATAAAAAAGCTAAACAAATTTATATAGTGTATATACAGTACAAGCATGAATAAAGCAGTCACAAAAAAAGACTGAAACTAGGAAAGATTATGCTGTTAATAAAAATAAATCTAGTGAGTACAACCAAAAGCAAACTGGAAATGAGGTATCATTCAAGGGTACACTCCTCAGTGTTGAACAGACACAGAGTGACCTCTGGCAATTTTCATAAAAGAAGCATTATAAGCTACAAATTTTAATAATAGTGGAGAAGAAGACTTCCTCCATAAGCCATACGTATCATAAGAGGCAACTAAAATGCCGAGAGCAAGGGACTAGTAACCCCTTCTTCTGTATATATTACTAAATGTAAAATGAAGGAAAACTTTCTTCACCCTGCCTCGGTAGGAGGCAACCAGTTTGTTAAAAAAACAAAAAGTAAAAAATTGTGTACAGTACCTAATGAGCAAGGTAGTATCTATGAAATAATTCAGGAAAACTTGCTTCAGAAGTCAGAAATTGCAGGACACTTTGCAAGGGAAAGGGGATGTTATGTTTCAGTGGGCCAGCATTGAATTACAACATCTGTGTTCTTAGTGAAAGCTAGTTAGAGACTGAGAAATGGTAATTATATTTTTTTTTTTATGCTTGAGCCAATCCTGCCTTGGTGGTTATTAAGTGAAGATTCAGAAAACAACGCTTCTGGTAATGTTGGAAAACAGATTTGAGATTAAACACGGTAGGTTTGTAGACAACAACCATCCACTGAGGTACTACCTTCGTGTCACAAAAGTGTCAACCAGAACCCTTTCAAAGGCACTGTACACCAGCAGGCCTTCCTTTCTCTTTCATGAACATGTAAGATGACAGGTAGATCTTACAAAGAACAAAAAGGAACAATACCATGACTGGAACAACACAAATAACCCACACATAGGAGAGAGAAGTTTATGACGATGTTTCTGTCCAACTTGGACCATTTACAAGTCACACTAAAACACAGGGAGCCAGTATATATAGGAGACAGGGACAGGGATGGGACAAAGAGAGGAAGAAAGAAGGAAGTAGAGAAGTAATGGTAGAGGCAGTGCTGGTAGTGGAAGTAGTAGTAGAAACATCATCATAAGCTTCTCTCTTGTATGTGTGGGTTATTTGTGTATGTATAAATCTTACAAACTTCTACTCATATTTAATATACACTTAAATTTCATGTGTGTCTCACATGAATTTAGGAAGCATAGTCTGAGATAAGCTGTGGGGGTGATGGTCCCTCAGAACCATAATAAACATATCAATAACATATATAACCAGAAAACCTTTAAATAAATGCAGCAGTAAGAAAATCTTATGCAGTGCTGGCAAGCTTTAGGACAGCTTCTGAGTACATGAATAGAGAAATACTGAAAATGTAATATGTTTAATCCAAATTGTAGTATGCAGAGTATGCAGCTGTTGTATGGTGCTGACACCTACCAGAAAACACAGTTTGTAGGCAAAATACAAAAGTTTAAAGATACGCAGCAAAATGTTTTCTTGAGTTAAGCAATGCAAACGAAAACCCAAGAGTGAATATTCTTCATTGGAATATAGGAAGTAAAAAAATCAGTGGAATATACAGATACTTGACATTCAAAGATGTTTTATGAAACCAGCAGTATGGGAGAGCAAGTAGCTCTAGTTTCACATTACAGAAATGTAGTGTAGGAAAGACAATACAAAGCCCTTCACTAATAGTGATGGTAGTGGTACTAGTAGAGGTACCAGTGGTGGTACCTCTAGTGGTACAGTAGTGGTACTAGAAGAGGTACCACTAGTGGTACAGTAGAGGTACCAGTGATGGTACCTTTAGAGGTACTAGTAGTGGTACCTCTAGTGGTACAGTAGTAGTATTGGTAGAAGTAGTGTGTACTACAGCCACTGCTAGCTGGCATCAAGGCACCCTCACCCCTTTCAAGGGGGAGTCTTAATGCCAGCTAGCAGAGAAGAACTCTTGATTCAAGAAATTACAGCTACCTTTTTGTTTCTTGAATCAAACCTGATTACCTCCAGTTTCCCAGGTACTGTAAAACCCCTACTAGTTAGTGCTTCCCCATAATTATACAGCAACTACAAATAGGTAATCCCACACACGCATCATGCATATACAGTAAAATCAAATTTGCCTTTATCATACATAACCTTAAATGAATATTATATTTTGTTTAATGCTCATCACCTATATTTCAGAAACAAGTAATAATCGAGGGACGTACGTGTGGCCGCGGACGGTAGCAGGTGTTACTGTAGAGTTGGGTTGTGCTGGTCTGGTGCCACCTCATCAAAGAGGCCCCAAATTTCCAGCCAAAGCAGCAGGGACCATACCTAGCCTGCGGGTTGCCAAACACACATGTTCTGTTGAAGGTTTCTGGCATGCGCTGAACACCTCTGACTGTCCCTTTGTGTCAGACACCACAAAGATCCTGGAACAGTTTGCTTCTACAAATGTCTTTGCTAGCAAGAGAGGCCTTGTTGAAAGTGCCAAAAGCTTGCGCAATTTTACTCGTGATGGGAAAATCCTGCGAGATGCTGTGGATATTGTGTTTTTAGCCAAGACTGTGGAGCAGTACACGAACCTTCTGGGAACACTCTCAGGCCCCAAGGAGACAGCCTCTGCACTGATTGACATTGTTAGTGCCTCAATGTCTACTGCTAAAGGTTAGCTTCTCTTGGAAATATTTTGATGTGCTTAATTGTAGTTATACATTAAGTTTGCCCTGGAAGAGGTGCTTTGATGCTGGAGGCTTTTAATCCAATGAATTATAGCTACTCTCTTCTTTGCATTAAACTTAATTCCCTCTCATTCCTTGGGTGCTGCATTACCCTTGTGAGTTTAGTGCTTCCTCACAAATATTATAATAATAATAGTACATTGACACATTCCTTTGTAAAAATAAATTTACATTGAGAATATTTTACTGTATTTAATTTTAAGTTTTATAGTGTCTTTCAGAGTAGCATGCATCTGTTCTTCACTTTATGTAGGTTTGTTATATTTAACTAAAACTACAAATTGATGTACTATATAGTATTATCTAGAAGAAACTGCAACAGTAACTTTTTGTACATCTCTGTTTTTCTTGTTAAGTCACAGCTGAATATACTGAGCCTATTTTTGTCAGTTTTATCTGATTGATGAAGAATTAATAGAACCTGTGTTGATCAGTATACCTGGAGGGTGTTCTGGGGACAATGGCACCACAGTCCAATCCATGACTAGGCCTCATGGTGGATCAGGGACTGACCCACCATGAATTAGACAGGGTTATTGACAGAAGAAACACATTTGAATAGGTCATGAGGTCAAACATCAGTGGAATTTTTGTACTTTGATGATTTCAAATCTGTATTCACGTAATGATGCTCCAGAGCATAGAATAACTTTGAATACCAAATCTGAAAACATTTGAGATGATGGGGTGCTAAGTTCCCCAAAAATATTGATTGTCTTGTCGTGGAACTCCCAGGATAGTAAAGTCCAAGAAATTTTGTCAGCAAGACAATTTTTTAGATAATGCATGTTTTTACTACATTTTGCTTGTTTATATTTAGGATTAAAATACCATTCAGTAACCAGTTCAGACTTTGCATGTGGGTACCTAGTTATACAGTGGCAGATTTACCAATAAACAGCCACTAATGCCTCAACTATTGAGGGGTCCCAAGTCATTAACTATTTCTTTCTTAACCTTTCATGAGTTGTGCCCCTTTCTGTAATATATTTAACAGTTTGTGGTGGCACAGGGGACCACAAATATTTACTTGCCTTTTTTTGTTTTTTTAACATCCCAGCAATATCCCACCGTGTCGTGTTGACCCGAAAAAGTAGATACACTTTCACCACCATTCACTCCATCACTGTCTTGCCAGAGGTGTGCTGATACAACAGTTCAGGTGCCCTTCCAAACTACAGTATCCCCACCCCTCCTTCAGAGTGCAGACACTGTAATTCCCACCACCAGGACTCATGTCTGGCTAACTGGTTTCCCTGAATCCCTTCACAAAATTAATAATATTATTACTATAATCATGGGGAAGAGCTGAACTCATAAGGATCATACAGTGCCTGGGAAATGGGAGCCAGTGAAGTCTGATCTAAGAAAGGGGCTCTGGATCCATTTCCTTGGATCCAGAGCCCCTTACTCCTTCGAGAGTTAGAAACTTATGGATTATTATTATATTCATTGACTAAAGAGCCATTCACCATCCTGGAGAACCATTGAATGGACAAACCAGTATATAAAAATTGAAAAAGTTGAGGAATGCAAAATCACACTATGGCTCAGATGTTGTACTGTATTTTGACAAATATGTGTAAATATATGTTGTAAAGGTAGAAAGTTGAAAGTGAACATAGAAAAGAGTAAGGTGATGAGGGTGTCAAATGATTTAGATAAAGAAAAATTGGATATCAAATTGGGGAGGAGGAGTATGGAAGAAGTGAATGTTTTCAGATACTTGGGAGTTGACGTGTCGGCGGATGGATTTATGAAGGATGAGGTTAATCATAGAATTGATGAGGGAAAAAAGGTGAGTGGTGCATTGAGGTATATGTGGAGTCAAAAAACGTTATCTATGGAGGCAAAGAAGGGAATGTATGAAAGTATAGTAGTACCAACACTCTTATATGGGTGTGAAGCTTAGATGGTAAATGCAGCAGCGAGGAGACAGTTGGAGGCAGTGGAGATGTCCTGTTTAAGGGCAATGTGTGGTGTAAATATTATGCAGAAAATTCGGAGTGTGGAAATTAGGAGAAGGTGTGGAGTTAATAAAAGTATTAGTCAGAGGGCAGAAGAGGGGTTGTTGAGGTGGTTTGGTCATTTAGAGAGAATGGATCAAAGTCGAATGACATGGAAAGCATATAAATCTATAGGGGAAGGAAGGCGGGGTAGGGGTCGCCCTCGAAAGGGCTGGAGAGAGGGGGTAAAGGAGGTTTTGTGGGCAAGGGGCTTGGACTTCCAGCAAGCGTGCGTGAGCGTGTTAGATACGAGTGAATGGAGACGAATGGTACTTGGGACCTGACGATCTGTTGGAGTGTGAGCAGGGTAATATTTAGTGAAGGGATTCAGGGAAACCAGTTATTTTCATATAGTCGGACTTGAGTCCTGGAAATGGGAAGTACAATGCCTGCACTTTGAAGGAGGGGTTTGGGATATTGGCAGTTTGTGTATGCTTCTAGACTGTTGTATTCTGAGCACCTCTGCAAAAACAGTGATAATGTGCGAGTGTGGTGAAAGTGTTGAATGATGATGAAAGTATTTTCTTTTTGGGGATTTTCTTTCTTTTTTGGGTCACCCTGCCTCGGTGGGAGACGGCCGACTTGTTGAAAACAAAAAAAAAATATGTTGTAAAATTTTTAGCAAATATTCTGGCATTATTTATTAGGTTTGTATGTGGGAGAAACTGCATGCCAGGTGGAGATTGTATATTTTAGAATCTCAAGTGAGACTGCTTTACAAATTATGATTCATTGTTAAATTTTTACTTTGTATATTTTAGTCTAGATCAGGGGTTCTTAACCTTTTTATAATTACAGATCCCCAATGGATTACCCAATATGTCCCTATACCGTATTAGGTACCAGTATGACTTCAAAAGATGTCAATAGCTTGGTTTTACTTTACATTTGGATAGCTTACAACAGAACAGCTGATTCAGGAGGGACCTGCATATAGAGCACCTATTTTTGGTGTTTCACATTTTTATTAACTTTCAGTTGAGCTATTGTTCATTATGTTTGGTGCTTTAACCACTGCTCCACCAGTATCTCCATTTTCATTTAATAGTTGTGTAAGGGAGATAACTGGTGCCATATTTAGAGCTGTATGAATGGGGCCATCCTCTAGTTTATTTTAACCACTTTTATTTTTAAATTGTTTGGAGATCGAGTCCCATACCCCCGAAGGATATGGATACCCCTGGTCTATAAAAATCTACTATAACTGATATATCTTTCAGTATTGTAACTGTTGTATCTTCCAGAACTGTTGTACACTGCCGAGGTTCTGGATGGTGCTTGTCAGCGGCTGTTAAACTGTCTGTGGGATGTGGCAACATACTTTCCCACCTTGAATCGTGGCGCTCATCACCTTGAGATGCACCAGTTCAGTAGGCAACCAGAAACTTTCTCTGGTCTCACCTGTAACTGGTACAGACGCAGCGTGCACTCAACCGAAAGACACTTTCGTTGTAATACAAATAACTATTCAATGCTTTATAGGTATGGCAATTAATCTTTGTTGAGATATTAACTGTAGAGTTTTGCAAATTGCACTCTTGAAGAATAGTTTTTTGTCTCCAAGATTTTAGTTTGATATATTGTAATGTGTGTGTGCGCGCGCGTGCGTGTACACTGATATACTGTAATGATACAGTGTGTGTGTGTGTATATATATGTATGTGTCAGTTTTGATATTTAACATCTATATTTATTTTACAGCAGTGATGATGAAATAATGGATGCTCAGATTCAAGTTCCATCTAGTTTGTTCTCTAGAGAGCAGCTCAGGATATTAAATGTATCAGAAGAGGAGACAGAATCTCCAAGTACACCAACAACAGTGCAGCTACAGTTTTTTGTCTATGATACTGCCAAACTCTTTCCCAGGGTACTAGTTGGGAACTCTGATACTTGGGAAATTACTTCACCCGTGATTGGTGCTAGGGTAAGTGATCAGGAAGAGGAATTGCAGCTAGAAGACAGTGTGTATGTTACTCTTCGCTCAGCTATCTACAGCCACAGTATATTACCAGTATGGTGGAAACAGAATGCCACTAGTAATCAAGGAAACTGGACTAGTGAAGGTTGTAAAATTGTCCGCATGTTGAACTCATTGGTGGTTTTCCGTTGTGATAGATTGGCTCACTTTGCCCTGTTGCAAGATATGGCAGCTTTGCATCGAAGTCAAGAAGGAGCAAGGGGAGCTGAGTTTCGACCAAGTGCACCTGGAGTGTATGTTGGCAGCGCAGTTTGTATTTTATTCTTAATGGCATCTATAGTAACATGGGCCGCTCATCATCACCGTATTGCCACCATGAACAAAAATAAGCATTCTTTGATGAACACTTGGATTGCATTACTATTACTAGTAACCTTGTTTACAGTAGGCGTTTATCAAACTGAGAACCAGCAGCTGTGCCAAGGGATTGGTGTGGCACTACATTACTTGACAACATGTGTGTTACTCTGGATTATTGTGACTGTAACAAACTTATACAAGAAAGTAACGAAAGCACTGCGTCCTCCAGTTCCAGTTGAAGATTCTCCACCTGATATTCCCCTTCCGCCCAAGCCAATGCTCCGTTTCTATCTGGTTGGCTGGGGCATTGCACTTATCCTGTGTGGCATATCTGCAGCTGTCAACCTTCAGCAGTATGCAGGATACAGTTACTGTTTTTTAGCATGGGGACCTAGTCTGGGGGCATTTTATGCCCCCACAGCTGCCCTAGCTTTTATCCTCTCCACTTTTTTCCTCTTGACTCACTGTATGCTGAGATCCCTTCGGGCTAATTATCCTGAAGTCACTGGTGCGACAGAGACAACTGAATTGGAACTTTTAGATGCAAATTCCCCCAACTCAGAAAATGCAAATGCTCCAGGTGAGGAGGAGCTTAGTATTGCTTCTCGTGATACAACAGTAAGTGTATCGGATGGCCAGCACAGCCCTCTTACACAGTTGAGGGCACATGTTGTCACACTCCTCCTTTTCATTCTCACATGGGCAGCTGCTGCAATCACTACTGCAGCACCATTTGCTTCTGTAATCCCTCACCATACTACAATATTCAGCATTATTTATGCCATATGTGCCAGCAGTTTGGGCATATTTATATTTGTTTTTTTTTGTGTCAGTCGCAATGATGTGTGGGAGGCATGGCGTGAATGTTCTTGTGCATTGAATCGACACAGAAAAGAGGAGGAAGAAGCACGTCTGACAACTCCAGCCAATAACAGTGCTAATCACATAGTGGTGTCAAATAATCAATCTCGAGGGCCTGTAGGAGCACCCAGCACACACAGTCTTGATTCCTCCCAAACCCACCAAACAAACAAATCATCATCAGTTTCTCACAGTATTCTTACTTCAAATAAGCCAGAAAGTCTTGGCAAAGCAACCAATAATCTTCAACTACTGAGCTTGGGCACAATGACAAATGATCTCCATTATGCACCAGAGATTTTTTATAATCCCAAACAGGCAGGAGTTGCAAAGAGGTTCTTTCAGAAGCAGCGCATGAGGCAGATGGTAAAACAAAATAATCTTGAAATCAACAGGACAGACAGTGATTGTAATTCCACTGTCTACAAGCCAAAGATTTCACGATCGATAAACTCTGAATCTAGCAAATCGAACTTTGATCCCTCATGTTTAGGAGCATCTAGTAAAGTAAATAATACTAATATTCATGTTGATTCAATGTATGCTTACATACCAAGTGAATTTCAAAAGGGTGGAGGAAAACATGCCAGCAAAGATCCCACTCCTGAGGTACTGTGTGTGTTGGGGCCAAGCAATGATGATACCAAAATGGTCGGTCTTTATCCATCAATGACCATTGAAAGACCAATAGATGTAGACAGGGGGTGGGCAACTATACCCCGCAAACCACGTGCTTTTATGGAGGAGCCATTAAGCCCTATGCGGCGTGGCGGATCCTTTCCTAGCATTGTGGAGGAGGGGCAGCTTACGTCTCAGGGCACCAGTCAGAGTTCAGCCTTGGAGCAACTTCCATATATATCCCAAGAACAACTACAGCAACAGAGACTATTTAATTACCCAGTTCTAGGGCAGGTGGCACCTATGAATCAGCAACTAGTACAGTATCATAGCCCTAGACACCACCAGCAACACTTGGATGAAGAGGGACTTCTACGAAAAAATAGAAATTCTTTTAATTCTGATCAAACTGAAAGATCAGATGCAGCAGGTGTAACACGAAATGTGGATCATTCCCGGATGGGCCGTCACCCCAAGTATAGAGGACGTGAGAGACCTCGACCTGGCAGAAATAGGCGTAAAGTATCCAAATCCAGAGGCACCTGTGCACTTGATGAAAAAGATGACTGGACAGATGATAATACCTCTCCTATTATTATTAATCACTTGCCATCTAGAGAACCTGGAACATCTGAATCTGATAAGGATGTAAATTCTCATCAGTTTGCACCTTATCCACAGCATATTCATGCTCTCTCTGCACCCAACACCCAGCATGCTATTCTCCAGACTAGTCTTGATTCTGTTAACCCTGTTCTTTCTCCAGAACAAACAGAGGATATACTGTGTGTTGACATGTCCTGGCCACACGTTATGAATTCTGCTATTTCAGTAGACAAAAATGGGAGAACAATATCAGAGAAAAGTAATTGTCAATGCCTTCATGCTGTATATTCTTCAAACTTAGATGACTCTTCTCACATGCCAGTAGAAATGTGTTGTAGTGAGGACCATGGTGAGGAAGGAGATTGTGGAGCATGGGACAGTGAATGTGGGGATGGGTACTGGTGTGATGGAGGTGGTGAAGAACGTGTTAGTGTTTGTGAGGTCAGTGGGTGTGAAAACTCCAGCCTCTGTGGAGGAGCATGTGGAGCACGGGGAGATTTGTGTGGAAGCCAGAGCAGTGAGGGTGAAACCAGCATAGGAGGTGCAAGTGTTGATCCTGCAGTTGGCACTAGTCCTCGTGGTAGTGTCAATATCTCAGACTCCCCGTATGACTCTCCTTTACATCGTCTTCATCAAAATACTCCAGATAGTGGTTCACTAGATTCTGGTCTTCTTGGGTCTCCAGGGCGACCTCCATATGATACGGTACTTACAAACACTGGCCCTATTCACAGTACACCAAGAGAAAGAGATATTTTCCATAAAGTTGATCTTCCACTATGTGAAGTATACATGAAAGATGCTAGTGCAGAAACTGATTTGCAAGACGATCTTGACTCGGCTAACATGAACAATAGTGAATACTTGAATACTGAAACAAGTGCAGCAGATTCTTCTGGAAACTCCATTTTCTATCATACCAATAGCTCTGTAGAAACTGTTCTAAGAAATGGTGACAAATATGATGGTGCAAATGATGACAGTGATGATGAGAAAGAGTTGTGTAAGAAGGATCATAGAAGAACAAGTGTTAATGGTGGTGAGGAAGACTGTAGAACCAGAGTGGACCAGGACCCAGATTCTAATCCAAAGAGAGAAACATGTGTTTAGCAAGGCTTTCTTCCTTTTTTTTGCACTCTTAGGTAATGTACAGTATTTATATTGTAAAAGTTCCTGTTTGTGACATTTAAATTTTTTCTGACTAGACATGTTAATGAGTTATAATTAATATTTGTAGGAGTGTATAGATGTAGAATTAAATTTGTACAGATAATTAGTTATATATTTTAACCAATATCATATGTATGGTATGGCTCATTACTAGACATATCAGTCAACAATTTATACAGTATCTTAACCTGTTTTCAGCTCTTTTTACCATGAAAATAATCATAGCTTTTACTGTACATTTATTGATGCTGTTATAATTTGGTGTAGAATATTGAGAGCTGGTTGAAGAATATACAGTCCATTATAATAATAATAATAGTATATTTGATAAACCATATAATGGCTGCGGTTAGAACTCATGGCGAGCGAGTTGTGAAGCTCCGAGCCAGTGCACAAGCCACTGGGCCAGATGGCTATAATAAGATTCAGCCAACTAAGTATATTTATACACCATAGGGAGGTTAGCATGGGCCCCACTGTGACCACAAATGCAAGTTTTTACAGATAAATCTCCTGCCAGCATAACCATGATGAACTCCAGCTCAAAGCCATCATGAGGGAATCATGTGTACCTCCCTATGTGTGTAAATATACTTAATTGGATAAATCTTATTGTAGCCAGCTCGCCCACTGGCTTGGAGTTTTACGACTTGCTCGCCATGGGTTCAAACCCCACCTGTTCTGTGGTTTGTTTGCAATCGTGTTATTACGATTTCATGAGTAAGTATATTTGATATGTTGGTTGTTTTTTTATGATGTCAGGTGTTGCACCATGATAAGTGTCTACTTTGACACGTGTTTTTATGGCAGTATTATGAACATTACTGCTAAACAGTGGATGGTACTTTTACAAAGTACTCTGCGAGCCAAAAATTTAAAAAAAAATATTTTCTATTGTAATTTGACTTGATAAGGCTTAGGTATGCACTGTTTGTGTGTTGCTCATATGGAACACTTGGCATGGCTGCTTTTATTGCTTTGTCCAGGTTGTAAAGCTCTTAATATTACAAAGTTGTCATTTAAATTTCATATATTAAGTGGGAAAAAGTAGTATGCTAGCAGTTGAATAATTCAAATTGTCATATTTTCATGACATGACAGCGTAGTTGTTCAGTATTGTGACAATGTTAACAAATACTTGTCCTCGTATAATATTGATTTCAAAGTTAAGAAGCTTCAATCTTTTGTCAAGCTGCAAGTTTTATGTTGGTCTCATTGCTAGTTATCTCCAGGGTAACTGAACTGTCATTTATACCCCATTAGTTACAAAATGTAAATTATTTGAAAGCTTTAAATTTAGTGAGGAAATTCAGAGATTCGTAAGTACAAGTGCAATAGATACAAATGAAAGGTTGCTAAGACTATGGTTCGAGAAACATTTCCCCCCCCCCTTAGGTTGTTGTGGTAGGGTTACATGTATAGCTCCTCCAATGTGAGCAACTCTGGTCCTACAGAAGAATCATCTAAGTCAAACTTAATGAAATGCAAATTAATACTGTACAAGTAGGGCCCTAACTTTCAGACTTCCAACATTGGCATTTTGGAACCACTTAATTGGTTAAGAACTGAAGATTCATTAATGGACCTCTCATTAACAGATTTTAGCAATTTCAGACAAAAAAGTTGGCCAGACAGAATGAACAAAAGCCTGTAAATCCAGATTTTGTCTAGAGCAATAGTGTCCAGTTGTCTTCTGAAGCATCAACACAAGCCTAATGATTCTGACGTTTGTCTGGTACAGACCAGAGTGGCCATGTCCAGGACCTGTCTGTTTTCAGTGTTACCTGAGCCATAGGTCACCTGCGCCAGTTTGTTTGTACTCGGGCATACATTTGTCATTCAGTCTAATTGTCCCCCTGGATTTAGAGTGACTTTATTAACATATTAAGTAAAGTGCAATTAACTATGGCTTCTAAAGCAAGTGATGATGTCAAGAGGCAACATGTGGCTCTCAGTGTAAGCAGAAACTTGAACTAATAAAGGTCGAATTTGGCATCTCAGTGGCATGGGTATGTGAGGAATACAGTGTTAGGAAACTGTAAATATCTGTAGAAGCATTAACAAACTTACAACCTATGCTCTAAGTTTAGTGTAGATGCTGGTGAAGTCAGAATAAAAGTTATTTTGAGTCACCACTGTTGATCACACACCAACTCTTCACCACAAAAAGGCAAGTACAATTACTGTAAATTACATCTCGTCCCCCTATTAGTCTGTTATTACGAGGATTCATTGTATTTACATTGTGTCAGTGCATCAAGTAGTTGGCATGTGGGCAAAGACTGGAGAACAAAGGTGAGGCAGGGAGGTAGGTGGTTGCCCTTAGGGAGGCCCCTTCCCCCCTGGTTCTGAACTGTCATGAACATGCTCAGTAAACAATTGGACTAAGATGCAACACCACATAGTGACAACACAACCATCCTCATACCCACCTTCACTACCCCTCACACCCTCTGTAAGTGAAAACAAATTACTGGATAAAATTAACTTAAATTATACACTGAATATTATGGCTCAGAAACACATTAATTCATTTTACATTAATTAGTGTGTTTCTGAGCCATAATATTCAGTGTATAATTTCAGTTAATTTTTTCAAGTATGGGAAAACATGTTCTGAGTATTGAACAATCGACTTGATAAATTTTCTGGAATGCACTAGCATCATAATTTGGGGTCCTACTATATATATATTCATTAATTTGAATTTTATGATTTTACTGGTGTTGCTGACAACAGTATTCACATCCAATCTCAAGACTATGTCCAGATTCACTTTACTGGGCATCTCGCAAACTGAATCTGCATTATTTTAAGAAACACTCTATATGCACATCTACTAATGAACACAATTTTAAGAAACACATCCCAGCCCCTCAATTTTTTTTTATTCTTCCCAGTAGGTTTAGGTTTTGGTTGCTGAAATCATTATGTTGCTACATTTCATCAGCTTTAGATTCTGCTATTAAATTTTTGGGGAATCAAATTCTCCATTAATTACCCTCTTACAACTGCTTTGTCCAATCAGGGAGAGGCACTTTGATGCTAGTAAGTGGCTTTTCATCTAGGGAAGTTGATTTGTCATTCCTTGTACACAAATTGCCTCCCATTCACTGTGCTCATAGTTATTCCCTTGGA
The DNA here is from genome assembly GCF_038502225.1 of Cherax quadricarinatus. Classification (NCBI taxonomy): domain Eukaryota; kingdom Metazoa; phylum Arthropoda; class Malacostraca; order Decapoda; family Parastacidae; genus Cherax; species Cherax quadricarinatus. Next base: position 6,937,533 of record NC_091379.1, read on the forward strand.
ATTATTATTAATCACAGAAAATGAGTAAGTATTATTTTGACCCCTCAAAGGTTACTGGATACCAGTGAAGGGATTTTGATCCAAGGAATTGAAGTCTTCCTTGGATCAAACAAAAAGGCACAATACCGTGACTGGACCGATGCACATAGAGAGAAGCTTATTGACAATATTTCAGTCTGACTTGAACATTTACAGGTAACAAGTGTGACTTGTAAATGGTCCGAGTCAGACCAAAATGTCTTCATAAGATTCTCTCCAGTGTGCGGGATATTTGTATAAACATTCATTTCCACAGGTATTGTATGACACCCTACGGGTTTCCCCACTTCTAGATGTAATGTTTTGAAAATTGCAGTTAAATTCCAAGTTATTTTGAATTACAGAAAATGGGAATTAGCCTTGAATGCTTAAGTGAACCAAGTTATTTTTCCTAAGGAAAATTTGAAATTTGTTTGGAAAGATGGAGTGGAAGTCAGTGATTGCTTTTCTTGCAGAAAAATGGGAATGTGTTTGAAGGTGAAATAAAACTCCCATGGAGTTATTGTTCTTAAAGAAGATATAGAAAAGGGTAGCTTACCTTGAAAGCTGAAGTGAAATTCCCACACTTATTTTTAAAGGAAACTAGGGTTCATTACAGAAAAGGGGAAATTTTCTTGACAGCTGGAGAGAAAGTACCAGTCATTATTCATCACAGAAATTTTTTTTTTTTTTATGGAACACAAGTTTTGAAAACTGGAATAAAATTTCAGTTTAAAAGAAAGGAGGAGCTAGACAGATAGCTCAAGTCATTACCTGACCATCCAGGCTGTGGTTCATGTGTTGGAGTGAGTGCAGTCGGCAGTAACAGCTTGATCCACCATGAGGCCTGGTCATGGACTAGGCCGTGGGGGTGTTGACCCCTGGAACACACTCCAGATACAGGGAAGTGTTAAACCTTGAGGCCTCTTCAAGGGGGGCTCCTTGGCGTGGTGAAGAGGCTCTTGGTCTGAGGAATTAGACCTATCGGTCTTCTTCCTCAGACCGAACCTAATTACCCCCCAATCTCCCCTCCCCTATCCCATCCTCCCCATCCTCCCCTTTTTCCTTTCCTCCTCCTCCTCCCCACTCCTCCCTTTTGCCCTTCCTCTTTTTGTCCTTTGGGATTTCTCCCACAGGCGCGCTAGTTCCTGGGTAGGAGAAAGGACACCGGGGTCCATCCCATTCCGTTGAGGTTTCTTGGCGGTGGCGTAGTTTGCCGTGGAATCTGGATTGCCTAGGGATGTCCCGATCCCTCTCCGGTATCCCGGAGTAGCTTTGGGTGTCTTTTGGGCGACGGGTGTAGCTCTGGAAGCCACCTTTCGGATTCCGGGGGTGGTGGCTGAAGGAGGTATGCTTTGTGGCGGATATCCGGCCGCCCTCTCTTTTGTCCACCGAGGTAGCTCGGCAGATGTGAGGTTGCTATCCCAGATTGCTGGTTTACTGGCATGAAGGGTAGGGTATGGCACGGGTTCCATGCTGCATCTGCGCTACTAGCGGTGTCGAGTCCTCTTGGGCGCGGAGGGAGATTTCTGGCCCTTTCATCCCTCCTAGGAACTATCCCTCCCCGGTCCCCCCTTTTTTTTTTCTTTTTTTTATTTTTATTTTCTTTTCTTCTTTCTTTTTTTTTCTTAAAAACAAAAAGAAAGAAGTAACCTAACCATGGCAGCCCTAGTCCATGAACCTGGTACCCCCGGGCCCCTTCTTGATACCGCACCCCGTTCTGACCCCGCCTCGTCTTTGGACCACTCTTCAGACATTCCTCATGCCTCTGTACCTATTGCCGGTGCTGTTTCCTCACCCGCTTCAGGTACTGAGGCCTCGACTGACTCCTTCGATTTATCAGACCTTCGCTCTCCTCTGACTATGCTTCCGGCCTCTCCCTCTACGGTGCGGCAATTTTCAAATCGCCGACCCGTTCCACGTCGGACCAACTCTGGTCCCACGCCTAAACGTCAACGACAATTACCTGCTGATGATACTTCTCCACCTTCACCTTCTCGTTCTTCTCAGAAACGATCGACACGTCCTTCACTACCTTTCCACGCTCAGTTTCAGACTGAACAGTGGACTAAATTCTTCACTTTACGACCAACTTCCTCTACTGCCTATCTTTCTGACCATAGTATTGGCAAGGCACTCCTACGCCATGTTGGTAAAGATATTTCTTTTCATGCTCTTAAGAGCGGTACGCGCATCATTACCGTACAGAATGCTACCCAGGCTCGTGAGCTCTCTCGTCTTTCCCATATAGATACTGTTCCTGTCACCCTTGAAAAACATCATTCCCTCAATTCTTGTAGTGGTACCGTTATTCTGCCCCATACCATAGTTCAACAAAATTTCCAGACATGTGGCACCGACATTCTAGAACAGCTGGAACTCCAAGATCTCCCAATCCTCAAGGTAGACACTTACGTTCTTCCTGCCCGTGGGCGGAGACGATACCCTAGCAATGTGGCTCGTTTAACTTTTGACAGCCGAGAACTCCCATCCTCCGTTTATATAGCAGGACATCGGTTACAAGTTCGAAAGGTGATCCCTACACCACAACAGTGTAGAAATTGCTGGCGATTTGGCCATCCAGCGAAATATTGCAGATCTATCGCCGAATGCCCAGTCTGTGGTGCCGATGACCATTCTAATACGTCTTGCAATCGATCTCCCTCTTGCCTTAACTGTCATGAGGCTCACCCTTCGTACTCTCGCCGTTGTCAGGTCTATTTAAACGAGCGGGAAATCCGTTACCTCAAAGAGACAGAAGGTCTCCCTTATGCCATGGCAGTTTCTCATCTCCGCCTCCAAGGGAGACTCCCACGTGTTTCTTATTCCCGTGTTTCAAAACGTCCCCCCACTTCTGGTATCCCATCTTCTACACCCACCTCTGTGGTTACCTCTCCCATAATCACTCCTGTATCTAATCCTTTTGCTGTCCTCGGCTCAGACGTCCCTACTTCAACGCCTCAGTCTAATCTCGCTTCTTCGAGTTCTCTCTTACAAGCCTCAGTATCGACGAGACCTCGTACGACACCTCTTCCCAATCGTCCCTCTACTTCTCAAAAGTCAAAAAAAGGTCCGGTAACACCTCCTACCCATCTTCCACCTCCTCATTTTACCCTCCCTGTCTCTGTCCCTAGTTCTTCCCTTCTCACTGGCTCAGTTACAAGTGCAGAGGTTCACCCTCCTCCTCGTAATGTACCTTCCTCCCCTGTTCCCTCCCAAGTTTCTTCCTCTTCTGCCACCTCCCAGGTTCCTGTCTCTTCTGTCCCCTGCCACACTTCTCCAGTTCCCTCCACCCTTTCGCCCCCCCCTACCTTGGTACAGTCCAATACAGTTCCAATCTTTACTCATCCTCCCCCTACCATTCCCAATATTGTCTCCCATACGACATCTCTGAATTCCGAAACACTTGAAGCAATCTCTGAATATATTGCAGAGACCAAACCATCAATGGACACTGATCCACCTTCCGCTCTTCCTCTCTCCTCTGCTCCATCTGCGCAACTCCTTTCTTCACAGCGCACCGTTCCTTCGCTGCTTGAACATTTTCCACTGCCTCCGCATGTGGACTTTTCTAACCCTTCTAGTCCGTAGGAACCCTTACCTGCGGATTTCAAGTATCCTTATCATTGCCAATCATGGCCTTTTTACAGTGGAATATACGCGGCCTCAGGGGTAATCGGGGTGAGCTTCAGATGTTACTCTCCCAGTTTGCCCCTGTTGGTGTTTGCTTACAGGAACCAAAATTACACTCTGCTGTTATTTCTCACATCTCAGGCTATAATTTATTGTATTCTTCAGATCCTTTTCCTGATGGGACCTTTAATGAAAGTGCCCTTCTTCTCCGCACTGATATTCCGTACCATCAGCTATTTGTTCATACTTCGCTGCATTACACAGCAGCCCGTATCCACTTACATAGGTGGTATACGCTCTGTTCTTTATATCTCTCTCCTTCTCGGGCATTATCTATTCCGGATTTTGCCTTCCTTGTTTCGTCATTACCGCCACCGATTCTGTTACTTGGTGATTTTAATGCCCACCATTTCCTCTGGGGAGGGTCTCACTGTGATTCCCGTGGAATTCAGTTAGAGGCTTTTCTTGCCACCCACCCCCCCCATGTTTTAAATACAGGTACTCACACCCATTTTGATCCTCGGACTCATACTCTCTCTTGCATCGATCTCTCAGTTTGTTCTTCCTCCGCCGCATTAGACTTTACTTGGTCTGTTCTCCCGGACTTACATGACAGTGATCATTTCCCAATCATTCTTACTTCCCCTTCATATTCGCCACCTCTTCGCACCCCACGCTGGCAATTTAATCGGGCAAATTGGAACCTTTACTCACACCTGACTGTTTTTAAAGAGGTTCCTTCTTCGTCCTCCATCGATGAGCTTTTACACCTCTTCTCGTCCTCCGTTTTCACCGCAGCTTCTCATTCTATACCCCAAACTTCGGGCAGGCATTCTCAGAAATGCGTGCCTTGGTGGTCTCCTGCTTGTGCTCGTGCAGTACGTTTGAAACGCGCTGCATGGGGCAGGTACCGGTACAATAGAACCACAGAGCGACTCCTTGATTTTAAACAGAAGCGTGCGATCGCTCGCCGTGTCATCCGTGACGCTAAATGCACTTGCTGGCGAGATTATGTCTCCACCATCACCTCTGTTTCCTCTATGAGTGCAGTCTGGAAAAAAGTACGAAAACTGAGTGGTAAATATTCTCCTGACCCGGCTCCTGTTCTGCGGGTTGCCGGTGTTGATATAGCAAACCCACTAGATGTTGCCAATGAAATTGGCAATCATCTGGTCCGTATTTCTCAGGGACTCCATCTATGCCCCTCATTTCTTTCCTCAAAGTCTGCCAGAGAGTTAGCACCCTTGGACTTTTCTTCTCTCAGAGAAGAACAGTATAATGTGCCTTTTACACTTCAAGAACTGGAGGCAACACTCTCAGCTTGTCGATCATCGGCAGCTGGGCCCGACGACATTCATATTCGTATGCTACAACATTTACATCAGTCAGCCCTTGCAGTCCTATTACGCCTTTACAATCTTATTTGGTCACAAGGAGTTCTTCCACAGCCGTGGAAATCCGCCATTGTTCTCCCTTTCCGCAAACCAGGCACTACGGGACATGAAACCTCCCACTATCGTCCCATTGCTCTTACCAGTGCAGTTTGCAAAGTAATGGAACGTCTAGTAAATAGACGTTTAGTGTGGTATTTAGAGACACACAACAGTCTCTCCACTCGTCAATATGGCTTTCGTAAGGGACGTTCTACCATAGACCCCTTACTGCGCTTGGATACGTATGTTCGTAATGCCTTTGCGAATAACCACTCAGTTATTGCCATATTTTTTGACCTTGAGAAGGCATATGACACAACTTGGAGGTATAATATTTTAGCCCAAGCCCACTCCTTAGGCCTTCGAGGCAATCTACCATCCTTCCTTAAGAACTTTTTAACTGACAGGCATTTCCGTGTTCGGGTTAATAATGTGCTCTCCCCGGACTTTGTCCAAGCTGAAGGTGTCCCCCAGGGATGTGTTCTGAGCACAACACTTTTTCTCCTTGCTATTAATGATTTGGCCTCTAGTCTTCCATCAAATATTTGGTCATCACTCTATGTTGATGACTTCGCTATTGCCTGTGCAGGCGCTGACTGTCACCTCCTTACAGTTTCTCTCCAGCATGCAGTCGACCGTGTTTCCAATTGGGCCACCACACATGGGTTTAAATTTTCCAGCACTAAAACCCACCAAATCACTTTCACTAGACGCTCTGTCATCTCTGATCATCCTTTGTACCTCTATGGCTCACGTATCCCTGAACGTGATACAGTCAAGTTTCTGGGCCTCCTCTTTGATCGTAGGTTATCCTGGAAACCTCACATTACCTCTCTGAAGGCAACTTGTCACAGCCGGCTGAACCTTCTTAAAACCCTTGCTCATCTTTCGTGGGGAGCTGATCGTCGAACCCTCCTTCACCTACATTCCACCCTTATTTTATCGAAACTTGATTATGGTGACCAGATCTATTCAGCGGCATCTCCTGCTACTCTCTCTAGCCTTAACCCCATTCATCACCAAGGATTACGTTTATGCCTTGGTGCTTTTCGCTCTTCCCCTGTCGAAAGCCTCTATGCAGAAGCGAACGTTCCATCCTTATCCGATCGCCGTGATGCCCATTGCCTGCGCTACTATGTACGCTCTCATGATCTCCGCAATCCTTCCATTTATAGAATGGTCACTGATATTAGTAGACATTCTTTATTTGTTCGCCGCCCCTGCTTACTCCGTCCCTTCTCTCTTCGCCTTCATTCGCTCTTGTCTTCTCTTCAACTACCACCTTTCTATGTACATGTAGCATCTCACTTTTCCCTACCCCCCTGGGAAGTTCCAGCTGTTCGAGTCTGTTCTTTCTCCCTCCCTTGCTCGAAAGCCCAACTGTCTACGGTCGCTTCCCGCTCTCTTTTTCTTGACCACTTTCACTCTCATTCTCATGCCATTGCTGTGTACACAGATGGCTCTAAGTCTTCTGACGGCGTAGGATTCGCAGCAGTGTTTCCGGACAGCGTCGTACAAGGGCATTTACTATCTTCAGCTAGTATTTTTACTGCTGAATTATATGCCATCCTTACAGCACTTATCCGTATTGCATCTATGCCTGTGTCATCATTTGTGGTTGTCTCAGACTCCCTTAGTGCTTTACAGGCTATACAAAAATTTGATACACCTCACCCCTTAGTCCTCCGTATCCAACTTTGGCTACGCCGCATCTTTACTAAGCATAAAGATATTGTTTTTTGTTGGGTCCCTGGTCATGTTGACGTACAGGGCAATGAACAGGCAGACACTGCTGCGCGGTCAGCAGTACATGACCTACCAGTTTCTTATAGAGGTATTCCATGTACGGACTATTTTGCTGTAATATCTTCCCACCTTCACACCCGTTGGCAACAACGTTGGTCTACTATGCTCGGCAACAAACTTCAGTCTATTAAACCGAGTATAGGTTACTGGCCGTCTTCTTATCACCAGTGTCGAGGTTGGGAGACTACTCTCTCCCGTCTTCGCATTGGCCATACTCGTCTTACTCATGGATATCTCATGGAGAGGCGACTTGCTCCTCTCTGTGAGAATTGCCAAGCTCCATTATCAGTCAGCCACATTCTGTTGGACTGCCCACTTTATCAACGAGCACGCAGAATTTACCTCTGTCGTCGTCTTCGCCCCGCTGCTCTCTCTTTACCTTCCCTTCTCGCTGATGGACCCACCTTTCATCCGGACTCTCTTATTGACTTTTTGACAACGACTGACTTACTTCACAAATTCTGATACTTTCAGCCCTTTCTACTTGTATCTCTTGCTACCCTCTACCCCCGTACTATCCCCTGCCCCGCTGTTTTCTGTAACCTGCTGATCATCCCCCCTCCCTCCTGCCATCCAATTCCCTTGCTTCCTTCCCTACCCTGCAGCGCTGTATAGCCCTTGTGGCTTAGCGCTTCTTTTTGATTATAATAATAATAAACCTTGAGGGGTTATATAGTACATAGGCAGCAATAAGGTTTGATCCAAGGGGAAAAAAAAAAAAAAAGCAAGGCCAGTTCCTTAGATTAAGAACACCTAGCTGGCATTACGGCTCCCTCCCACAAGGGACGCTTTGTGTACAAAACATATTTGGACAAAGTACAGAAGACAAATTAGGGCATTAGGATTTAGTAAAATAAAGTTGTATATTTTTTTTTTATCAGTTCATAAATGCATTTAAGAAATGTATAGTTCCAAAGACAACTTATATTATTTAAGCTTTATGGTAAAGGCTGATGAAAGCAAAATATTTGCCATAATTATCAGCACTTTTAAAGTCACTTGTAAATAAACTGTGAGTGATTTATATAATGTAAATTAAATGTGAATTTTGATAGCAGTTTTCATTTTCCTTTGTATTATAGTCATTGGTAAGTTTTGTCTCACAAACAGTCACAGCTGCTGTTATAATAATAGTATCTTCCTGTACAAGGTATACAGGTCTAGCTGATATCAATGACATACTATTATATAGAAAGCCCCTTGTTATACAGGGTGCGACCCCCATAGTTGACTAACACCCAGTTACCCATTTTACCTATGAGAGCTTTAGCCACCAAGCCACAGGGCACCCTACATACAACAATGAGAAAACTAAACACAAGCTTAATTAAATGTCATAGTATCTGCGGCTGTTGCTCTAATTATACAAAAAATCAAATTATCTTTAGTCAGTTAGAATGCACAATAAGATATTACAGTTGGGCAACCCATATTAACTGGTGCAGAAATTAGACCTCAGTCAATTTTAAAAATATTAAAATAAATGATGAAAAAAATGCAGTTATTTTCATGTGAATGTAATTATTAGGGAGGGGGGGGGGGTGACCAAGTATAAGGATTGGACCTGATACAACAATTAAATGGCTCCTATGCTTACCTGATATAACAGCCTCAAACTACTGGAGGTTTGTGAAAGATTGTTTCCCAGATACCAGTAGCTGACATTAAAAGATCACATGTTAGGATGAATGGTATCGGAAAAGTCACTCCAATATAATAGCCAATGCATGGAATTTCTGAAATGAATTAGATGTGTTGTGGGTCACTTTGAGTTGCATCATCACTATGACAACTGTGAAGCTGTTGAAAAACTAATAGTTTAATTACCACATGTATCTTCATATCTTACCATTTTGTTAAAAAAAAATCAGAAAAGGGTTTTGCAGACACCCTGTACTATATTTAGTACTGGATTTGAGATCACTGAATTATAATTCATGATTCAAAATAAAATCTGGTATCTTCCATCCAACACTATCACACACAGCTCTGGTTCTAGAGAGTATTTCATTCAAACATGTTTCTGCATTATCTGTCTGTCCTGGTGTGCAGCCACACTTACTGTCCCTTGATTTATAACGATCTCTGGTGCTATCTTCGGAATATTTGGCATCCACAAAACACTCACTAGAACATAATCTGACTTCCTCCTGTTCATTTCTTGTTTCAGTCTGTTTATTACTTTTCAAAACTTTTTCAAGTATAGATTTACTTGGTTCAAAATTAAGCTTAAGTGCATGATTTATCATATTTTGTATCAGTCTAATTTCCACTTTTTGCTCTTCATTAAGATTACTCTTGCATTTAGTCAAACAAGCCATTAATAATCCATCCAGCCTAGACAAATAAATTGTGGGGTTCACCTTAGACTGTGACTGAAAAGCTGTCTCAAAGCCTTCAATTCTTCCTGCAGCTTCCTCCTCTTCAAAATCTCCAAGGATAGCATTTCTATAACCTGTGAGATAGAGCTTATCAAAGCCTGATCGGAGATTCCACAGCTTTTCGTCACTCTCTTGGTCATCCCAGATATCAGATGCCTTATTTGTCACACCACTACTGGAATTCGTAAACATTTAACCTTAAAATCAAGCAATCTGATAAGAAAAAACCCACAAATAAAATATATTAATCATGGTTTATGACAAGTATTTAAAGTCATATGTATATTGCAACAAAACCTAAAGATATGATACTCATTTTTTTAAAGTAATCTTGACAGCAGCTAAAGCATCTACAACCCACTGAGGGTATTCTTGGTCCTTGTAGTATGCAGCCATAAAATCCTCAACAAATTCAGCAAAACAGTCTTTCTTAATGCTATCTCGAATACTTTGCATCAGTCGCATCTGAGGAAAAAAAAGGTTGTAATAGTATAATAGGTATAAAATATAATTTAGATATAGTACTGTACTATATATGGCTAAGTGTTGTGGGGCAAAAATTATAAAAACTACTAGGTGAAAAAAGCAGAACTGCAAATCCACAAAACACATTACAAATTTTGAAAAAATTATACAGTACTGTATATTGCATTCTATTCTATCTAAATAATGTGAGGGAATACCAAAGGATATTCCTCACAAGGAAAGCATTCACTACTTCTCACACATACAAAATGAAACAAATATCATTAAAACAAACACTAATTACAAGTTATTTTTCAATTCCCCTAACTTGTTTGAATGGAAAATATTTATGAAAACATTCTGCATTAATAAATGTAATGCTGAAGAGAATTCCTAATTTTTTTAAAGTCACTCAAAATAACAAAAGAAATGTGAGGTTTCCAGGACAAACGTATTTAGAAGATAGAAATTTTGAGATCAGTGCTTTCAGAATTAACATGGTTTCACTCTGGTATCTAGGTCTCCTACAGAAATTTTATCACAGCCTCCACATGGTATGGTTCATTGGCTTCCCTTTCTTCTACAGCACTGTGACCCCTGTGGTTTAGTTTTGATTATAATAATAATAATTCCCTTTCTTTTTGACTAAGCCTTTCTAAACAATTAAGTTAAAGGTCATCTTTATTTACTCCCAGTACTCTGGTCCCAACAGAAAAAAAAAATAATGAAAGGTTCCAGGTTTGGTCCTGGGAGGAGGGGGGAGATTTAGCATATTTCCTTTCACTTGTCAGCCCCCACTCATCTAGCAGCAAACAAATACCCGGGTGTTAGCAGACTATTGTGGGTTGCATCCTAGGGAAGAGAGGAAAAAAAATCCCAATGAAAATAAACCAGTGATTGGTATTCTTGGGTTATACTCAGGGTTAATAGTAATAATAATAATTATTTCTACATGTACAACTTATACAGACCATAGCTGATATCAATGACATACTATACAGAAAGCCCCTGGTTATGCAGAGCATTTCAGGTAAATCAGGTTAATTTTGTCCCAGGATGTGACCCACACAAGTTGGCTAACACCCAGGTACCTATTTACTGCTAAGCGAATGGGGGCAGCAGGCATTTACTTAAGGAAACACACCCAATGTTTCCATTTGTACAGGGAATCAAACCACGGACCTCAATATATGAGCTGAGTGCAGTACGAACCAAGCTACAGGACACCTAAATTAATCCAATTAGTCTTATTCTTCAATTTAATCATGAAGGTAAGAAATAGTGTGTACACTATAAACAAAGGGTGAGAATGTTGCAGTTCTGAGGGCCATCTATGACGTCAGCACACTTTTGGTAAGACAGCGAACACATTTCCTCTTTTTTGGTCACCTTACCTCAGAGGGAGACTGTCAGGGTTTGAAAAAACAAAAAGATTCCCTCTCTACAAATGTTCATTCAGTATTATCATTTTTTTTTACGAAAATAGTTAACAATAGTTACACTACATAAAACAATTTAAGGTTTAGTTTATTACAAGGCTAACTCACCTGGTAGGCAACATTGTGCAAGGATAAAAGATGGCAAGCAACCGTCTCCTTCGTAACGATGGTGTGAAGGTAAGCACGTGAGTAATTTCTGCAAGTTGAACAGCCACATTTTTCATCAATAGGCCTGAAATCATTAGCAAAGTCACGGGCCTTCAGGTTGATCTGACCATTGTCCACAAGAGCACAGCCAAATCTCTAAAATAAAAGAAATCACAGATGAGTTTTCATAGAAAAATACTAGATACGTATATGGAAAGGTAACATTTATGAAGGGATTCAGGGAAACTGGTTAGGCAGACAAGTTTGCCTAACCAGTTTTGGCAGATGAGTATATGAGAGATTGAGAGAACCATACAACTGATGAGGAGAAAAACGTGAATGATGCATTGAGGCATTTGTGGGGGACAAAGGGGGTTTAAAGCTAAGAGCAAAGTGGCACCAACATTGCTGACTGTATGAGAAGCATAGGTTTTCAATGTTGCAGCAGAGAAGAAGGTTGGAGGCAGAGGAAATGTCATGTTGGAGGGTAATGTGTGATGCAAATATTACACAGAGAATTTGGGGATTGGGTGTGGTTACCAAAAGTATTATTCAGAGGACTGAGGAAGGATTGTGAAAATGGTTTGGACATTTAGAGGATGGAACATGATTGGATGACTAAGAGAATGTATAAACTGGGTGGATGGAGGGGTAGGAGATCATCCCTGGAAGGGTTGGACTGACAGGGGTAAAGGAGATTTTGAGTGCTAGGGGCTTGGCAAGTGATTTTTATGCTGTTAGATTGTGAGCAAGGTACCATTTATGAAGAGATTCAAGGAAACTGGTTGGCCAGACTTGGGTGCCTGCACTCTGAAGGCAGGGTGGGGATGTAGCAGGTTGGAGGGTTATCCGAACTGTGATGTCACCACACTTCTGGCAAGACAGCAAGTGGATGAATAATGGAGATCTTTCCTCCTTTTTTTTGGGTCACCCTACCTTGGTGGGAGAGGGCTGGTGTGTTACAAATAATATATTCATGTGAAAGCACTAAACCAATAAGAATCATACAGCACCTGGTGGAACAGGAGATAATTGGCTTGACCCAAGAAGATTGATAGCACCAATTCCATTTCTTGAAAAACCCTTCACCAGCTGGTGAAGGGAAAAAAGCATTATCCAAACGTGTCTCCTGGGGTTTACCTGGAGTTTACCTGGAGAGAGTTTCGGGGGTCAACGCCCCCGCGGCCCGGTCTGTGACCAGGCCTCCTGGTGGATCAGCGCCTGATCAACCAGGCTGTTGCTGCTGGCTGCACGCAAACCAACGTACGAGCCACAGCCCGGCTGATCAGGAACTGACTTTAGGTGCTTGTCCAGTGCCAGCTTGAAGACTGCCAGGGGTCTGTTGGTAATCCCCCTTATGTGTGCTGGGAGGCAGTTGAACAGTCTCGGGCCCCTGACACTTATTGTATGGTCTCTTAACGTGCTAGTGACACCCCTGCTTTTCATTGGGGGGATGGTGCATCGTCTGCCAAGTCTTTTGCTTTCGTAGTGAGTGATTTTCGTGTGCAAGTTCGGTACTAGTCCCTCTAGGATTTTCCAGGTGTATATAATCATGTATCTCTCCCTCCTGCGTTCCAGGGAATACAGGTTTAGAAACCTCAAGCACTCCCAGTAATTGAGGTGTTTTATCTCCGTTATGCGCGCCGTGAAAGTTCTCTGTACATTTTCTAGGTCGGCAATTTCACCTGCCTTGAAAGGTGCTGTTAGAGTGCAGCAATATTCCAGCCTAGATAGAACAAGTGACCTGAAGAGTGTCATCATGGGCTTGGCCTCCCTAGTTTTGAAGGTTCTCATTATCCATCCTGTCATTTTTCTAGCAGATGCGATTGATACAATGTTATGGTCCTTGAAGGTGAGATCCTCCGACATAATCACTCCCAGGTCTTTGACGTTGGTGTTTCGCTCTATTTCGTGGCCAGAATTTGTTTTGTACTCTGATGAAGATTTAATTTCCTCATGTTTACCATATCTGAGTAATTGAAATTTCTCATCGTTGAACTTCATATTGTTTTCTGCAGCCCACTGAAAGATTTGGTTGATGTCCGCCTGGAGCCTTGCAGTGTCTGCAATGGAAGACACTGTCATGCAGATTCGGGTGTCATCTGCAAAGGAAGACACGGTGCTGTGGCTGACATCCTTGTCTATGTCAGATATGAGGATGAGGAACAAGATGGGAGCTAGTACTGTGCCTTGTGGAACAGAGCTTTTCACCGTAGCTGCCTCGGACTTTACTCTGTTGACGACTACTCTCTGTGTTCTGTTAGTGAGGAAATTATAGATCCATCGACCGACTTTTCCTGTTATTCCTTTAGCGCGCATTTTGTGCGCTATTACGCCATGGTCACACTTGTCGAAGGCTTTTGCAAAGTCTGTATATATTACATCTGCATTCTTTTTGTCTTCTAGTGCATTTAGGACCTTGTCGTAGTGATCCAGTAGCTGAGACAGACAGGAGCGACCTATTCTAAACCCATGTTGCCCTGGGTTGTGTAACTGATGGGTTTCTAGATGGGTGGTGATCTTGCTTCTTAGGACCCTTTCAAAGATTTTTATGATATGGGATGTTAGTGCTATTGGTCTGTAGTTCTTTGCTGCTGCTTTACTGCCCCCTTTGTGGAGTGGGGCTATGTCTGTTGTTTTTAGTAACTGAGGGACGACCCCCGTGTCCATGCTCCCTCTCCATAGGATGGAAAAGGCTCGTGATAGGGGCTTCTTGCAGTTCTTGATGAACACAGAGTTCCATGAGTCTGGCCCTGGGGCAGAGTGCATGGGCATGTCATTTATCGCCTGTTCGAAGTCATTTGGCGTCAGGATAACATCGGATAGGCTTGTGTTAATCAAATTTTGTGGCTCTCTTATAAAAAATTCATTTTGATCTTCGACTCTCAGTCTGGTTAGCGGCTTGCTAAAAACTGAGTCATATTGGGGTATATATAAACAGAATACAATTAACAGCACAAGCTATGCTTGCAAGCATAGAGTGGCTTTCAAAAACCTAGCTGATGATTCAGTCAAAACACTTGAAACCTCAGATGTACGGTCCCACTCCTGAGACTGCAGCACCAGTGTGGAACCCACACCTAGTAAAGCATTCAGTGGAAATGAGAGAAAATAAAGCATCAAGACTGGTACATCAGCTGAGGGAATGAGATCTGAAGAAAAAATGTGTGAACTAAGCCTTACTGCACTGGAAGAGTGAAGAACAAGAGGTTATACGATCACAATATACAAAGTACTACTAGGCATAGACAGGATACACAAGTGTAAGAGCTTTACAAGGGAAGAATAAAAAGTCAATACAGTGACTGGAACAATGCACAAATAACCTGCACACAGGAGAAAGAAAGCTAGGTAGTAGGTTGGCTGACAGCAACCACTCAGGGAAGTACTACCGTTCTGCCAACTGAGTGTAATATGGAAGCCTGTATTTGTTTTACATGATGGAAGGATTACTGGGGCCTTTTCCCTGTCTCATAAACATGAAAGATTTCAGGTACGTCTTACTACTTCTACTTACACTTAGGTCACACTACACATACATGTACAAGCATATATATACTACACACACCCTTCTGGGTTTTCTTTTTTCTTTCTAGTTCTTGTTTATTTCCTCTTATCTCCATGGGGAAGTGGAGCAGAATTCTTCCTCTGTAAGCCATGCATGTTGTAAGAGGCGACTAAAATGCCAGGAGCAAGGAGCTGGTAACCCCTTCTCCTGTATAAATTCCTAAATTTAAAAAGAGAAACTTTTTTTCTTTTTGGGCCACCCCGCCTCGGTGGGATACGGTTGGTACGTTGAAAGAAGAAGACTTCTAAACTGTTGTATATATTCTGAGCGCCTCTGCAAAAACAGTGATTATGTGTGAGTGAGGTGAAAGTGTTGAATGATGAAAGTATTTTCTTTTTGGGGGATTTTCTTTCTTTTTTGGGTCACCCTGCCTTGATGAGAGATGGCCGACTTGTTAAAAAAAAAAAAAAATTATATGTATATATATATCCATCCATCCATCCTAGGTAGTAGGTTGGTAGACAGCAACCGCTCAGGGAGGTACTACTGTCCTGTCAAATGAGCATAAATCAGAAGCCTGTAATTGTTTTACACGATGGTAGGATTGCTGGTGTCTTTTTTTTGTCTCATACACATGTAAGATTTCAGGTATGTCTTGTTACTTCTACTTACACTTAGGTCACACTATACATACATGTACAAGCATATATATACACACCCCTCTGGGTTTTCTTCTATTTTCTTTCTAGTTCTTGTCCTTGTTTATTTCCTCTTACCTCCATGGGGAAGTGGAACAGAATTCTTCCTCCATAAGCCATGCGTGTCGTAAGAGGCAACTAAAATGCCAGGAGCAAGGGGCTAGTAATCCCTTCTCCTGTATATATTACTAAATGTAAAAGGAGAAACTTTCGTTTTTCTTTTTGGGCCACCCTGCCTCGGTGGGATACGGCTGGTTTGTTGAAAAAAAAAAAATATACATACAGTGGTCCCCTGACTTATGAGTTTAATTCGTTCTGTGACTGAGCTCAGAACTCAATTTGCTCATATATCAAATAAATTTACCTCACTGAAATTAACTGAAATGCCATTAATCCATTCCAGCCCCTAAAAAAACCATCCCAATTTTTTTGTTATGGGTTTTTAAATAAGAAAAATGTATTTATAAATAAGAAATATTGAATAAAAACATAATAAAAGAGAATGTAAAGAAATAAACTGGTTTTATAAAGTGTATTTACCTTGGAGATCAAACGACTTGGGCTATCAGAAGATGCTGGCAGAGGTGGATGGGAAAGACAGGCAGAGGAGACTGGAGGAGTTCGTTTCGTTTGGTGCTTTTTCAGTTGCTTTCATTCATTTTAAACTATCACTTAATCGCTTAACTTACTTGCTACACTTTATTGGTGGCGTTATAGCCTTTATCGACTCCTTTTGCTTAAGTATGGTACATACTGTAGAAGTACAATGCTCGTACTGCCTCGCCAAGTCGACTACACGCACACCTCACTTGTGTCTTTCTATGATTTCATGCTTTAATTCAATGTACATCATCCTCTTCTTCTCAGCACTGTCCTTTGCACTTACAGGACCCACGGTAAGAAAAAAGAAATTTAGCAAAATAACTGCACAAAAAGCACAAAATGCAAGCACAACACAAGAAAGATGCTTCCCCGGCAAGGTAACCATGTGCACTGAACGAGTGAGATGCAGGATATTGGGCGGATGTTGTGGCGTTCGCTACGCCAACTAGTGGCAGTTATTTGGAGCTTGCTTGTAACTCGGATTTTGACTCGTAACTCAAAGCAAAAAATCAACCGGGCGACAGGTCATAACTCGGAAAACTTGTAAGTTGGGGCACTTGTAAGTCTAGGTACCACTGTATATAAGAAAAAGTCTCAATCACAAAAGGCAGGATCAAGAGTGGGAGCCCACAAACTCAAACAAGTATTTATAAAGTATTACATATACTACGGTATCACTTATGAGAGAATCAGAGAAACTGGTTAGTCCTGGAGGTGGAAAGTACAGTACGTACTTGCACTCTATAAAAGGGGAGAGGTGAGGTCATCTGAACTGTGATGTTAGCACACTTATGACAAGATCGATTAAATAAATATCAGTGAATGTGTTTTCTCTCTCTTAGTTCACACTATCAAGACACAGGTGAATACAAATGGGAAGCACATCTGTCTGGCACTCAGCAGACAGAGGATCAAGCCTCCACCACATCTTGCACTAAATGACCCACATTGGTTTAGCACTTAAAATGAATTAGAGGGAGTGAGTGAGTTCACACTACCTCAGTGGGAGGTGGCAGGTGTGTTAAAAAAAGAAGAAACACATTCTAATTTGATCTGTTATGTTAACAGCGCATTACACTACTTCCTCCACTGCAAATATGAAAAAATTAATCACTCGGAACTTACCGCAGTTCGAGTTGGAAATACACAATCAAACATATCCACTCCAAGAGCACAGCACACAACAAGGTCAACAGCAAAGCCAACACCCATGCAATACCGAGGTTTGTTCTTTGGTAGATGATCTGTACACAAATGTACTGTTGGCCAAAACTTCTCTTTGGCCTCACCTCCGCTGTTCACAAAAAAGTGCAACATGAAAATCTATACATAAAGCTAAAAAGTAAATTTTTCTCAATTCATTAACTTGTTATACAGTTATGTCTTGATTAATGTGAACAATGTAATTTCTGCACACAATTTGAAAAGTTTGGGGGGGGGGGGAACAAGCATTAATTAATTTTGCACTAAACTGAAACTCACACTATTAGAACTCACTAATCAAAACCTGGTTGTATCAAAGGCAAATATTCATGGTCACTTCCTTTGTACGATTTCACTTAAATTTTTACCACAGAATCTAGGCATGTCAGAATATATTGTGTATTTTTTTTCATCAAGATCATTCAATAAGTAACATCATAAAAAAATAAAATGTGAAAAATTGTATATGGCAGCACTTAAGCATCCCAGTTTTATAAAGCTTTTCTTCTTCTCTTTTTTAGTAAATGTCTACAGGAGAAGGGGTTACTAGCCCATTGCTCCCGGCATTTTAGTCGCCTCATATGACACGCATGGCTTACGGAGGAAAGATTCTTTTCCACTTCCCCATGGACAATAGAAGAAATAAAGAAGAACAAGAGCTATTTAGAAAAAGGAGAAAAACCTAGATGTATGTATATATATATGCATGTGCGTGTCTGTGAAGTGTGACCAAAGTGTAAGTAGGAGTAGCAAGATATCCCTGTTATCTAGCGTGTTTATGAGACAGAAAAAGAAAAAGAAACCAGCAATCCTACCATCATGCAAAACAGTTACAGGTTTTTCTTTCACAGTCATCTGGCAGGACGGTAGTACTTCCCTGGGTGGTTGCTGTCTACCAACCTACTACTATATATATTTTATTATTATCACACTGGCCGATTCCCACCATGGCAGGGTGGCCCGAAAAAGAAAAACTTTCACCATCATTCACTCCATCACTGTCTTGCCAGAAGGGTGCTTTACACTACAGTTTTTAAACTGCAACATTAACACCCCTCCTTCAGAGTGCAGGCACTGTACTTCCCATCTCCAGGACTCAAGTCCGGCCTGCCGGTTTCCCTGAACCCCTTCATAAATGTTACTTTGCTCACACTCCAACAGCACGTAGGTAGTAGGTTGATAGACAGCAACCACCCAGGGAGGTACTACCGTCCTGCCAAGTGAGTGTAAAACAAAAACCTGTAATTGTTTTACATGATGGTAAGATTGCTGGTGTCCTTTTTTCTGTCTCATAAACATGCAAGATTTCAGGTACGTCTTGCTACTTCTACTTACACTTAGGTCACACTACACATACATGTACAAGCATATATATACACACCCCTCTGGGTATTCTTCTATTTTCTTTCTAATTCTTGTTCTTGTTTATTGCCTCTTATCTCCATGGGGAAGTGGAACAGAATTCTTCCTCCGTAAGCCATGCGTGTTGTAAGAGGCAATTAAAATGACGGGAGCAAGGGGCTAGTAACCCCTTCTCCCGTATAAATTACTAAATTTAAGAGAGAAACTTTCGTTTTTCTTTTTGGGCCACCCTGCCTTGGTGGGATACGGCCGGTGTGTTGAAAGAAAGAATATATATATATATATATATATATATATATATATATATATATATATATATACATATACACACACACACACCGTCCTGCCGAGTGAGTGTAAAACGAAAGCCTGTAATTGTTTTACATGATGGTAGGATTGCTGGTGTCTTTTGTCTGTCTCATAAATATGCAAGATTACAGGTATGTCTTGCTACTTCTACTTACACTTAGGTCACACTACACATACATGTACACGTTTATTTATACACACTCATCTGAGTTTTCTTTGATTTTATCTTAATAGTTCTTGGTCTTATTACTTTTCCTTTTATATCCATGGGGAAGTGGAATAAGAATCTTTCCTCCGTAAGCCATGCGTGTCGTAAGAGGCGACTAAAATGCTGGGAGCAAGGGGCTAGTAACCCCTTCTCCTGTATATATTACTAAATTTAAAAGGAGAAACTTTAGTTTTTTCTTTTGGGCCACCCCACCTCGGTGGGATACGGCTGGTATGTTGAAAGAATATATATATATATATATATATATATATATATATATATATATAGCTTGGGTGGTAAATGCAGCAGCGAGGAGACGGTTGGAGGCAGTGGAGATGTCCTGTCTAAGGGCAATGTGTGGTGTAAATATTATGCAGAAAATTCGGAGTGTGGAAATTAGGAGAAGGTGTGGAGTTAATAAAAGCATTAGTCAGAGGGCAGAAGAGGGGTTGTTGAGGTGGTTTGGTCATTTAGAGAGAATGGATCAAAGTAGAATGACATGGAAAGCATATAAATCTATAGGGGAAGGAAAGAGGGGTAGGGGTCGTCCTCGAAAGGGTTGGAAAGAGGGGGTAAAGGAGGTTTTGTGGGCAAGGGGCTTGGACTTCCAGCAAGCGTGCATGAGCGTGTTAGATAGGAGTGAATGGAGACGAATGATACTTGGGACCTGACGATCTGTTGGAGTGTGAGCAGGGTAATATTTAGTGAAGGGATTCAGGGAAACCGGTTATTTTCATATAGTCGAACTTGAGTCCTGGAAATGGGAAGTACAATGCCTGCACTTTAAAGGAGGGGTTTGGGATATTGGCAGTTTGGAGGGATATGTTGTGTATCTCTATACGTATATGCTTCTAAACTGTTGTATTCTGAGCATCTCTGCAAAAGCAGTGATAATGTGTGAGTGTGGTGAAAGCGTTGAATGATGATGAAAGTATTTTCTTTTTGGGGATTTCTTTCTTTTTTTTTGGGTCACCCTGCCTTGGTGGGAGACGACCGACTTGTTGAAAAAAAAAAAAAAAAAAAATAATGTAAATATATATATATATATATATAAATATAAATATATATAAATATATATATATATATATATATATATATATATATATATATATATATATATATATATATATATATATATATATATATATATATATATATATATATATATATATATATATATATATATATATATATATATATATATATATATAAAACAAGTTAAGAAAGCCTAGGGAAAATATGGATTTGTCAGTTAAAAACAGAGTAGGGGAGTTAGTAGATGGGGAGATGGAGGTATTGGGAAGATGGCGAGAATATTTTGAGGAACTTTTAAATGTTAAGGAAGAAACAGAGGCAGTAATTTCATGCACTGGTCAGGGAGGTATACCATCTTTTAGGAGTGAAGAAGAGCAGAATGTAAGTGTGGGGGAGGTACGTGAGGCATTACGTAAAATGAAAGGGGGTAAAGCAGCTGGAACTGATGGGATCATGACAGAAATGTTAAAAGCAGGGGGGGATATAGTGTTGGAGTGGTTGGTACTTTTGTTTAATAAATGTATGAAAGAGGGGAAGGTACCTAGGGATTGGCAGAGAGCATGTATAGTCCCTTTATATAAAGGGAAAGGGGACAAAAGAGACTGTAAAAATTATAGAGGAATAAGCTTACTGAGTATACCAGGAAAAGTGTACGGTAGGGTTATAATTGAAAGAATTAGAGGTAAGACAGAATGTAGGATTGCGGATGAGCAAGGAGGTTTTAGAGTGGGTAGGGGATGTGTAGATCAGGTGTTTACATTGAAGCATATATGTGAACAGTATTTAGATAAAGATAGGGAAGTTTTTATTGCATTTATGGATTTAGAAAAGGCATATGATAAGAGTGGATAGAGGAGCAATGTGGCAGATGTTGCAAGTATATGGAATAGGTGGTAAGTTATTAAATGCTGTAAAGAGTTTTTATGAGGATAGTGAGGCTCAGGTTAGGGTGTGTAGAAGAGAGGGAGACTACTTCCCGGTAAAAGTAGGTCTTAGACAGGGATGTGTAATGTCACCATGGTTGTTTAATATATTTATAGATGGGGTTGTAAAGGAAGTAAATGCTAGGGTGTTTGGGAGAGGGGTGGGATTAAATTATGGGGAATCAAATTCAAAATGGGAATTGACACAGTTACTTTTTGCTGATGATACTGTGCTTATGGGAGATTCTAAAGAAAAATTGCAAAGGTTAGTGGATGAGTTTGGGAATGTGTGTAAAGGTAGAAAGTTGAAAGTGAACATAGAAAAGAGTAAGGTGATGAGGGTGTCAAATGATTTAGATAAAGAAAAATTGGATATCAAATTGGGGAGGAGGAGTATGGAAGAAGTGAATGTTTTCAGATACTTGGGAGTTGACGTGTCGGCGGATGGATTTATGAAGGATGAGGTTAATCATAGAATTGATGAGGGAAAAAAGGTGAGTGGTGCGTTGAGGTATATGTGGAGTCAAAAAACGTTATCTATGGAGGCAAAGAAGGGAATGTATGAAAGTATAGTAGTACCAACACTCTTATATGGGTGTGAAGCTTGGGTGGTAAATGCAGCAGCGAGGAGACGGTTGGAGGCAGTGGAGATGTCCTGTCTAAGGGCAATGTGTGGTGTAAATATTATGCAGAAAATTCGGAGTGTGGAAATTAGGAGAAGGTGTGGAGTTAATAAAAGCATTAGTCAGAGGGCAGAAGAGGGGTTGTTGAGGTGGTTTGGTCATTTAGAGAGAATGGATCAAAGTAGAATGACATGGAAAGCATATAAATCTATAGGGGAAGGAAAGAGGGGTAGGGGTCGTCCTTGAAAGGGTTGGAAAGAGGGGGTAAAGGAGGTTTTGTGGGCAAGGGGCTTGGACTTCCAGCAAGCGTGCATGAGCGTGTTAGATAGGAGTGAATGGAGACGAATGATACTTGGGACCTGACGATCTGTTGGAGTGTGAGCAAGGTAATATTTAGTGAAGGGATTCAGGGAAACCGGTTATTTTCATATAGTCGAACTTGAGTCCTGGAAATGGGAAGTACAATGCCTGCACTTTAAAGGAGGGGTTTGGGATATTGGCAGTTTGGAGGGATATGTTGTGTATCTCTATACGTATATGCTTCTAAACTGTTGTATTCTGAGCACCTCTGCAAAAGCAGTGATAATGTGTGAGTGTGGTGAAAGTGTTGAATGATGATGAAAGTATTTTCTTTTTGGGGATTTTCTTTCTTTTTTTTTGGGTCACCCTGCCTCGGTGGGAGACCACACACACACACACACACACCGTCCTGCCAAGTGAGTGTAAAACGAAAGCCTGTAATTGTTTTACATGATGGTAGGATTGCTGATGTCTTTTGTCTGTCTCATAAATATACAAGATTACAGGTATGTCTTGCTACTTCTACTTACGCTTAGGTCACACTACACATACATGTACATGTTTATTTATACACACTCATCTGAGTTTTCTTTGATTTCATCTTACTAGTTCTTGGTCTTATTACTTTTCCTTTTATATCCATGGGGAAGTGGAATAAGAATCTTTCCTCCGTAAGCCATGCGTGTTGTAAAAGTCAACTAAAATGCCGGGAACAATGGGCTAGTAACTCCTTTTCCTGTAAAGATTACTAAAAAGAATAAGAAGAAGAAAATTGTCAAAGTGGGAAGTCTGAATGTGCGTGGATGTTGTGCAAATGATAAGAAAGAGATGATTGTGGATGTTATGAATGAGAAGAAGCTGGATGTCCTGGATTTAAGTGAAACAAAGCTGAAGGGGGTTGGAGAGTTTCAATGGAGAGGAATAAATGGGATTAGGTCAGGGGTTTCAAACAGAGTTAGAGCTAAAGAAGGAGTAGCAATAATGTTGAAGGATAAGCTATGGCAGGAAAAGAGGGACTATAAATGTATAAATTCAAGGATTATGTGGAGTAAAATAAAGATTGGATGTGAAAAGTGGGTTATAGTAAGCGTGTATGCACCTGGAGAAGAGAGAAATGTAGAGGAGAGAGAGAGATTTTGGGAAATGTTGAGTGAATGCGTGGGGAGTTTTGAATCAAGTATGAGAGTACTTGTGGTTGGGGATTTCAGTGCTAAAGTGGGTAAAAATGTTATAGAGGGAGTAGTAGGTAAATTTGGTGTGCCAGGGGTAAATGTAAATAGGAAGCCTTTAATTGAGCTATGTGTAGAAAGAGATTTGGTAATAAGTAATACATATTTTATGAAAAAGAGGATAAATAAATATACAAGGTATGATGTAGCATGTAATGAAAGTAGTTTGTTAGATTATGTATTGGTGGATAAAAGGTTGATGGGTAGGCTCCAGGATGTACACGTTTATAGAGGGGCAACTGATATATCGGATCATTATTTAGTTGTAGCTACAGTTAGAGTAAGAGGAAGATGGGAAAAGAGGAAGATGGCAACAACAAGTAAGAGGGAGGTGAAAGTGTATAAACTAAGGGAGGAGGAAGTTCGGGTGAGATATAAGCGACTATTGGCAGAAAGGTGGGCTAGTGCAAAGATGAGTAGTGGGGGGGTTGAAGAGGGTTGGAATAGTTTTAAAAATGCAGTATTAGAATGTGGGGCAGAAGTTTGTGGTTATGGGAGGGTGGGGGCAGGAGGAAAGAGGAGTGATTGGTGGAATGATGAAGTAAAGGGTGTGATAAAAGAGAAAAAGTTAGCTTATGAGAGGTTTTTACAAAGCAGAAGTGTTATAAGAAGAGCAGAGTATATGGAGAGTAAAAGAAAGGTAAAGAGAGTGGTGAGAGAGTGCAAAAGGAGAGCAGATGATAGAGTGGGAGAGGCACTGTCAAGAAATTTTAATGAAAATAAGAAAAAAATTTGGAGTGAGTTAAACAAGTTAAGAAAGCCTAGGGAAAGTATGGATTTGTCAGTTAAAAACAGAGTAGGGGAGTTAGTAGATGGGGAGACGGAGGTATTAGGTAGATGGCGAGAATATTTTGAGGAACTTTTAAATGTTGAGGAAGAAAGAGAGGCAGTAATTTCATGCACTGGTCAGGGAGGTATACCATCTTTTAGGAGTGAAGAAGAGCAGAATGTAAGTGTGGGGGAGGTACGTGAGGCATTACGTAGAATGAAAGGGGGTAAAGCAGCTGGAACTGATGGGATCATGACAGAAATGTTAAAAGCAGGGGGGGATATAGTGTTGGAGTGGTTGGTACTTTTGTTTAATAAATGTATGAAAGAGGGGAAGGTACCTAGGGATTGGCGGAGAGCATGTATAGTCCCTTTATATAAAGGGAAAGGGGACAAAAGAGACTGTAAAAATTATAGAGGAATAAGTTTACTGAGTATACCAGGAAAAGTGTACGGTAGGGTTATAATTGAAAGAATTAGAGGTAAGACAGAATGTAGGATTGCGGATGAGCAAGGAGGTTTCAGAGTGGGTAGGGGATGTGTAGATCAAGTGTTTACATTGAAGCATATATGTGAACAGTATTTAGATAAAGGTAGGGAAGTTTTTATTGCATTTATGGATTTAGAAAAGGCATATGATAAGAGTGGATAGAGGAGCAATGTGGCAGATGTTGCAAGTATATGGAATAGGTGGTAAGTTATTAAATGCTGTAAAGAGTTTTTATGAGGATAGTGAGGCTCAGGTTAGGGTGTGTAGAAGAGAGGGAGACTACTTCCTGGTAAAAGTAGGTCTTAGACAGGGATGTGTAATGTCACCATGGTTGTTTAATATATTTATAGATGGGGTTGTAAAGGAAGTAAATGCTATGGTGTTCAGGAGAGGGGTGGGATTAAATTTTGGGGAATCAAATTCAAAATGGGAATTGACACAGTTACTTTTTGCTGATGATACTGTGCTTATGGGAGATTCTAAAGAAAAATTGCAAAGGTTAGTGGATGAGTTTGGGAATGTGTGTAAAGGTAGAAAGTTGAAAGTGAATATAGAAAAGAGTAAGGTGATGAGGGTATCAAATGATTTAGATAAAGAAAAA
This sequence comes from Cherax quadricarinatus, assembly GCF_038502225.1. Taxonomy (NCBI): domain Eukaryota; kingdom Metazoa; phylum Arthropoda; class Malacostraca; order Decapoda; family Parastacidae; genus Cherax; species Cherax quadricarinatus. Next base: position 6,962,715 of record NC_091379.1, read on the forward strand.
TTGGATATCAAATTGGGGAGGAGGAGTATGGAAGAAGTGAATGTTTTCAGATACTTGGGAGTTGACGTGTCAGCGGATGGATTTATGAAGGATGAGGTTAATCATAGAATTGATGAGGGAAAAAAGGTGAGTGGTGCATTGAGGTATATGTGGAGTCAAAAAACGTTATCTATGGAGGCAAAGAAGGGAATGTATGAAAGTATAGTAGTACCAACACTCTTATATGGGTGTGAAGCTTGGGTGGTAAATACAGCAGCAAAGAGACGGTTGGAGGCAGTGGAGATGTCCTGTTTAAGGGCAATGTGTGGTGTAAATATTATGCAGAAAATTCGGAGTGTGGAAATTAGGAAAAGGTGTAGAGTTAATAAAAGTATTAGTCAGAGGGCAGAAGAGGGGTTGTTGAGGTGGTTTGGTCATTTAGAGAGAATGGATCAAAGTAGAATGACATGGAAAGCATATAAATCTATAGGGGAAGGAAGGCGGGGTAGGGGTCGTCCTCGAAAGGGTTGGAGAGAGGGGGTAAAGGAGGTTTTGTGGGCGAGGGGCTTGGCCTTCCAGCAAGCGTGCGTGAGCGAATTAGATAGGAGTGAATGGAGAAGAATGGTACTTGGGGCCTGACGATCTGTTGGAGTGTGAGCAGGGTAATATTTAGTGAAGGGATTCAGGGAAACCGGTTATTTTCATATAGTTGGACTTGAGTCCTGGAAATGGGAAGTACAATGCCTGCACTTTAAAGGAGGGGTTTGAGATATTGGCAGTTTGGAGGGATATGTTGTGTATCTTTATATGTGTATGCTTCTAAACTGTTGTATTCTGAGCACCTCTGCAAAAACAGTGATAATATGTGAGTGTGGTGAAAGTGTTGAATGATGATGAAAGTATTTTCTTTTTGGGGATTTTCTTTCTTTTTTGGGTCACCCTGCCTCGGTGGGAGACGGCCGACTTGTAAAAAAAAAAAAAAAAAATATACACACACACACACACACACACACACATTATAGTATATATAAATACAATGGGCCTTTCCATGTAAAAAACACGTATAGGCACATCTAAATAAAATACATAAATTATCATACATAGCAGCATATGTGTGTATTACCTATTATTATTATAGTCAAAAAGAAGCACTAAACCCACTAGGGTCATACAGCACTGTGTAGAGTACCTAGGATAACCCAAAAATAAGTCAGGCGTAGATCTACACCTAAGCACAATGTTCTCAAATATACCATGAGCAGTAAATTTTGGCCTAGACATCAGAGACTGGGTCTGTGTGGTGGGTATGCAGTGTAAAAAAGATACCAGCTCACACAGTGCATGATGGGGAAAGCAAACCTCTGACCCTATGTTTTAGTTTAAAATAGTGACTTGGCAATGTTTTCTAAGGCAGTTTTTATGGTTTTATTGGCTTTTTCTTGGTATCACTGGGTACTAGTGAAATAGAGATGATTTTTGACTCGTGAAATCATTATAACATGACTGGAAACAAACAATGGTACAGGTGGGATTTGAACCCATGGCCAATGAGTCATTTCTGTCACAAGAGAAGTCCCAGATGTCTATAAATGGTACTGCAATATCCTTACAGTGTTTGTTCAGCCAGCAATTAACTCAAAATGTCCTGGACAACTATTCATATACAACTCCTCTCCTCGGCAAGATGCCACATATTACACGGTGCCCTCCTATAAACAAAAGCATTAGGGGGTTTGGATTTGACAAGGACCTGCCACGTATGGGCCAGTAGGCCTGCTGCAGTGCTCCTGCTTTCTTATGTTCTTAAAACTCAAGGCCAGTGCATTGCTTTGGGTTCAACCCCCATCCACTCAGTGGTGATTGTTTTTTAGAGATGATTCTGGTTTCTTTCAGACTGGACGTAGCTTTAAACAGGCCTGAAAATGGTAGAAATATTCGATTTTTGGCAATTTTCCTGAGGAAGGGTAGGACTATCTGACCAAATATCCTTGGTTACATTTTGTCCAAGAAATAGGGTAAAACTTATTTTTTTTTTTTTTGTGAGGATGGATTCAAAATGGAGAACGTTATATAGGAGAAACCCAGGGATGTGATTAGCGAATAGAGGACATGTTGCTGTAAATTGGAATTTGTTGAATTTTGTGTAAAATTAGCCAAATTACTAACTTCTGTGCATTTTATAGGGCAATTCTGATAGCTGAATGGGCAGTTTCTTGCACTCAACCAATAGAATAGAAGGAATGCTAGAGAAATAGCCAGGAATTGGGTCTAACTGAGCAATGGAACTGGCTTAAAATAAGACCCAAACTGGGTAAAATCACTGATGTATAAATTGTGCCCAGACTTCTAGCTTTGCACCTGCATAAGTCTAAGTTTTCCATCAAATTTCACATATTTGATGTCTTCTTCAGAAAAAGATTCTCTACCACTGCAAAAGACAATTTTTTCTTTTTAAAAATCATGAACCTGTCAGCACTCTTAATTTCAGGGGTTGCAACAGTGAAAGGATACATAATCAAATACAGTTTTGTATACAGTCAGTTCTCTTACAAAGTTTCTCTACATCATACATCCAAAAATGTTTACCATGCTATTCACTTTTAAATGTAATAAAGCTTTAGCAACTACACTTGCAAAAAAGTGACACCAAACAGAGGAGCTTTAGAAAAGAGCTGACTGTGCATTTTGAGCTTTCTCACCAAAATAAATACAGGAGGGCCCCACTTATTCAGCACCCTCTTTTTGGTGTTCCTCATTGTTATTGGCTTTCAACTGAGCCATTGCTCATTATGTTCAGGGCTTCTACCATTTTTTCTGCCATTTCTGCACAACAGTAGAATAAGGAAAGGCTGACTAGCACTGTATTTTAAGGCAAGTATTGTATGTACTGAGCTCTTAATATGACAGTGTAAACATATTATCAACTATTTAACCATTTTAGGTGCATTCAATAATATTACTGCTCTTTTTCATCCACTGGTGATTTTCGCTTACTGCATGAGGTTGGGAAAGTAAAAGGCACACAAATGGGAGCCTCCTATACAGCAACCAATTCCACAAAACACTCTGATAACTATCGTCATACCTGAGTCCTCCTATTGCATATCCTGGAGCATCTCTTGCTATCTGTTGTTCGAGCGAGATCTTCCGAAGATCAGGAAAGAGTCCTCCTTGGATAATGGGAAACAGGTTTTGTCGGTCAGGATTCTTGTTAGCTTTTATGCAGCGATCTAGCCAACGGGTTGTTCTGAAAATATAAAATGAAAATTATATGAGAATAAAGCATATAATAACTAATAAAGACATAATGTAAATATGAAATGCATGTACACTAGAAGATAACTATTGAAAAATTACAAATACAGTAGAACCCCCTTATATGTGGATCCAGTTTCCCCAGTTTCAGTTATCAACAGTTTACTGTGGCCCAAAAATAATACTTAATTTGCTTAACCACTTCACTGGCCATGCCATAGTACTACGACTTTGAGGTAGTTGTCTGTGCTGTAGTACTACGCCATAAGCTAAGCTCACTCAGATAAGCTGTGAGCAGTAAATTTGGGCCTAGATATAAGAGAATGGGTCTATGCAGTAAGTGTGCACCATATAAAAATCTTGCAGCACACAGTGCATAATGAGGACAAAAAACTGCTTTTGGTTTGAAACAGTGACTTTGCGGTGTATTTTTGTATGGCTTTTATGACTGTATTCTCAGTTTCTTAGTCTCATTTGACAGAATGGAAGATATATTACAGAAGGAAAGATGATTGTGATTGGTTTCAGGACTGAAAATAGCTTGAAATTGAGCTCAGAGTAGCAAAAATGTTTGATTTTTGCTGATATTGAAGAGTAAACAAATCACATCACTGGTCCAATACATGTCCAACTAGTGGGTCTAATGTGTGTTCACAAATGCACTGATAACATTTATACAATTATTACAATACTTCATAACAGTAAATATTCTATTTTTATGTGAATAAAAATTCTTTGTATGAATAAAAATTCAAAATGAAAGACATTGCCTGCATTGTTTATTCTAAACCCTATTTTGAAATTAGAATATTTTTAAATTTTCTGTGAAATTGGCCAAATTACCAATTTCTGATCACTTTATTGGGTAGTTGATTAGGTGATTTCTTGTGCTCAGTCAATAAAATGGAAGACATACTAGTGAAAAAGCTAAGAATTTGGTTGATCGGAACAATGTAACTGGCCTAAAATAGGACTCAAAGTGGGCAAAATCGCTGATGAATAAATATCACTGACACAGCAAAATTTGTGATAGCATAATTTCATCAATTTACCCATCAAATTTCATACTTTATGTTTTCTTATCTTCAGAAAAAGATTCTCTACCATTTCATAAGAAAAAATAATTTTGAAAATTTTTGGACAGTGTGGACAAGTTGCAGATTGGGGGTCTGAACAATGAAAGGGATAATAATGGGCTCAAAGCACAAAAGTAGTGACACAAGCAGTTCTTCAAAGCTTAAGAGAAGCCATGAAATGTTTTCAGTGAAAAAGTGATAATTCTTGACTTATTGTGTATAATTTATCCACTAAACTTTATCATGGGCATGTAAGTGAAAAACAACTTGTATATAGGGTTCGCTACTATCCATGGTTTGGGGTATCCATGGCAGATCTTTGAACGTATCCCCCGTGGATACAGGGGGACTACTGTATATATCAAAGAAATGCAATCATATGAAAAAAAGAGCACTAAGACATTATATTCAAAGATATAACCACACAAAGAAAAACATTAAAATATTTCTATATGGAATAAGAACTCACACTTGATATATAGTACTCATACCTGTAGGCAGCAGTCTTAAATCTTTCATAGTCCTTCTCCCTGACATCCACTACATCATCCAGTTGCATCATAATGTCTGCTCCAATGGCATTCTGGATTTCAATACTCTCCTCTGGTGTGAGCATGCACTCTGATCCTGATGGGCAAAGCACAATAGCATATGTTATGTTATGCTGAAATCGCAGACGAGTGATAAAAGATGCAAAACAACCACAGGGGGAGTTGAATGAAAGCTCTAGGCCTTTTATGTTGCAATCAACACTTCATCAGGAGTTTGCAATGTTGCAGGAATACACAATATTGCAACACTGCAAGCACTTGATGAAGTGTTGATTGTAACATGAAAGGCCTAGAGTTATCATTCATCTCTCCCTGCAGTTGTTTTTCATATCATGTGTGTTACAGAAATCTTCTCTATGAAACAAATTTAATTTTCAAAGAAATACAGTACACAGTATATTATTATTAACACAGGGAAGCACTAAGCCTGTATGTTTCATAAAACACCTGCACAATGACAGGCAATTAAATTTGATACAAGAGGAGAGTAGTTCCAATTCCTTGGATCAAAGGCCCTTCACCAGCATCAAAGCATCCTTCCCCTTGAAGGTGCAGTATTAATTAAACTTGCATACATTTTCAGTTGATCATAAATTTTGGACAATACAATCATGAAATATGTTATCTTACTGGAACTAGATATCACCTTAAACAGTGACTGCCTAATTTCTTTTTCTTCCTCCAAGATTTCTGTTTGTAAACAGAGAACACCTGATCTGATTGACTTAAAAAGTTTCAACTCTAATTAACATAAGGAAAAGGTTCATGCAAACACTCATGTGCAGGTGACCTCTGATCAATGTTATATATATACGAGGGCCCCGCATTACTGCACTTCGTTTTACAGCACTTCGCTTTTCAGTGCTTTGCTTTACAGCAAATAGCAAACAAGAGGACTCCACTAGCAATAGTGAGGATATATTACCAAAAACAACTGGTGGGAGCTCCACTGTTGGTGCTAGGGAGGATAGGAATAAGACAGGGAAACATGCACCAACAGGGAATACAGTCACAGAAACCCAAGGCAAATGGAAACCAAGCCTGTGCACATACTATGCACTTGGTATCTGCAGGCATGGGAAATCTGGAAAAACAGACGGGACGTGCAACTATGACCACCCTAGAAAATGCCATGCCCATATGACAACAGGAAAATGCAAACTCCCTTCCTGTAAGCTTTTTCACCCTGAACTGTGTACCTCTTCAGTACAGGAAAGACTGTGCTATAACTTAAATTGCCAGGCACACCATCTAAAGGGGACAAAAAGATACAAAACATCCAGGCCATGGGAAAACCTGGGTAGCCACAGCCACTCAAGAGGGAGAGGTTTTTTAGTGCCAGGAAGGAAAAAAACTGGCAGGAAATGGCAGAAATCGTACACCAAATCCAGTCATTCCTGGAGTGGAACCACAGTCGATGGCCTCCACTCCAAACCAACAGATACAGATACTAATGCCGGGAAAAAAAAATCCCCCCCCAGTACCAACAATACCACCAGTCCGATGACATTCTTCTTTGCAAATATACAGGGTCTAAAGCCAGCAACAAACAAAATACCTTTCATCCGTGGACTGCTTGCAGAGGCAAAGGCAATGTTCGCGGCTTTCACTGAGACCCACATAAAGGATCACTTGGACAGCGAAATATGGATCCCAGGTTACAACCTATACAGATGTGACAGAGTGAACAGGCAAAAGGGGGGGGGAAGGTGGCCTGTACATTGCAGAGTCACTTGTTTGCACAGAACTGCTTAATGCCTCAAATGATGTAGTGGAAGTTTTAGCAGTAAAGGTTGAGAATCAAAACCTAGTCATTGTGGTAGTCTACGAGCCTCTGGATGCAACATCCCAGCAATTCCAGGAACAGCTGTTAAAAATTGACCACTGTCTGGAAAATCTTCCAGCTCCTGCACCCAACATCTTGTTCCTGGGGGATTTCAACTTAAGGCACCTAAAATGGAGGAATATAGCAAATAATATTGTTGCAGTAATAACACCAGGAGGCAGCTCTGATGAAAACTCACACTCACTCGAGCTTTTAAATCTCTGCACAAAATTCAATTTAAACCAGCAAATAATAGAGCCTACTAGACTGGAGAATACACTAGACCTCATCTTCACTAACAATGATGATCTGATAAGAAATGTCACCATATCAAAAACAATATACTCAGATCACAACATAATTGAGGTTCAGACATGTATGCGTGGAGCCCCAGACCGACATAATGAGACTAGTCACGAGGGACTATTCACCAAATTCAACTTCAATAACAAAATCAAAGTGGGACCAAGTAAACCAAGTCCTAACCGATATAAGCTGGGAAGATATACTAAGCAACACAGACCCCAACTTATGCCTAGAACAGATTAACTTGGTGGCACTTGATGTATGCACAAGGCTTATTCCTCTAAGAAAAAGGAGGAGTACAGTAGATGTAAAATAGAAAGAGACAGGCGCTCCCTTTACAGGCGACGGAAAAGAATAACAGAGCGGCTAAAAGAGGTCAATACAGTGGACCCCCGCATAACGATTACCTCCGAATGTGACCAATTATGTAAGTGTATTTATGTAAGTGCGTTTGTACGTGTATGTTTCGGGGTCTGAAATGGACTTATCTACTTCACAATATTTCTTATGGGAACAAATTCGGTCAGTACTGGCACCTGAACATACTTCTGGAGTGAAAAAATATCGTTAACCGGGGGTCCACTGTATATCTGAAATGCGTAGGGAGACACTGGTCAGAGAAATAGCAAGCATCGAACTTAAGCTAAAGGAATCTTATAGGAGTCAGGAATCGCAGGAAGAACTAAAAGCCATAAATGAAATCGAAAGAAACCCAAAGTATTTCTTCTCCTATGCCAAATCAAAGTCGAGAACAACGTCCAGTATTGGGCCCCTACTTAAACAAGATGGGTCCTACACAGATGACAGCAAGGAAATGAGTGAGCTACTCAAGTCCCAATATGACTCGGTTTTTAGCAAGCCGCTAACCAGACTGAGAGTCGAAGATCAAAATGAATTTTTTATGAGAGAGCCACAAAATTTGATTAACACAAGCCTATCCGATGTTATCCTGACGCCAAATGACTTCGAACAGGCGATAAATGACATGCCCATGCACTCTGCCCCAGGGCCAGACTCATGGAACTCCGTGTTCATCAAGAACTGCAAGAAGCCCCTATCACGAGCCTTTTCCATCCTATGGAGAGGGAGCATGGACACGGGGGTCGTCCCACAGTTACTAAAAACAACAGACATAGCCCCACTCCACAAAGGGGGCAGTAAAGCAACAGCAAGAACTACAGACCAATAGCACTAACATCCCATATCATAAAAATCTTTGAAAGGGTCCTAAGAAGCAAGATCACCACCCATCTAGAAACCCATCAGTTACACAACCCAGGGCAACATGGGTTTAGAACAGGTCGCTCCTGTCTGTCTCAACTATTGGATCACTACGACAAGGTCCTAAATGCACTAGAAGACAAAAAGAATGCAGATGTAATATATACAGACTTTGCAAAAGCCTTCGACAAGTGTGACTATGGCGTAATAGCGCACAAAATGCGTGCTAAAGGAATAACAGGAAAAGTTGGTCGATGGATCTATAATTTCCTCACTAACAGAACACAGAGAGTAGTCGTCAACAGAGTAAAGTCCGAGGCAGCTACGGTGAAAAGCTCTGTTCCACAAGGCACAGTACTCGCTCCCATCTTGTTCCTCATCCTCATATCCGACAAAGACAAGGATGTCAGCCACAGCACCGTGTCTTCCTTTGCAGATGACACCCGAATCTGCATGACAGTGTCTTCCATTGCAGACACTGCAAGGCTCCAGGTGGACATCAACCAAATCTTTCAGTGGGCTGCAGAAAACAATATGAAGTTCAACGATGAGAAATTTCAATTACTCGGATATGGTAAACACGAGGAAATTAAATCTTCATTAGAGTACAAAACAAATTCTGGCAACAAAATAGAGCGAAACACCAACATCAAAGACCTGGGAGTGATCATGTCGGAGGATCTCACCTTCAAGGACCATAACATTGTATCAATCGCATCTGCTAGAAAAATGAAGGGATGGATAATGAGAACCTTCAAAACTAGGGAGGCCAAGCCCATGATGACACTCTTCAGGTCACTTGTACTATCTAGGCTGGAATATTGCTGCACACTAACAGCACCTTTCAAGGTAGGTGAAATTGCTGACCTAGAAAATGTACAGAGAACCTTCACGGCGCGCATAATGGAGATAAAACACCTCAATTACTGGGAGCGCTTGAGGTTCCTAAACCTGTATTCCCTGGAACGCAGGCGGGAGAGATACATGATTATATACACCTGAAAAATCCTAGAGGGACTAGTACCGAACTTGCACACGAAAATCACTCACTACGAAAGCAAAAGACTTGGCAGACGATGCAACATCCCCCCAATGAAAAGCAGGGGTGTCACTAGCACGTTAAGAGACCATACAATAAGTGTCAGGGGCCCGAGACTGTTCAACTGCCTCCCAGCATACATAAGGGGGATTACCAACAGACCCCTGGCAGTCTTCAAGCTGGCACTGGACAAGCACCTAAAGTCGGTTCCTGACCAGCCGGGCTGTGACTCGTACGTTGGTTTGCGTGCAGCCAGCAGCAACAGCCTGGTTGATCAGGCTCTGATCCACCAGGAGGCCTGGTCACAGACCGGGCCGCGGGGGCGTTGACCCCCGGAACTCTCTCCAGGTAAACTCCAGGTAATACAGCAATTCTTCAATTATACTCATTCTTCATTTATTCAGACTTCCTACAATATATATATTCAGCACACACTACGAGCTAAGGATGAAAATATTTTAAGGTAAGTAATGTGTTGTAGGTAGTAAGTTGGTAGACAGCAACTGCCCAGGGAGGTACTACCATCCTGCCAAGTGAGTGTAAAACAGAAACCTGTAATTGTTTTACATGATGGTAGGATTGCTGGTGTCTTTTTTCTGTCTCAAACATGCAAGATTTCAGGCACGTTTTGCTACCTCTTCTTACACTTAGGTCACGCTACACATACACGTATACAAGCATATATATACACACCCCTCTGGGTTTTCTTCTATTTTCTTTCTAGTGCTTGTTCTTGTTTATTTCCTCTTATCTCCATGGGAAAGTGGAACAGAATTCTTCCTCCGTAAGCCATGCGTGTTGTAAGAGGCGACTACAATGCCGGGAGCAAGGGGCTAGTAACCCCTTCTCCTGTACAAATTACTAAATTTAGAAAGAAAATATTTCGTTTTTCTTTTTGGGCCACACTGCCTTGGTGGGATACGGCCGGTTTGTTGAAAAAAAAAAAAAAAAAGTAATGCGTGTACTGTACATGCATTTTTTAGGAATAGCTACATTGCTCACCTAATATATGATAATGTTAACATGTTATCAGGCTTTATATGCATCTGAAAGTTTTGAATGAAAGAAAGAAAGAAAGAAAGAAAGAAAGAAAGAAAGAAAGAAAGAAAGAAAGAAAGAAAGAAAGAAAGAAAGAAAGAAAGAAAGAAAGAAAGAAAGAAAGAAAGAAAGAAAGAAAGAAAGAAAGAAAGAAAAAAAGAGTATGATTAACTTCACAGTCATTTTTGCTGTACAGCAATGGCTCAGACTCTAACCTGCTGTATAAGTGGAGCCCTCCTGTACACCATCCCTGATTTGGTTTCCATACAATAACTTGAGAAAGCCTTTCTGATCAGCTTCAAAATTTAAACAAGGACATATCCTACTTAGAAGAAGCTGGAAGTGTTACAGGAGTGTGTAGGCATTAATTTGTCACTTTTATTTTTAAAATGGCATGGCATTATTTCTTGTGAAACATCCTGACTGTCTTATCTGAATGGCTTCAATCATTAACCCTTTGAGGGTCGACAGGCCCTCTCCGAAACTCGTTCTCAGGGTCGGCCAAATTTAAAAAAAAAAAAAAATTATTTTCTCTTATGAAAAGATAGAGAATCTTTTCCCGATCATAAAGACACCAAAAGTTTGAAATTTGATAGAAAACTTACGGAATTATGCTCTCGCAAAGTTAGCGGTCTCGGCGATGTTTACACATCTGCGATTTTGCCCACTTTGAGCCCCATTTTCGGCCAATTTCACTGTACTAGTCGACAAAAAACATGAATATTTCGCTAGAACTCCATTTTTTCTATCGAATGGGTGCAAGAAACCACCCATTTATGAAATTCAACTATCCAGTACAGTGGTCAGAATTTAGAAATTTTGCCAATTTCACACAAATTTCAAAAGATGCCAATTTCCGAATAGGGTCCAGAATAAACAAGAAAGACATTCCTGGCACTATAATGACATTTCCTCAAGGCCCCTCTTATATTCTTTTGCTTTCCACTTTGAATTTTTATTCTCACAAAAAATATAAGATTTACTGTTATGCAGACTACTGCATTAGTGTAAAAAATGGTATAAATATTATTGGTGCACTTGTGAAAGAATATTAGACTCACCAGTTGACGTGTATTGCACGCTTGGCACGATTTGTTTACTTTTGAAGTTTGGTAAAAATCGAACATTTCTGCTACTTTGAGCTCAATTTCAAGGCACCTTTCATTGTAAAACCAGTCAAAATCATCTCAATTTCTGTAATATGTCTTCCATTCTATAAAATGAGACCAAGAAAACTAGAATACAACAATAAATACCATACGAAAATACACTGCAAAGTCGCTGATTTATTCCAAAAAAATGGTCAAAGTTTTTTTTTTCTCATTATGCACTGTGTGCTGCAGGATTTTTTTTAGACTGTGCACACTGACCACATAGACCCATTCTTTCATATGAAGGCCTACCAGCTTTCTCCCACTAGATTTGAGGCCGCTAGAATTTATGCATACTAGTACGTCAAAAACCCCTACGCGTAAGACGTACTAGTACGACCAAAACCCTCAAAGGGTTAATGGCTGATGCATCTTATGAGAAGGCTGATATCCTACATACCCTATTTTTTATTTTATCCTATGGTTACTCTATCCAGATTTTTGGGGCCCTGAATTTAGAGTACATCATTAAATATCATTTCATTAAAGGCTCAATCTAGCAAGCTTACTCTGGACTAGATGGATACATTTTTTTTAACATACTGGCAGTCTTCCACTGAAGCAGTGGGAGACTGCCAGTGTAAGTTTAGTATAAACTAATAAATGCAAAAAAGAAAAACTGAAGTTTTTTCTTTTTTACATTTAGCAATTTATACAGGAGAAGGGGTTACTAGCCCCTTTCTGTCAGCATTTTCATTGCCTCTTACAACACACATGGCTTACAGAGGAAGGATTCTTCTCCACTTCCCCATGGAGTATTATACATGTACATTTTTATTTTCCTTTTAAAGCTTTAATGAATATAGATAAGTACAGTTCTCCATGGGGAAGTGGAACAGAATTCTTCCTCCGTAAGCCATGCGTGTTGTAAGAGGCGACTAAAATGCTGGGTGCAAGGGGCTAGTAACCCCTTCTCCTGTATATATTACTAAGTGTAAAAGGAGAAACTTTAGTTTTTCCTTTTGGGCCACCCCGCCTCGGTGGGATACGGCTGGTGTGTTGAAAGAAAGAAAGATAAGTACAGTAGGAATAATAATTTTAGACAAGTGATCGTGTGAAGCAACTAACCATCGTAGGGAGATCTGAACTTAACACCTTCTTCTGTAATTTCAGCCAAATCTAAGAGGGAGACCATTTGAAAGCCACCAGAGTCTGTCAAGAGGGCTCTGTCCCACTGCATGAACTTGTGAAGACCACCAAAATCCTGGAAAAGATCTTTTCCCTGAAAAAAAAAAAAATTCACAAGGGTTTAGTCAAATATGGATTTTTAGGTGGACAAATATGCATTTTTTTATATCACACTGGCCATCTCCCACTGAGGTAGGGTGACCTGAAAAAGAAACACTTTCACTATTATTCACTACCACTATCTTGCCAGACACACATGCATGCTACAGTTCAGATGCCCTTCCAAACTGAAAATATTCCCACCCCTCCTTTAGAGTGCAGGAACTGTATAACTCTAACACAAATTAAGGACTAGAAAACTGTGATATCAAAACTAATCAATAGCTTACATTTTTTTTTTTCAACAAACCGGCTGTATCCCACCAAGGCAGGGTGGCCCAAAAAGAAAAACGAAAGTTTCTCTTTTTAAATTTAGTAATTTATACGGGAGAAGGGGTTACTAGCCCCTTGCTCCTGGCATTTTAGTCGCCTCTTACAACATGCATGGCTTACGGAGGAAGAATTCTGTTCCACTTCCCCATGGAGATAAGAGGAAATAAACAAGAACAAGAACTAGAAAGAAAATAGAAGAAAACCCAGAGGGATGTGTATATATACATATACATGTATATGCTTGTACATGTATGTGTAGTGTGACCTAAGTGTAAGTAGAAGCAGCAAGACATACCTGAAATCTTGCATGTTTATGAGACAGAAAAAAGGACACCAGCAATCCTACCATCATGTAAAACAATTACAGCCTTTCGTTTTACACTCACTTGGCAGGACGGTAGTACCTCCCTGGGCGGTTGCTGTAATAGCTTACATACACAGTATTTTTTTTTTTCAACAAACCGGTCATATCCCACCAAGGCAGGGTGGCCCAAAAAGAAAAACGAAAGTTTCTCTTTTTAAATTTTTTAATTTATACAAGAGAAGGGGTTATTAGCCCCTTGCCCCCGGCATTTTAGTCGCCTCTTACAACACGCATGGCTTACGGAGGAAGATTTCTGTTCCACTTCCCCATGGAAATAAGAGGAAATAAAGAACAAGAACTAGAAAGAAAATAGCAGAAAACCCAGAGGGGTGTGTATATATATGCTTGTACATGTATGTGTAGTGTGACCTAAGTGTAAGTAGAAGTAGCAAGACATACCTGAAATCTTGCATGTGTATGAAACAGAAATAAAAAGACACCAGCAATCCTACCATCGTGTAAAACAATTACAGGCTTCCGTTTTACACTCATTTGGTAGGACGGTAGTACCTCCCTGGGTGGTTGCTGTCTACCAACCTACTACCTAGGATACACAGTATATTTTTTTTTTTTTTCAACAAGTCGGCCGCCTCCCACCAAGGCAGGGTGACCCAAAAAAGAAAAAATCCCCAAAAAGAAAATACTTTCATCATCATTCAACACTTTCACCACACTCACACATTATCACTGCTTTTGCAGAGGTGCTCAGAATACAACAGCTTAGAAGCATATACGTATAAAGATACACAACATATCCCTCCAAACTGCCAATATCCCAAACTCCTCCTTTAAAGTGCAGGCATTGTACTTCCCATTTCCAGGACTCAAGTCCGACTATATGAAAATAACCGGTTTCCCTGAATCCCTTCACTAAATATTACCCTGCTCACACTCCAACATATATTCAGTATATATTCTGTATAAAAAATTATTTGAAAGTATAAGATGTACAAATATAAAAAGAAAATACTGCCAAATGAAATTATCACAGGGCAGAAAGAAGGTACATAAAAAGCTTTATTTGGATTATCAATACCACCAGAGGGGGTGTTGATAAGCAGTGTTTTTTATAACTGTTGGGGAACATTGGATCTCTTCCCTGAGATACAACCCGCAAATGCTGGCTAATTCTTAGTAATCTATTTACTGTTAGGTAAATAGGGGCAGCAAGTGTAAGGAGAGTTGAACATACATCTTCCCCAAGATTCAAATGCATGTCGTTTAGATTGAGGGTTGAACACACTACTACTAGCTATAAGACATCAGCATACCACACAGGATACATTATACTTTAAAATTATTGCATAAAAACCATTAAAAAGCAAACTAAAAAGAAATTCAAGGTAAAGTACAGGAGAGCCCCACTTATACAGCAGGTTAAGATCTGGGCTACTGCTGTAAAATGAATTAAAGCCTTTTTTCACTTTCAAATGGATATAAAAGCCTGATAATATGTTTACACTATCATATTAAGTGAGCAACAGAGACAGTAAGCACATTACTTACCTTAAAATATTTTTGTCCTTAGCTTACAGCAAGTGGTGAATATATTTATTGCAGGAAGTCTGAATAAATGAAGAATGGGTATAACTGAAAACTGCTGCATTAGCAAAACACTAAAGTGGGGCACAACTGTATAGGATCTTACATTATGCTCAATCAAAAAGTTGCACGACATACCGGACGAGTACCCAGATGGTAAGTGTTTCCCAGGATAACCTGAGCTTTAGCACCCTTCACCTGCTCAGGTAACAGACCTTTCAATGTACCCTGAAAAAAATGAAAAAAAAAAAAAATGTTGAAACTCTTTAAATTCACAGTTGCTTAATCAAGCATTTTGTAGCAGTTTTTAATAAAAATATGAAAAAATCCTTGATTTCTCAAAGGATATCTAATTAAAATCACAAAGAAACAAATATTTACGTACTATTTCATAAATCTATACAAAATCAACTTTAATTAAATTTAAAGGTATTTAAATACAGTACTAAAGCATAGCTTATTTAAATTACATAAAAGATGAGGGAGCTGGCACCCACTATGACAATGGAGAAAACTTATTTCTCTGACAAGAACATATACAGTAGAACCCCGCATCCATGGGTAATACGTTCCAAGGACCTGCCATGGATACAAACTGTGGAGAGTAGCAAATCCTATATACAAGTTCTTTACATACCTATTATAAAGTTTATTTGATAAATTATGCATAATAAGTGGAGAATTATCACTTTTTCACTGCTGGGAAGCAATTCATGACTTCTCAGTGTACGTATACGGGGATTCTACTGTAATTACTCACTGGAGCTGAGATGTTTACTGAACAAGCTGAGTATCTTTATTTGTAGACGTTTCACTATCCAGTGACTTGATCAATACAAATTCAAGGACATAATGGGAAATCTTTTGAGCTACATTCAAAAGACAAGGTAATCAGTCCGTTAGTCTTGGAATTGGTGAAGAGCACCGCAGACTTGAAGAATATGATTCTTCAAGACTGATTACTTTGTCTTTTGTCTTCTCATTATGTCCTTGGATTTGTATTTATAAAGCCAATGGATGGCAAAACATCTACAAATAAAGATACCCAGATATTGCACATGTGTCTAATTCTTCTTCTTGCTGGTATTGTATACAGGAAGGGCTGCTTATACAGCAAGATTAGGTTCTGGGCTACTTCTGTAAAGCGAAAATAGCTGTAAAGTGAAACAGCCTTTTTCCATTTTAAAATGCACTTGCCTCACACACCGAGTGTCAGTGGTTCAATCTCCAGCATGGGTGGAAACACTGGACGTGTTTTCTTACATCTGCTGTCCCTGTTTACCCAGCAGTAGGTAGGTACCTAGGTGTGCATCCTGAGGAACCAAGATTAAAAGAACCCCAATGGAAATAAGACAGACAGTCCTCACTGGTGCACTGACTTTCTTGGGTTATCCTACGTGACTAACCCTCTCGAGTTAAAAAATAACAACAAACCCTAACTAAACTGCTCTAGTTACATTTACTTGATGTCACACAGCATTTACACACTACTACAGTAAATTTTCTATATGAGGTACTAATAAGAGATAGCAAGGGGTTAGTAATGGCACCTGCGGTGGAGAGAGAGAGAGTGGTTTGGCTTGGCCATGAAAAATAACAGACAATTCTGTAACCTGTATTCCCAAAGTCCATTAAGTTAAATGGTTACTATATTAATGATAATAAAAACTAACTGAATAGTTAAACATAATTTGGCTTCCTCACCTGAGTCCCAACTGGCATAAACATAGGCAGCTCAACTGCATAATGTGGCAACTTCATAAGACTTGTCCGGGCTTTTGATTTACTGCATTCAGCCAATATGCGAAAACTGAGTGCAGGGCTGGAGCTGCTACTGCTTACTGCTGCTGCAGCAGCTACTGAGGCTCCAGGCAGGGAGGCAGCAGTAGCTGTAGCCATGTTTCCTTATCTGAAAATACATTTTAAATTTAACTGTTTCACTCATCTAAGAATGCTTATTTGAAATTTAATTATCAACTTGCATTCTTATTTCTGTTTATATTTAACAGTGTCTGGGAGGAATCCAAATGCATTTCCCTGAAGCCTTTTTAATCTATTTCTCCGAGGCTATAGGTCCTTCTACAATTTGCACTAGAGGTGGACCTCATCTATATGAGCTTCATCCTTAGGATATTTCCTTAACACCAAAAAAGGCACTGTCATCTGCATACTATAATTATTATTATTCATTGAAGTGCTAAACCCAAAGGGGTGATACAGCACCTGGAAGAATGGGAGTACATGTCCAATTTCTTAAAAGCAAGAGCCCTCACCAGCATGAAGGAAGCTCCACCAAGATGTCTTCTACAATACAATACAACATCCATTTAAGGTAACCATTAACATGGGCGACTGACACAAGAGCAGCTGACCCAAGATATTACCTTGTGGAACATCACACATTACCAGCAATGGTTCTTATAACGTATTACTGACTTTGACAGTCGTTTCTTCTTTTGTAAATACGACTTTCACCAGTCTACAGAGCCCATATAAACAATTCTACAGAGCCTGTATCAACCAGTCTACAGAGCCTGTATCAACCAGTCTACAGAGCCTGTATCAACCAGTCTACAGAGCCTGTATCAACCAGTCTACAGAGCCTGTATCAACCAGTCTACATAACCTGTATCAACCAGTCTACAGAGCCTGTATCAACCAGTCTACAGAGCCTGTATCAACCAGTCTACAGAGCCTGTATTAACCAGTCTACAGAGCCTGTATCAACCAGTCTACAGAGCCTGTATCAACCAGTCTACAGAGCCTGTATTAACCAGTCTACAGAGCCTGTATCAACCAGTCTACAGAGCCTGTATCAACCAGTCTACAGAGCCTGTATCAACCAGTCTACAGAGCCTGTATCAACCAGTCTACAGAGCCTGTATCAACCAGTCTACAGAGCCTGTATCAACCAGTCTACAGAGCCTGTATCAACCAGTCTACAGAGCCTGTATCAACCAGTCTACATAACCTGTATCAACCAGTCTACAGAGCCTGTATCAACCAGTCTACAGAGCCTGTATCAACCAGTCTACAGAGCCTGTATTAACCAGTCTACAGAGCCTGTATCAACCAGTCTACAGAGCCTGTATCAACCAGTCTACAGAGCCTGTATCAACCAGTCTACAGAGCCTGTATCAACCAGTCTACAGAGCCTGTATCAACCAGTCTACAGAGCCTGTATTAACCAGTCTACAGAGCCTGTATCAACCAGTCTACAGAGCCTGTATCAACCAGTCTACAGAGCCTGTATTAACCAGTCTACAGAGCCTGTATCAACCAGTCTACAGAGCCTGTATCAACCAGTCTACAGAGCCTGTATCAACCAGTCTACAGAGCCTGTATCAACCAGTCTACAGAGCCTGTATCAACCAGTCTACAGAGCCTGTATCAACCAGTCTACAGAGCCTGTATCAACCAGTCTACAGAGCCTGTATCAACCAGTCTACAGAGCCTGTATCAACCAGTCTACATAACCTGTATCAACCAGTCTACAGAGCCTGTATCAACCAGTCTACAGAGCCTGTATCAACCAGTCTACAGAGCCTGTATCAACCAGTCTACAGAGCCTGTATCAACCAGTCTACAGAGCCTGTATCAACCAGTCTACAGAGCCTGTATCAACCAGTCTACATAACCTGTATCAACCAGTCTACAGAGCCTGTATCAACCAGTCTACAGAGCCTGTATCAACCAGTCTACAGAGCCTGTATCAACCAGTCTACATAACCTGTATCAACCAGTCTACAGAGCCTGTATCAACCAGTCTACAGAGCCTGTATCAACCAGTCTACAGAGCCTGTATTAACCAGTCTACAGAGCCTGTATCAACCAGTCTACAGAGCCTGTATCAACCAGTCTACAGAGCCTGTATCAACCAGTCTACAGAGCCTGTATCAACCAGTCTACAGAGCCTGTATCAACCAGTCTATAGAGCCTGTATTAACCAGCCTACAGAGCCTATATAAACCAGTTTCAGAGCCTATATAAACCAGTTTCAGAGCCTATATAAACCAGTTTCGGATCCTATATAAACCAGTCTACAGGGCCCATATAAACCACTCTACAAAACCTATACATATAAACAAGTCTACAGAGCTTAATATATTAAGGTTAACTGTATGAAAGTTTTACACAAGACAAAATAACCAGCTTAGCCCTGGTAGCCACACATCTACATTATTATAATAATCAAAACTAAGCACTAAACCCACCAGTGTCACACAGTGCTGCTCATATACACGTACAAGTCTGTAAAAAATATAATTTTTGGCACCCCGACTATTAATATGCCTTCAGGGTCTCAAAGAATTTAATTATACAGCCTAAAAGAAAAAAGTATTCGAGAGAATTAGTTGTCAGTGTCGAGAATGTGGCTTCAATACTACATGGAAGACCCCAGTGGCAATACAAGGACCCCAGTGGCGATACAAGGACCCCAGTGGCGATACAAGGACCTCAGTGGCAATACAAGGACCCCAGTGGCGATACAAGGACCCCAGTGGCAATACAAGGACCCCAGTGGCGATACAAGGACCCCAGTGGCAATACAAGGACCCCAGTGAAAATACAAAGATCCCAGTGGCAATACAAGGACCCCAGTGGCAATACAAGGACCCCAGTGGCAATACAAGGACCCCAGTGACAATACAAGGATCCCAGTGGCAATACAAGGACCCCAGTGGCAATACAAGGACCCCAGTGGCAATACAAGGGCGCCAGTGGCAATACAAGGACCCCAGTGGCAATACAAGGACCCCAGTGGCAATACAAGGACCCCAGTGGCAATACAAGGACCCCAGTGGCAATACAAGGACCCCAGTGGCAATACAAGGACCCCAGTGGCAATACAAAAACCCGTGGCAATACAAGGACCCCAGTGGCAATACAAGGACCCCAGTGGCAATACAAGGACCCCAGTGGCAATACAAGGACCCCAGTGGCAATACAAGGACCCCAGTGGCGATACAAGGACCCCAGTGGCGATACAAGGACCCCAGTGGCAATACAAGGACCCCAGTGGCAATACAAGGACCCCAGTGGCAATACAAGGACCCCAGTGGCAATACAAGGACCCCAGTGACAATACAAGGACCCCAGTGGCAATACAAGGACCCCAGTGGCAATACAAGGACCCCAGTGGCAATACAAGGACCCCAGTGGCAATACAAGGACCCCAGTGGCAATACAAGGACCCCAGTGGCAATACAAGGACCCCAGTGGCAATACAAGGACCCCAGTGGCAATACAAGGACCCAGTGGCAATACAAGGACCCCAGTGGCAATACAAGGACCCCAGTGGCAATACAAGGACCCCAGTGGCAATACAAGGACCCCAGTGGCAATACAAGGACCCCAGTGGCAATACAAGGACCCCAGTGGCAATACAAGGACCCCAGTGGCAATACAAGGACCCCAGTGGCAATACAAGGACCCCAGTGGCAATACAAGGACCCCAGTGGCAATACAAGGACCCCAGTGGCAATACAAGGACCCCAGTGGCAATACAAGGACCCCAGTGGCAATACAAGGACCCCAGTGGCAATACAAGGACCCCAGTGGCAATACAAGGACCCCAGTGGCAATACAAGGACCCCAGTGGCAATACAAGGACCCCAGTGGCAATACAAGGACCCCAGTGGCAATACAAGGACCCCAGTGGCAATACAAGGACCCCAGTGGCAATACAAGGACCCCAGTGGCAATACAAGGACCCCAGTGGCAATACAAGGACCCCAGTGGCAATACAAGGACCCCAGTGGCAATACAAGGACCCCAGTGGCAATACAAGGACCCCAGTGGCAATAAGTAACTAACATTTTTTGGGGTTATCCTAGGTAATCCACACACACATTACCATCTATGATAACTGTATTTATCTGTACCTGCACCTAAATAAACGTACTCAGCAGCAAGAAGTACGTGCGTCACCATCCAAGGTCCAGCACAGACTGAGCTGCTTCAACACTCAACACGTGGGGCAAAAAATGTCTTGACCACCATTTAAGTCAGTAAGTTTATTTAGATAGAGGCACATGTAAGTACAGTTATTATATATTGTGTAAATTACCTTGGATAATACCCTCAAAAGTGACTTATTTCTATTTGGGTCCTTGTTTTGTTATTGGGGTTCTTGTTTTGTTATTGGGGTCCTCATTTTGTTATTGGGGTCCTTGTTTTGTTATTGGGGTCCTTGTTTTATTATTGGGGTCCTTGTATTATTATTGGGGTCCTTGTATTATTATTGGGGTCATTGTATTATTATTGGAGTCCTTGTATTATTATTGGGGTCCTTGTATTATTATTGGGGTCCTTGTATTATTATTGGGGTCCTTGTATTATTATTGGGGTCCTTGTATTATTATTGGAGTCCTTGTATTATTATTGGGGTCCTTGTATTATTATTGGGGTCCTTGTATTATTATTGGGGTCCTTGTATTATTATTGGGGTCCTTGTATTATTATTGGAGTCCTTGTATTATTATTGGGGTCCTTGTATTATTATTGGGGTCCTTGTATTGCCATTGGGACCCTTGTATTGCCATTGGGACCCTTGTATTGCCATTGGGACCCTTGTATTGCCATTGGGACCCTTATATTGCCATTGGGACCCTTGTATAAATAAGTACAATTATCATACACATTAAAATGTCCCAGGATAACCCGAAAAAGTCATAAGCTGGGTTATTCTACCCTGAACTTTCATCATATATAACTATTTTGAGTACAATAATAGCGTACTTAATTAATGTAAGGACTGAAGAATCTTAAAACAATGCTATATAAATATATAGGCACTCCAATGTTAATAAGTCACTGATGTTTTTTTTTTGGAGTGGTGTTATCCTAGGTAATTTACACATAAGTTACTATGTATAATAATTGTAATTACCTAAATCTGCATGCTAGTGGCATTCTTATGTGCCTAATAATGTTATTATTACATGTAAGGTATCTTATCTGTATACTGCATAAAAGAAATAAAGTTTAATAATAATAATAATAATAATAATAATAATAATAATAATAATAATAATAATAATAATAATAATAATAACAATAATAATAATAATAATAATAATAATAATAATAATAATAATAATAATAATAATAACAATAATAATAATAATAATAATAATAATAATAATAATAATAATAATAATAATA
Organism: Cherax quadricarinatus; assembly: GCF_038502225.1. NCBI lineage: Eukaryota > Metazoa > Arthropoda > Malacostraca > Decapoda > Parastacidae > Cherax > Cherax quadricarinatus. The sequence goes on from NC_091379.1 coordinate 6,984,789, forward strand.
ATAATAATAATAATAATAATAATAACAATAATAATAACAATAATAATAATAATAATAATAATAATAATAATAATAATAATAATAATAATAATAATAATAATAATAATAATAATAATAATAATAATAAAAATACTTTATTTCAGAACTGAATATATACTTGTACCTAAATAAACTTATTAATTAATTCTCTCAATGGCAACAATGGCCTTTCACAGCTGAAAATAACAAGCCTAATTTTAACTCATTATGCTAATTCTATCTTATATTAATGTAGGTAATTAAGACAATATTGTTGTAAATAAAAAGTATATATATCTATAAGGTATTTTGTAAATGTATTTATAAAATATTTTGGTAAGATAGTGTTGCCAAGGCTAATGTGGCCGCGTTCACATTAAATTTTAATATTCAGAATTGAATCTCTAAATAAAATGTAATTATAATATAGTGCAGTAACATTATTAACAAATTATATATTAGTAATGTATAATTAAACAATGAATAACGTCCTCAAAAAATCCATATTCACTTCAAATGGATATTAGAATTTAAATTAGAATTTATATCAATTATGATTTAAAAAAAAACATAAATAGTGCAAACAGGATATAAATTTTAAAACAGCAATCCATGCAAAATAAATTAAATTAATCCCGAATTAAGCTAATACTTTTAAAACTAATATTCTAAATGATGTTGAGCAGGTGAACGAGGCCTCAGCCAGACCACCTCAGTGGTGACACTTGTGTTATATTGAGGAAAAACTTGAGTATTTGTGTTTGTTGTATCTTGGTAGCCTCTGACAGGCAGGATGAGTAAGGGCGGAGGCAAGATCTTCACTCCTACTAACCAGATCCGTCTGACTAACATAGCGGTGGTGCGTATGAAGAAGGGTGGGAAGAGGTTTGAGATCGCCTGCTATAAGAACAAGGTTCTTAGCTGGCGTCAGAAGATGTAAGTTAGTTTTATCTCACTTATGTTTTGTTATGTTTCACCCTCTTCCTTTGATGTCACACACATGTCTTAAATCTCACCTCTTCCTTTGATGTCACTCGTCTTAGGTCTTGCTTCTTCCCCTCACCTCTCATGTCTTCTCATATCTCACCTGTTCCCCTCACCTCACACATGTCTTGTATCTCACCTGTTCCCCTCACCTCACACATGTCTTAAATCTCACCTGTTCCCCTCACCTCACACATGTCTTAAATCTCACCTCTTCCCCTCACTTCACACATGTCTTAAATCTCACCTCTTCCCCTCACTTCACACATGTCTTAAATCTCACCTCTTCCCCTCACCTCACACATGTCTTAAATCTCACCTCTTCCCCTCACGTCACACATGTCTTCCTATGTCACCTCTATCCCTCACCTCATCTCTCGTCTTCCTACATCTCGCCACTTCCTTCACCTCACATCTCATGTCTTCCTATATCTCATCTCTTCCCCTCACTTCTCACATATCTTCTACTGTCTCACCTCTTTCCTTCACCTCATCTCTCTCACATGTCTATCTGACTCTACCAGAGTGCAGAATATTACTCAGAACAACTACAATATTTCTTAACAAAAGACTGAAAAATTCGTTTCCCATTATGATCCGTGATTATGTTAATGAGCGAACATAATATTTATGATGAAATGACCGTTCGTATATTGCAACATGAGTATGTATGTATAATGTTCGCCAAGACCATAGTCCTGGCACGGGTCCCAATCTTGCGATGACCCGTCGCAACATGAGTATACCTTAGCTATTAATTTACAGAGAGAAGGACATAGATGAAGTACTGCAGAGTGAAACTGTCTTTACCAATGTTTCCAAGGGTCAAATTGCCAAGAAGGAAGAGTTGATCAAATGTTTTAACTCTGAGGACCAGAAACAGGTCAGTGTAGCCCCAGTGTAACTTATTGACCTTATATTGTGGCACATTAAGAAGTTCTTATTTTGTAACATTTGTTAATCCATTGTGGCTAGATGGATTTATCACATACGTATCTTTTTTTTTTTTTTTTTGATATAATTGAATTCTTTTGATTTTATAATGTGATTGATAATGTCAAATTCTATGTAATAGAAAAATCCTACGACAGAAAAAAAGTGTAAATCCATTACCATTCTAAGAAGTAAATATCTTATGGTTCTTAGGCTTAGCGACAGTTGATTGAAATCTCCAATAGCAGTCAAATATTTATTTTATTATAATAATTATAAAATATTTGTTTATTTTTATTTTTCACAATTATTAAACTATATACATTACACATAGGTTGCATATACCATAATTTTGTGTGTGTGTGTATGGTACTACTCGTATAAAGGCAAGATACTTAAAAAAATGTAAATTTGCAATAAAATTACAATACATAAATGTTTCACCACATGTAGTAAAACCACATTTGCAGCATATTCATATACTGTGAGGTCAGTACTTCCACAAAAAGTATAAACCAGTTAAATTATCCCCTATCACATCATTAGAGAACATTGCTTTTCACATAAAAGTTTAGTTGTTGGTATACATTGTGTCCAGTCCCCTACATTCCTATAGATCAGTGTGATAAACAGATTAGTTTTTCTAATACGTATACATATATATACGTATATGTATATGTATATGTATATATTGGCAGTTTGGAGGGATATGTTGTGTATCTTTATACGTATATGCTTCTAAACTGTTGTATTCTGAGCACCTCTGCAAAAACAGTGATAATGTGTGAGTGTGGTGAAAGTGTTGAATGATGATGAAAGTATTTTCTTTTTGGGGATTTTCTTTCTTTTTTGGGTCACCCTGCCTCGGTGGGAGACGGCCGACTTGTTGAAAAAAAAAAAAAAAAAGTATACATTTTGTACAATATTCTTCTATAGACATAGCTTGATGAAAACCACACCAGATTACTTCTGCATAGTGCAGAAACAAAGTGCATGCTTCCTCGGTCAAGAAATATTTTCATATTCATTCATTTTCAGATTTGCTTGGAGATTTTGGAGAAAGGGGAGTTACAGGTTTCTGATAAAGAGCGACAGGCAGGCCAAGAGGCTTCCGTTAAGGAAATTGCAGCAATTGTGTCAGGTATTTGGTATTCTTAATGCATCTTTGTTATACATTAATACAGTTAGTTTCATATTTTATATTAATTGATTTATCTGAGGACTCTGTAATTGCAGTGATATTCAAGAAATAACTTTTGCTTATAGGGTACATAGCAGTTAAATAAAGCAAATCTGGGGAAAGGAGACTGAAGTCAGAGTAACGGCTGGAAAAAAAAGCTGATAAGAAGAATTTTAAAGAAAAATCCAATCTAGATATATCCAATTGCCTCACACTGAGTGTAATTGGTTCAATCCCTGAAAAGAAATATTGGGTGTGTTTTATACACCTGTTGTCCCAGTTCACCTAGCAGTAAATAGGTACGTACTTGGGTGTTAGTCGCCTGATGTGGGTTGCATCCTGGGGAACAAGATTGAAGGACCCCAATGGAAATAAGTTAGACAGTCCTCAATAACGCACTAACTTTCTTCGGTTACCCTGGGTGGCTAATTCTCCAGGTTAAAAATCCAAACATATCTTACCTCATATCTCTTCTCTGAAGCACATAAGTAAACATCAGCAGCACAAGCTAGGCTCACAAACATTAGGTGGACTTCAGGAGCCTAGAAAAAACTCGTTCAAAACACTTTACCTCATACTTCAGCCCATTCTTGAGTATGCAGCACCAGTGTGCAACCTTCACCCAGAATAAAACAAAATACAACTCTAGAAAGTCTTGATAAAAAAGTTTAATAAACTGAATAATCAAACCATACCACGGGCGGGATTTGAACCCGCGGTCAGAGAGTCTCAACCGCGGGTTCTCTGACCGCTGGTTCAAATCCCACCCGTGGTATGGTTTGTTTGCAATCATGTCATTACGATTTCGTGAGTCAAACTGAATAATGACAGAGTGGATGCAACCTCCACTCTGGGTAGAGAGGTAAGAGATGAAACCAGGAACTAGAGTCCCCCATAACTCAAATACTGTAGTTAATTATGGAAAAAAATTAATCATCTATTTCTTTCCTCTGCAGACAAGTGCATAAATCCAGAGACAAAGACTCCATACACAGTTTCCATGATTGAGAATGCAATGAAAGATATTCATTTCTCACTGAATCCCAAGCGTAACAACAAGCAGCAAGCTCTTGATGTTATTAAACAACTGGCAGGGGTATGTAAAAAGTCATGCTGTCCTTTAGATGGAATTTTTCCCATAACTGAAAATTCTCATTGAATGTACTGATTACACTGAATTTTGTCAGTGCTGTATATGGGTTCCTTCTATATTGTTTGAAATGTGATAATATGACATATAAAGTTAAATGTAGTATAAAAGGCTCTTTGATTAAGTTTTATGACGACTAAAATAAAACTATAAATTTATTTTAAAAAATACTATTACACTATTACATATTAATTTCTTGATTTTAGCAGTAAACTAATGAGAAAACATATATTATTAGTTTAATATCTTCATTTACCATATTTTCCAGCATATAAGGTGCACAACAAAAGTATCGTAACAGTATATTAGCAGTCATATTCAAGGGTTAATTACCACTTTATTTTATGCTAAAGCATGACACAAAGCTTACCCTGACCTTGAACATACAAGGTGCAGGCTGACTTTCCAAGACTTTTTTTTTTTTTTTTTTGGGGGGGGGGGAAGTCATGCCATATATGATGGAAAATATGGCATTTTATTTTGATCGGAGAAGCCATAGGGGTCATTTAGTGCCTGGGAAATGGGATTCATTCAGGTTTTATTTCTTTCATTATTTTTATATAGCATTACTTTTTATTTCTTCAGAGGATTCCCATTCAACGTGCCCAGATGAAGGTGCAAGTGACAATCCCTGGTAAAGATGCCAAAAAGTTGAAAGAGAAAGTTATATCAATGATAAAAGTTGAAAGTGAAACATTTGATCCTGATCTAAATATAGTAAGTGAAAATGACCTACTACCTTGAAAATTGTTACTTAAAATGAAATTGATTATCAAGACTAGTGTTTAAAAGCTTCTGCACTAAGTATTATAACAGTAAGCCATGTGTGATATACCTTTCATTGGGGTGATTTGCAGTAACTGCTTAAAATGTAGCTTTTACTAGGTGATTGCTAAGAAAGTTGACCAATGATAGTGTGTTAGGAAGACTTGCCTAATAATCATGGCAGATTTGCATTGCATCATCAAATTGCATTATCTCACATTTTTTTTTTATTATTATTATCACACTGGCCGATTCCCACCAAGGCAGGGTGGCCCGAAAAAGAAAAACTTTCACCATCATTCACTCCATCACTGTCTTGCCAGAAGGGTGTTTTACACTACAGTTTTTAAACTGCAACATTAACACCCCTCCTTCAGAGTGCAGGCACTGTACTTCCCATCTCCAGGACTCAAGTCCGGCCTGCCAGTTTCCCTGAACCCCTTCATAAATGTTACTGTGCTCACACTCCAACAGCACGTCAAGTATTAAAAACCATTTGTCTCCATTCACTCCTATCAAACACGCTCACGCATGCCTGCTGGAAGTCCAAGCCCCTCGCACACAAAACCTCCTTTACCCCCTCCCTCCAACCTTTCCTAGGCCAACCCCTACCTCGCCTTCCTTCCACTACAGACTGATACACTCTTGAAGTCACTCTGTTTCGCTCCATTCTCTCTACATGTCCGAACCACATATTACAGTATTTACTGCTAATGTCAGTTGAACACAGTTGAAAGGGGAGAAATTGCAAGACAGCATATGAGTCTTCAGAAAGTATATGACTTAGTTACACTGGCCATCTCCCTGTAAGGTAGGGTGACCCAAAAAAGAAACACTTTCACCATCCTTCATTCCATAACTGTCTTGTCAGAGAGTGTGCCAACATTACAGTTCAGATGCTTCTCCAAACTGCAAATATCCCCACCCCTCCTTCAGAGTGCACGCACTATACTTACCTTCAGGACTCGAGTCCTGAATCTCTTCACAAAGCTTTACCTTGCTCATACTCCAACAGCTTGTCAAGTCATAAAAGCCATTTGCTTCCACTCTTATCTAACATACCTGCTGGGTTTCCAAGTCCCTTGCACACAAAATATCCTTTCCCTCCTCCCTCCATCCTTTTTTAGAGCGACTCCTACCTCACTTTCTCCCCCACTACAGAAGGCTGGAGGCAGTGGAGATGTCATGTCTGAGGGCAATGTGTGGTGTGAATATAATGCAGAGAATTTGTTGTTTCGAAGTTAGGAGGAGGTGCGGGATTACCAAAACTGTTGTCCAGAGGGCTGAGGAAGGGTTGTTGAGGTGGTTCGGACATGTAGAGAGAATGGAGCGAAACAGAGTGACTTCAAGAGTGTATCAGTCTGTAGTGGAAGGAAGGCAGGGTAGGGGTCGGCCTAGGAAAGGTTGGAGGGAGGGGGGTAAAGGAGGTTTTGTGTGCGAGGGGCTTGGACTTCCAGCAGGCATGCGTGAGCGTGTTTGATAGGAGTGAATGGAGACAAATGGTTTTTAATACTTGACGTGCTGTTGGAGTGTGAGCAAAGTAACATTTATGAAGGGGTTCAGGGAAACCAGCAGGCCGGACTTGAGTCCTGGAGATGGGAAGTACAGTGCCTGCACTCTGAAGGAGGGGTGTTAATGTTGCAGTTTAAAAACTGTAGTGTAAAGCACCCTTCTGGCAAGACAGTGATGGAGTGAATGATGGTGAAAGTTTTTCTTTTTCGGGCCACCCTGCCTTGGTGGGAATCGGCCAGTGTTTTAACAAAAAAAAAAATACAGATTTATGCACCCTCCAATTCATCCTAATTTGCTGCATCCTCTAAATGTCCAAACGAACCTCATCAACCTCTCCTCAGCCCTCTGGATAATACTTTTAGTAACTTTGCACCTCCTCATCTCCAGGCTAGGAATTCTCTGCATAATATTTACACCACACATTGACTTCAAATACATCTCCACTGCCTCCAGCCTCCTCATTGCAACATTCACAACCCATACTTCATACCTTTATAAGAGTGTTGGTATCACTATACTCTCATACATTCCCCTTTGTTTCCATGGATAATGTTCTTTGTCTCCACACATGCCTCATTGCACCACTCATCATTTCTTAGTTCACCTCATCTTTCATATGTCCATCCTCAGACAAGTCCACTCCAAAATATCTGATCACATTCCTCCATACTTACTTCCTCCAGTCTGATTTTCAGTTTTTCCCTTACCTAACTCATTTGTTGCCCACATCACCTTGCTCTTAACTGTGTTCACTCCTAATGAATTGGCATTATCATATATTAAAATTTTGAATCTCCTTCACAGGTGGGCCTCATTGATCCAGGTCATTTCCGCACCATTGAAGAAACCATCACTTCTCAGTCAAAGGGTCGAGCCAAAATTGAGGTGATGAGCTTAAAAGATGTTAGTGATGCTGGAGATTTGTCCTTAACATAGTCGTCTTGATATTCTTGAGAGATGCATTATCTTGCTCTTATTTAAGTTTGTACAGACATGTTTGCAGGTTCCAGAAGGGATTGATGTCTACAAACTACCTGGTCATTGGAATTCAAGCTTTTTCATTTTTAAAGCTTGTGAAAGCTGCATTTTGCTAAAATAAAGACAAATCATTTTTTTTTCATATATCTATAGATAGGGAGATGATTATCCTTTACATTACATATAAAAAGTAATGTATACTGTATACATAATTAGGAAAATTTGTTGAGCTTTTGTTTTGAGTATTTCTTGTGTTGCAAGCTTAATAAATTACTTTTTCTTTACAATTTCGTTGATATAAGTTGCATTAAAAGATCTTTTTTGTTAAGTCAGGAGAGTTATTAACATTGTTTGACTGGAGTGAATAAACTATTTTATATACACACTATTACAGTAACATGATACTGTATTTTGAGATGTAACACAAATCATTGTTATCATTCTGTAGGGATGGCAAGCGATTGACAATTTAGGGTAATGCACAGTGCACTTGCATTTTTGCAAAAGCTTGTGTCTTACTAGTGGAGGTATGTACCAGTATGTTTTGCAAAAGTTATCTCTGCATTTTTCTTCTGGAGTACAGTAACATACAAGTTATTTTATGGTTATTTTATATAACCAGACTTGAGTCATGGAAATGGGAAGTACAATGCCTACACTCTAAAGGAGGGGTTTGGGATATTGGCAGTTTGGAGAGATATATTGTGTATTTTTATACGTATATACTTCTAAACTGTTGTATTCTGGGCACCTTTGCAAAAACAGTGATTGTGTGAGTGAGGTGAAAGTGTTGAATGATGATGAAGCCCTTGTGGCTTAGCGCTTCTTTTTGATTATAATAATAACGAATGATGATAAAAGTATTTTCTTTTTGGGGATTTTCTTTCTCTTTGGGTCACCCTGCCTTGGTGGGAGATGGCTGACTTGTTGAAAAAAAAAAAGTTTTTTTTTTATAATTCATCCCTGAACTTTGTGTCATTATTTGCATTATAAAACCAGTGCTAGTAGTATACCTGGAGAGGGTTTCAGGGGTCAACGCCCCTGCGGCCCGGGCTGTGACCAGGCCTCTATTTAATAAAATTTTTGATAAATTTTTTTTCGACAATCCGGCAGTATCCCACCAAGGCAGGGTGACCTAAAAAGAAAAACGAAAGTTTCTCTCTTTTAAATTTACTAATGTATACAGGAGGAGGAGTTACAAGTCCCTTACTCCTGGCATTTTAGTTGATGTACTACATGCATGACTTAAAGAAAGAATTCTGTTCCACTTCCCCATGGAGAATAAATTTTGAATAGTTATTGAATTATTTATATATGGAATAAATCTATTTCACTATGAAACATTACTAAAAAATTTACATGGAAAAATATACTCTGTATTACAGTAGGCAGCTAAGAAATGTAGCAAGAAAGTAGAAAAGTGCATAAGAGAGTTAAAAAGAACAGAAGGAAATGTATCGTTATTGTATTGATTTTGTAAATTATGGGGCTGTTTGTAGGCAAAACAAAAGTGAGACACTTTTCCATCAAAAAAAAAAAATCCATGTCAGAAAGTTCCAATTATTTGCTCTATGATTCTAGGTTATCTTATTTCAGTTTTATGTCTGGCGGTATTTAAAAGTACTGTACTACTGTGTTTTGAAAAGTGTTTAAACAGATTTTTAAGTTTCAGCCATCACTAATTTCATATTTATACCAGCATTTAAGACAGGTTTATATGAATTTGATGTTTGTGTACAGGCAGGCCCCGCTTTACAGCACTTTGCTTTGCGACGTTTTGCACAACGGTTTCCAATTATACCCATTCTTCATTTATTCAGACTTCCTACAATAAATATATTCACCATTCACTAAAAACTAAGGATGAAAATTATTTTAAAGGAATGTGTACACTGTATATGCATTTTTCAGGTATAGCTCTGTTACTCACTTAATATATGATAGTGTAAACATGTTATCAGGCTTTTATATGCATTTGAAAGTAAAAAAAAAAATTGCTGTGTTTCAGTAGCCTGGAACCTAACCTGCTGTATAAGTGGGGCCCTCCTGTATTTGTGATGTCATCAGTCCATCCATTAATGGCTTTCACTCTCTAGAGAAAGTTAATTATTTAATGTTAACACTTTATTGAAGATTTTGTTTAAAGTTAAATTAAGACTGAATAAAAATTAACATATTTATAAAATATTCTTACCCTTATTATGCAACTCTGTCTCTACAGGTCTCCCTCAACATTCACGAGGGTTAGGGGATCAAGAGCCTCGCGAATGTTGAAAAATCGCGAATGTTTGGTGCCCCAATATATGGTAGGGAAATATAATACAATATTGCTTCCTTAACTTGTCGAACCATGAACAATCATAAAATACATGAAAACGTCGTAAATTGTACTAAATACATACGTTATGGCTTAATAACATGTATGTTATTAAATACCACTGCCTCCACCACTGCGAGTCCCTACAACCCTCCCTCTGACCCCCCACAACTGGCAGCCAGCCCTCCCACCACTGTGTGGTGAGTGTTTTGTTTGTTCATTATTTGCTTTTAAACTACAGTATAAATAATGTCAACCCATTTATGACCGCATATTAGAATGGCTATTCGGACAGGTATTGGAAGGTGACATCATATGTTTACTCTTGAACACAGCAAAGAATCAAACATTTGTGCTACTGCTGCTGCTAATAATAATAATAATATAATAATAATAATAATAACAAATACGATAGAATTGAAGAAGGAAATTGTACAAAAATACGAGGGTTGAAGCAGTGGTGGAGGAAGTGGTTGACGCAGCGTCAGTGTGACTTTGTTTATGCTGGAGTATTAGTCTCCCTGCTCTTCCAAACATTTCACAATAATTCATTGTATTTGGTGCTTGTAGATTGAGTGTGACTGGAGTGGTTGAGGCAGTGGTAGAGGCAGTGATAGAGGCAGTGGTAGAGGCAGTTATAGAGGCAGTTGTAGAGGCAGTTAGAGGCAGTGGTAGAGGCAGTTATAGAGGCAGTTGTAGAGGCAGTGGTAGAGGCAGTTATAGAGGCAGTGGTAAAGGCAGTTAGAGGCAGTGGTAGAGGCAGTTATAGAGGCAGTTGTAGAGGCAGTGGTAAAGGCAGTTAGAGGCAGTGGTAGAGGCAGTGATAGAGGCAGTTATAGATGCAGTGGTAGAGGCAGTTATAGAGGCAGTGGTAGAGGCAGTGGTAGAGGCAGTTATAGAGGCAGTGATAGAGGCAGTGGTAGAGGCAGTTAGAGGCAGTGGTAGAGGCAGTTATAGAGGCAGTGGTAGAAGCAGTCATAGAGGCAGTGGTAGAGGTGGTAGAGGCAGTTATAGAGGCAGTGGTAGAGGCAGTTATAGAGGCAGTGGTAGAGACAGTTATAGAGGCAGTGGTAGAGGCAGTTATAGAGGCAGTGGTAGAGACAGTTATAGAGGCAGTGGTAGAGGCAGTTATAGAGGCAGTGGTAGAGACAGTTATAGAGGCAGTGGTAGAGGCAGTTATAGAGGCATTGGTAGAGGCAGTGGTAGAGGCAGTTATAGAGGCAGTGGGAGAGGCAGTTATAGAGGCAGTGGTAGAGGCAGTTATATAGGCAGTGGTAGAGGCAGTTATAGAGGCAGTGGTAGAGGCAGTTATAGAGGCAGTAGAGGCAGTTATAGAGGCAGTGGTAGAGGCAGTTATAGAGGCAGTGGTAGAGGCAGTTATAGAGGCACTGGTAGAGGCAGTGGTAGAAGTAGTGGTAGAGGCAGTTATAGAGGCAGTGGTAGAGACAGTTATAGAGGCAGTGGTAGAGGCAGTTATAGAGGCATTGGTAGAGGCAGTGGTAGAGGCAGGTATAGAGGCAGTTATAGAGGCAGTGGGAGAGGCAGTTATAGAGGCAGTGGTAGAGGCAGTTATATAGGCAGTGGTAGAGACAGTTATAGAGGCAGTGGTAGAGGCAGTTATAGAGGCAGTAGAGGCAGTGGTAAAGGCAGTTATAGAGGCAGTGGTAGAGGCAGTTATAGAGGCAGTGGTAGAGGCAGTTATAGAGGCACTGGTAGAGGCAGTGGTAGAAGTAGTGGTAGAGGCAGTTATAGAGGCAGTGGTAGAGGCAGTTATAGAGGCAGTGGTAGAGGCAGTTATAGAGGCAGTGGTAGAGGCAGTTATAGAGGCAGTGGTAGAGGCAGTTATAGAGGTAGTGGTAAAGGCAGTTATAGAGGCAGTGGTAGAGGCAGCTATAGAGGCAGTGGTAGAGGCAGTTATAGAGGCAGTGATAGAGGCAGTTATAGAGGCAGTTATAGAGGCAGTGATAGAGGCAGTTATAGAGGCAGTTATAGAGGCAGTGGTAGAGGCAGTGGTAGAGGTAGTTACAGAGGCAGTTATAGTGGCAGTGGTAGAGGCAGTTATAGAGGCAGTGGTAGAGGCAGTTATAGAGGCAGTGGTAGAGGCAGTAATAGAGGCAGTGGTAGAGGCAGTTATAGAGGCAGTGGTAGAGGCAGTGGTAGAGGTAGTGGTAGAGACAGTTATAGAGGCAGTGGTAGATGCAGTAATAGAGGCAGTGGTAGAGGCAGTTATAGAGGCAGTGGTAGAGGCAGTAATAGAGGCAGTGGTAGAGGCAGTTATAGAGGCAGTGGTAGAGGCAGTGGTAGAGGCAGTTATAGAGGCAGTGGTAGAGGCAGTTATAGAGGCAGTGGTAGAGGCAGTGATAGAGGCAGTGGTAGAGGCAGTGGTAGAGGCAGTTATAGAGGCAGTGGTAGAGGCAGTTATAGAGACAGTGGTAGAGGCAGTTAGAGGCAGTGGTAGAGGCAGTGATAGAGGCAGTGGTAGAGGCAGTTATAGAGGCAGTGGTAGATGCAGTGGTAGAGGCAGTTATAGAGGCAGTGGTAGAGGCAGTTATAGAGGCAGTGGTAGAGGCAGTTATAGATGCAGTGGTAGAGGCAGTGATAGAGGCAGTTATAGAGGCAGTGGTAGAGGCAGTTATAGAGGCAGTGGTAGAGGCAGTTATAGTCAGTGGTAGAGGCAGTGATAGAGGCAGTGGTAGAGGCAGTGGTAGAGGCAGTTATAGAGGCAGTTATAGAGGCAGTGGTAGAGGCAGTTATAGAGGCAGTGGTAGAGGCAGTTATATAGGCAGTGGTAGAGGCAGTTATAGAGGCAGTGGTAGAGGCAGTTATAAAGACAGTTATAGAGGCAGTGGTAGAGGCAGTTATAGAGGCAGTGGTAGAGGCAGTTATAGAGGCAGTGGTAAAGGCAGTTATAGAGGCAGTTATAGAGGCAGTGGTAGAGGCAGTTATAGAGGCAGTGGTAGAGGCAGTTATAGAGGTAGTGGTAAAGGCAGTTATAGAGGCAGTGGTAGAGGCAGCTATAGAGGCAGTGGTAGAGGCAGTTATAGAGGCAGTGATAGAGGCAGTTATAGAGGCAGTTATAGAGGCAGTTATAGAGGCAGTGGTAGAGGCAGTGATAGAGGCAGTTATAGAGGCAGTGGTAGAGGCAGTTATAGAGGCAGTTGTAGAGGCAGTTATAGAGGCAGTGGTAGAGGCAGTTATAGAGGCAGTGGTAGAGGCAGTTATAGTGGCAGTGGTAGAGGCAGTTATAGAGGCAGTTATAGAGGCAGTGGTAGAGGCAGTGGTAGAGGCAGTAATAGAGGCAGTGGTAGAGGCAGTTATAGAGGCAGTGGTAGAGGTAGTGGTAGAGACAGTTATAGAGGCAGTGGTAGAGGCAGTTATAGAGGCAGTGGTAGAGGCAGTTATAGAGGCAGTGGTAGAGGCAGTTATAGAGGCAGTGGTAGAGGCAGTTATAGAGGCAGTTATAGATGCAGTGGTAGAGGCAGTGGTAGAGGCAGTTATAGAGGCAGTGGTAGAGGCAGTGATAGAGGCAGTGGTAGAGGCAGTGGTAGAGGCAGTTATAGAGGCAGTGGTAGAGGCAGTTATAGAGGCAGTGGTAGAGGCAGTGATAGAGGCAGTGGTAGAGGCAGTTATAGAGGCAGTGGTAGAGGCAGTTATAGAGGCAGTGGTAGAGGCAGTTAGAGGCAGTGATAGAGGCAGTGGTAGAGGCAGTTATAGAGGCAGTGGTAGATGCAGTGGTAGAGGCAGTTATAGAGGCAGTGGTAGAGGCAGTTATAGAGGCAGTGGTAGAGGCAGTTATAGATGCAGTGGTAGAGGCAGTGATAGAGGCAGTTATAGAGGCAGTTATAGAGGCAGTGGTAGAGGCAGTTATAGAGGCAGTGGTAGAGGCAGTTATAGAGGCAGTGGTAGAGGCAGTGATAGAGGCAGTGGTAGAGGCAGTGGTAGAGGCAGTTATAGAGGCAGTGGTAGAGGCAGTTATAGAGGCAGTGGTAGAGGCAGTGGTAGAGGCAGTGATAGAGGCAGTGGTAGAGGCAGTGATAGAGGCAGTTATAGAGGCAGTGGTAGAGGCAGTGGTAGAGGCAGTGATAGAGGCAGTGGTAGAGGCAGTGATAGAGGCAGTGGTAGAGGTAGTGGTAGAGGCAGTGATAGAGGCAGTGATAGAGGCAGTGGTAGAGGCAGTGGTAGAGGCAGTGGTAGAGGCAGTGATAGAGGCAGTGGTAGAGGCAGTGGTAGAGGCAGTGATATTTACTAACATATATGTTATAAATAATAGTACATTATGAATAACTATTATTATTATAAATGTTATTAATATTAACATGTACTATTATTATTTATAACATATATGTTAGTAAATACCACTGCCTCTATAACTGCCTCTACCACTGCCTCTACAACTGCCTCTACAACTGCCTCTATAACTGCCTCTACCACTGCCTCTAACTGCCTTTACCACTGCCTCTATAACTGCCTCTACCACTGCCTCTACAACTGCCTCTATAACTGCCTCTACCACTGCCTCTAACTGCCTCTACAACTGCCTCTATAACTGCCTCTATAACTGCCTCTACCACTGCCTCTACCACTGCCTCTACAACTGCCTCTACCACTGCCTCTAACTGCCTCTACAACTGCCTCTATAACTGCCTCTATAACTGCCTCTACCACTGCCTCTATCACTGCCTCTACCACTGCCTCAACCACTCCAGTCACACTCAATCTACAAGCACCAAATACAATGAATTATTGTGAAATGTTTGGAAGAGCAGGGAGACTAATACTCCAGCATAAACAAAGTCACACTGACGCTGCGTCAACCACTTCCTCCACCACTGCTTCAACCCTCGTATTTTTGTACAATTTCCTTCTTCAATTCTATCGTATTTGTTATTATTATTATTATTATATTATTATTATTATTATTATTATTATTATTATTATTATTATTATTATTATTATTATTATTAGCAGTAGCAGTAGCACAAATGTTTGATTCTTTGCTGTGTTCAAGAGTAAACATATGATGTCACCTTCCAATACCTGTCTGAATAGCCATTCTAATATGCAGTCATGGATGGGTTTACATTATTTATACTGTAGTTTAATAGCAAATAATAAACAAACAAAACACTCACCACACAGTGGTGGGAGGGCTGGCTGCCAGTTGCAGGGGTCGGAGGGAGGGTAGTAAGGACTCGTGGTGGTGAACTTAAATATGATTTGGCAGCTGGGAATTTGGCAGTTGGGAATTAGCGAATGTGTGAAGCCCGCGAAAATTGAAAACGCGAATGTTGAGGGAGACCTGTATACAGTATCTGTGAGTTTAATCTTGTATATAGCTTAAGGTATTTTCTCTTTTAAGAAACAAAAATCGGTGCCAGTGTTATAAACCCTTCAAGGGAGGTACCCAGAGGTACCTCTGGGTACCCAGAATTGAACTTGATTGCTTTTCATTCCCCCAGGCTTATGACTCCTACAAGTTTTGTGCTTCCTTATGAAATAAGTAAACTATAATATTGTCATTGCAGTTAAGAATTTTAGAGTTCTGATGTTGCACCTCTGCAGTTTATTAGAAAAATTAAAATTTAGTTTGTTGAAAAAAACATGGTATGGGTGGGGATTGGACTTGCAGCAAGTGAGTCGTAAAACTCCAGGCCAGGCTGTGGTTTGTTTCCAATCATTTCATTAGTTATTGTTGGTATATCTACAAGCAACTCCACCCCCCCCCCTCAAGGAAGGTTCCTTGATGTTAGTGAGGGGCTCTTGATTTAGGGAATTGGATCTGTGCTCCAGTTCCCCGAATTAAGCCTGAATGCCTTCCACATCTTCCCCCCAGGTGCTGTATAATCCTCCGGGTTTAGCGCTTCCCCCTTGATTATAATAATAATACAAGCAGCCCCACAAAGATAGTGTCTTGATGCTGATAAGGGCCTCCTGATCCAAAGGAATAAACCCATTGTCATTTCTTTGGATTGAACCTGATTGTTGTCTATTTCCTCAGGTACTGTAGGACCCTTATTAGTTTATAAGTAATTATAAGTAAGGCACAAAGACAGTATTCTGTGTACATGAGTTAAAGCTGATGTGATGACAGCCTGGCATCAGAATCTGCTCCTTTCTGATTTGCCGGCATAGTCCCAGCCAAGGTCTTTTCCATGTGGTGACCCAGTGAATGTAGGTAGTATGAGGCTGTTCACAGATAGAGTGACTTGTAAAGTAACAGCTCTGCACTGAGACTTGCTATCTCAGCTAATATGGCTACTCATGAATTTCTTCTGTTTGGGCAGGAACTTTTCATTGCAGAAATGTTGCTTCAACATATGCGCCGGAGGTTGCAGTGGACAAATGCCAATGGCACCACAGGTGCAGACAGCATTGTATGACTGTTATGCTTATTATAATAAAAATAACCACAGGTGCAGAGATGAAGAGCTGTCCACATCTTTGATATCCATAAAGATCCCATAACTTTGTGCCTGTCCTCACAAAGTAGATACGCTTATCTCTTCCTGGTGCTGGTGAGGGACTCTTTATCCTTGGAATTGGAACTACTTGACTTTGAGTTGTTGGAGTGTGAGCAATGTAACATTTATGAAGAAATTCAGGCAAACTGGTTAGCCTGACTTGAGTCCTGGAGGTGGGAAGTACAGTGCCAACATTCTGAAGGAGGGGTGGAGATTACGTTGCAGTTTTTGAAATGTACTATCAGCACACCTCTGGCAAGACGGCCCCTCTAGGTAGGTTCCTTGACGCTGGTGAGGGGCTCTTGATCTAGGGAATTGAATCTGTGCTCCAGTTCCCTGAATTAAGCCTGAATACCTTCCACATCCCTCCCCACAGATGCTGTGTAATCCTACGGGTTTAGCATTCTCCCATGATTATAATAATCTGACAAGACGGCAGTGGAATGAGTGATGATGAGTGTTATATAAAGTGTAAGGTAACTAACACCCTGATACCTACTTACTGCTAGGTAAACAGGGACAATGGGTGTGAGGAAACTTAACCAACATTTTCACTCGTGCCCAGGATTGAACCAAGGTTCTTCAGATGTGAGCTGAAGATATCTGGTTACCAACGAATTAGGTCAAAAGGGTTTATATGTTTTCTACACGTATGCTGCTATGTATGATAATCTATGAAACTGTGTATACCTGAATAAACTTACTTACCTTGTTCAACTAGCAGTAAAATAGGTACCTGGGTGTTAGTCGACTGGTGTAAGTCGCATCCTGGGGACAAAATTTACCTAATTTGCGAGAAATGCTCTGCATAACAAGCGGCTTTCTGTATAGTAGTATGTCATTGATGTCAGCTAGACCTGTATATCTTGTACTTGTAGAAAGTTTATTCAGGTATACACAAATACAGGTACTTAGATTATCATACATAGCAGCATATGTGTAAAGTACCTAGGATAACCCAAAAAAGTCAGACAGTGACTTATTTCCATTGGGGTTGTGGAAATTTATTTGGTCCCTAAAGTTCCACAGGACAGATCCAGCATGGCCGTACGGGACAGCTGAGCTGGATGGCCCTTATACCCCACCCAAACAGGGAAGCATTCTCTTGTCGGTGATGGATTCTTGGTAGGCATGTATTTAATTTATAGATTTACTCTTCAGGGAAGGAGTAGGTAGTTTTACTGGTAGTACACTAATATTAGGTTTACTAAGGCATCTGTAGATAATGATAATGTAGACCTAAGACCTTAACATAGGTAGTAATAGGCCGATAATGTAAGCAAACACTAGGATAAGTTAGCTAGGGAGAACTGGCAGCCCTAGTTTGAAGGAAGAGATGAGGGTCTGGAAGAGGGACCAGCTCGTTCTTCTTAAGATGGACACCATCAAGACAAGACATGCCGTGATCAGCAGACGGCGCCCCCACGTGTCTTCACATCTGAGACTTGGGGAAATCTGGTAGAGGCACCTCGATGTACCATAGATGACCTCCGTCAGGCCCATACAGTAAGACAAGACCTTCACTTTTTTCTCGTAGATTACTGGCCAGTGTCTGGGGAGATTGTGAGTGAGTCAACTGTGGGCCCGGTTGCAACAGGTTGAGAATGCCCAGTAAGTACCAGTGTCTCAGAGCAGTCTAGAAGCTAGTGTCTGAGTCTGCAGAGTTATACTAGGGGATACATACCCTCTTGGATATAGGAATTTCTGAGGTGCAGGCAGGACACTAATTACGATTGAATATTGCAGGAATTAATGCTCCTGGTTGCACGTGGTTTCTGAGGGGGAGTCCAAAGGGGCTAAGGCTAGCTTAGGGAAGTGAAGATCAGGATATATGCTGCAACACCAAGTAAGTTAGTCCTTTATACGTGCATGCAGGCGAGGTCTCTTGCAATACCAATCATTTGTGAAAATCTGTCCTATAAGCCACTTGTGAGGCTGAGGTACCCACCTCAGAGCTCGGTGTCAACAGAGTTTGCCAGGGTAGGCGACTCACTTGGAGGCAGTCCACACAAATTTTTACAGGGGTCCTTTTACCTTATTATTATAATATAAAAATTATAATATCTTATTATTATTCTATAATGAAGATAACATTTTATTACAATACTAAAAAGACTATCTACTACACGAGAGTCATTAAGATTATCTACAATACGAGGGTCATTACTAGGAATAAGGTTAAATTACACGTGTGTTAACTAAACAAATAGAAAATCATTCCCCTCCCTTTCTGTAGCTACATTCATCAGACACCTTTTGGCACTCTTCTTGAACTGGTTCATGCTATGACTGGCTTTGACATGTTTACCTGGAGTTTACCTGGAGAGAGTTCCGGGGGTCAACGCCCCCGCGGCCCGGTCTGAGACCAGGCCTCCTGGTGGATCAGAGCCTGATCAACCAGGCTGTTGCTGCTGGCTGCACGCAAACCAACATACGAGCCACAGCCCGGCTGATCCGGAACTGACTTTAGGTGCTTGTCCAGTGCCAGCTTGAAGACTGCCAGGGGTCTGTTGGTAATCCCCCTTATGTGTGCTGGGAGGCAGTTGAACAGTCTTGGGCCCCTGACACTTATTGTATGGTCTCTTAACGTGCTAGTGACACCCCTGCTTTTCATTGGGGGGATGGTGCATCGTCTGCCAAGTCTTTTGCTTTCATAGTGAGTGATTTTCGTGTGCAAGTTCGGTACTAGTCCCTCTAGGATTTTCCAGGTGTATATAATCATGTATCTCTCCCTCCTGCGTTCCAGGGAATACAGGTTTAGGAACCTCAAGCGCTCCCAATAATTGAGGTGTTTTATCTCCGTTATGCGCGCCGTGAAAGTTCTCTGTACATTTTCTAGGTCGGCAATTTCACCTGCCTTGAAAGGTGCTGTTAGTGTGCAGCAATATTCCAGCCTAGATAGAACAAGTGACCTGAAGAGTGTCATCATGGGCTTGGCCTCCCTAGTTTTGAAGGTTCTCATTATCCATCCTGTCATTTTTCTAGCAGATGCGATTGATACAATGTTATGGTCCTTGAAGGTGAGATCCTCCGACATGATCACTCCCAGGTCTTTGACGTTGGTGTTTCGCTCTATTTTGTGGCCAGAATTTGTTTTGTACTCTGATGAGCAGTCTGTTCCATTCCTTTATTGCTGTACAATAAAAGGTGTTTGAAGCCTGGCCACTGACTGTGGCTACTACAAAGTTGTGTTCTCTCCCCCTCGGGTGGCCTGGTAGCTAAAGGGGGCCGTCGGGCAAAATCTGTAACTCTGTTGTTTACCGTCCGATTTTCTCCAGTTTTGGTACACAAGACAAAGTGGTTTCACTCAGTCTTCAAAATATTTATCAAAAATATACCTCAAACAACAACTGAGAAATGACTGATTTACTGAAAATGCCCTTGTGTTAAAATTTTCTCTTATATGGGACTACGTAAGGTTGTTTGGACACTTGGTGCCGAGAGAACAATGCTTATACTAATTTTCTGTGACTCCTTTTCTCTAAGTAAACGTATCTTTATTTCACAAAAAAATAAAGTTTGTTAGTTCCTGGAATATTGCAAAAAAATCTGCCCTTTACTCCCACATAACTCCCAAAGTATTTGGAATATTTCCAAAATTTGGTCACCGAAAAATAGAGAAATCATTATTCTACAACTTTTGTGAGTATTATATTCCATTTAATTCAGTAATAAAGGGAGAATTTTTAACATTAGGTGAATAAGTTACTTCCGAGATATCGGCCGGGAGCGCCGGCCGGCCCCCGTCTCAAAAAAAAAAAAAAATCGCGAAAATCGCGTTTGTTTGGGTGTATTTCTTAGTAAACTGATGTTCTAGTGCAGTTATC
The DNA here is from genome assembly GCF_038502225.1 of Cherax quadricarinatus. NCBI lineage: Eukaryota > Metazoa > Arthropoda > Malacostraca > Decapoda > Parastacidae > Cherax > Cherax quadricarinatus. The sequence goes on from NC_091379.1 coordinate 7,004,914, forward strand.
CTCTTCAAAACACCGTTTTCTCTTACTCAGAGACGACATGGAGAGCAGTAACACTTTTATATCGAAATATTCCCGATAATCTCTGGCCATATTATGGCCTATTTTATTCAGTCTAGAGTATATAACATGTTTGTATGTTATTTAGAGTGTTTATTATATCATATTAGATCAATTCTGATAGACAAATAAGCCGTAGAGTTGATATATAAGCTGATATAAGCGTAATAATGGGCGATTCCTGCTGGCAACTCGGTAGCGGGAACACTTCCGAGCGTTCCCATCTGGTTCCCGGTAATCACTAAGTCTGCGGATAAGCTCCACCTACTGTTTTATGATGCCAAATAGTCAGTTATTATATTAGAAAGAATAATGCAAGAAAATGCGATAAAAAACAAGGAAACAACTCCGAAAAATATATGGGCCGTGAGCAGACTCGCTACCAACATCGCCGTCACCCTGGTGGCTAAAGCTCCCGCTTCACACACGCAGGGCCCGGGTTCGATTCCCGGCGGGTGGAAACATTTCGACACATTTCCTTACACCTATTGTCCTGTTCACCTAGCAGCAAATAGGTACCTGGGTGTTAGTCGACTGGTGTGGGTCGCATCCTGGGGGACAAGATTAAGGACCCCAATGGAAATAAGTTAGACAGTCCTCGATGACGCACTGACTTTCTTGGGTTATCCTGGGTGGCTAACCCTCCGGGGTTAAAAATCCGAACAAAATCTTATCATAGTAGTATGATTGCTTTGGTTAGCAACCTTGACAAACCATCATTATATAATTTATCATTATTATATAATTTCCGTTAAGAACCGGTCAAGAAATGTATTTAGTTATATGATAAATACAGCGCTGTATGGCCCTTGTGGTTTAGCGCTTCTTTTTGATCATAATAATAATATATGAAACAGTTCTTCTCTTCAAGAAATACTTGTCCAGTTTTCCGGACAATAAATAAACACCAAAGTCTTATTAGCAAGAACATGTGGCTAAACAAAGAGGTGGTTCAAGGTCAGTCCACTGTTGTCTGGTGGGGTGATACTCTACCTTCCATCAGTCTGGTGGAGCCTCCATCACAGCTCTATCACAGCTCTGTACGGTCAGCCAAACTTGTTTCCATCATTCAGGAAGAACCATCATTATGACTCCATCATTCATCCATATTGTCAGTCATCCATCACTCAGTAGGAACCACTATACTGTCAGTCATCTATCACTCAGGAACCACTATACCGTCAGTCATCCATCACTCAGTAGGAACCACTATACTGTCAGTCATCTATCACTCAGTAGGAACCACTATACTGTCAGTCATCTATCACTCAGTAGGAACCACTATAATGTCTGTCATCTATCACTAAGTAGGAACCACTATACTGTCAGTCATCTATCACTCAGTAGGAACCACTATACTGTCAGTCATCTATCACTCAGGAACCACTATACCGTCAGTCATCCATCACTCAGTAGGAACCACTATACTGTCAGTCATCTATCACTCAGTAGGAACCACTATACTGTCAGTCATCTATCACTCAGTAGGAACCACTATAATGTCTGTCATCTATCACTAAGTAGGAACCACTATACCGTCAGTCATCCATCACTCAGTAGGAACCACTATACTGTCAGTCATCTATCACTCAGTAGGAACCACTATACTGTCTGTCATCTATCACTCAGTAGGAACCACTATACTGTCAGTCATCTATCACTCAGTAGGAACCACTATTACCTGGAGTTTACCTGGAGAGAGTTTCGGGGGTCAACGCCCCCGCTGCCCGGTCTGTGACCAGGCCTCCTGGTGGATCAGCACCTGATCAACCAGGCTGTTGCTGCTGGCTGCACGCAAACCAACGTACGAGCCACAGCCCGGCTGATCAGGAACTGACTTTAGGTGCTTGTCCAGTGCCAGCTTGAAGACTGCCAGGGGTCTGTTGGTAATCCCCCTTATGTGTGCTGGGAGGCAGTTGAACAGTCTCGGGCCCCTGACACTTATTGTATGGTCTCTTAACGTGCTAGTGACACCCCTGCTTTTCATTGGGGGGATGGTGCATCGTCTGCCAAGTCTTTTGCTTTCGTAGTGAGTGATTTTCGTGTGCAAGTTAGGTACTAGTCCCTCTAGGATTTTCCAGGTGTATATAATGATGTATCTCTCCCTCCTGCGTTCCAGGGAATACAGGTTTAGAAACCTCAAGCGCTCCCAGTAATTGAGGTGTTTTATCTCCGTTATGCGCGCCGTGAAAGTTCTCTGTACATTTTCTAGGTCGGCAATTTCACCTGCCTTGAAAGGTGCTGTTAGAGTGCAGCAATATTCCAGCCTAGATAGAACAAGTGACCTGAAGAGTGTCATCATGGGCTTGGCCTCCCTAGTTTTGAAGGTTCTCATTATCCATCCTGTCATTTTTCTAGCAGATGTGATTGATACAATGTTATGGTCCTTGAAGGTGAGATCCTCCGACATAATCACTCCCAGGTCTTTGACGTTGGTGTTTCGCTCTATTTTGTGGCCAGAATTTGTTTTGTACTCTGATGAAGATTTAATTTCCTCATGTTTACCATATCTGAGTAATTGAAATTTCTCATCGTTGAACTTCATATTGTTTTCTGCAGCCCACTGAAAGATTTGGTTGATGTCCGCCTGGAGCCTTGCAGTGTCTGCAGTGGAAGACACTGTCATGCAGATTCGGGTGTCATCTGCAAAGGAAGACACGGTGCTGTGGCTGACATCCTTGTCTATGTCGGATATGAGGATGAGGAACAAGATGGGAGCTAGTACTGTGCCTTGTGGAACAGAGCTTTTCACCGTAGCTGCCTCGGACTTTACTCTGTTGACGACTACTCTCTGTGTTCTGTTAGTGAGGAAATTATAGATCCATCGACCGACTTTTCCTGTTATTCCTTTAGCGCGCATTTTGTGCGCTATTACGCCATGGTCACACTTGTCGAAGGCTTTTGCAAAGTCTGTATATATTACATCTGCATTCTTTTTGTCTTCTAGTGCATTTAGGACCTTGTCGTAGTGATCCAGTAGTTGAGACAGACAGGAGCGACCTGTTCTAAACCCATGTTGCCCTGGGTTGTGTAACTGATGGGTTTCTAGATGGGTGGTGATCTTGCTTCTTAGGACCCTTTCAAAGATTTTTATGATATTGGATGTTAGTGCTATTGGTCTGTAGTTCTTTGCTGTTGCTTTACTGCCCCCTTTGTGGAGTGGGGCTATGTCTGTTGTTTTTAGTAACTGAGGGACGACCCCCGTGTCCATGCTCCCTCTCCATAGGATGGAAAAGGCTCGTGATAGGGGCTTCTTGCAGTTCTTGATGAACACAGAGTTCCATGAGTCTGGCCCTGGGGCAGAGTGCATGGGCATGTCATTTATCGCCTGTTCGAAGTCATTTGGCGTCAGGATAACATCGGATAGGCTTGTGTTAATCAAATTTTGTGGCTCTCTCATAAAAAATTCATTTTGATCTTCGACTCTCAGTCTGGTTAGCGGCTTGCTAAAAACTGAGTCATATTGGGACTTGAGTAGCTCACTCATTTCCTTGCTGTCATCTGTGTAGGACCCATCTTGTTTAAGTAGGGGCCCAATACTGGGCGTTGTTCTCGATTTTGATTTGGCATAGGAGAAGAAATACTTTGGGTTTCTTTCGATTTCATTTATAGCTTTTAGTTCTTCCCGCGATTCCTGACTCCTAAAGGATTCTTTTAGCTTAAGTTCGATGCTTGCTATTTCTCTGACCAGTGTCTCCCTGCGCATTTCAGATATATTGACCTCTTTTAGCCGCTCTGTTATTCTTTTCCGTCGCCTGTAAAGGGAGCGCCTGTCTCTTTCTATTTTACATCTACTCCTCCTTTTTCTTAGAGGAATAAGCCTTGTGCATACATCGAGTGCCACCGAGTTAATCTGTTCTAGGCATAAGTTTGGGTCTGTGTTCCTTAGTATATCTTCCCAGCTTATATCGGTCAGTCATCTATCACTCAGTAGGAACCACTATACTGTCAGTCATCTATCACTCAGTAGGAACCACTATACTGTCAGTCATCTATCACTCAGTAGGAACCACTATACTGTCAGTCATCTATCACTCAGTAGGAACCACTATACTGTCAGTCATCTATCACTCAGTAGGAACCACTATACTGTCAGTTATCCCTCACCCAGTAGGAACCACTATACTGTCTGTCATCTATCACTCAGTAGGAACCACTATACTGTCAGTCATCTATCACTCAGTAGGAACCACTATACTGTCAGTCATCTATCACTCAGTAGGAACCACTATACTGTCAGTCATCCATCACTCAGTAGGAACCACTATACTGTCAGTCATCTATCACTCAGTAGGAACCACTATACTGTCAGTCATCCATCACTCAGTAGAAACCACTATACTGTCAATCATCTATCACTCAGTAGGAACCACTATACTGTCAGTTATCCCTCACCCAGTAGGAACCACTATAATGTCAGTCATCCATCACTCAGTAGGAACCACTATACTGTCTGTCATCTATCACTCAGTAGGAACCACTAAACTGTCAGTCATCTATCACCCAGTAGGAACCACTATAATGTCAGTCATCCATCACTCAGTAGAAACCACTATACTGTCAGTCATCTATCACTCAGGAACCACTATACCGTCAGTCATCCATCACTCAGTAGGAACCACTATACTGTCAGTCATCTATCACTCAGTAGGAACCACTAAACTGTCAGTCATCCATTACTCAGTAGGAGCCACTATATTGCCAGTCATCCCTCACTCAGTAGGAACCACTATACTGTCAGTCATCCATCACTCAGGACGAACCACATTTTATTCAAGGGAAAGCCCTAAACCCATGTGGAATGGACGTAATCAGGTCTGAGCCAGACGCCTTCCACCAGCATGAAAATAACCCCACTGATTAGTTTGCCCGAATTCCATTGCATACTAGTGATTTTCCTGCCTATCATTGTTTTCCTCTATGTAAACGCCCTTCAAGGGAGGTTCCTTGACGCTGGTGAGGGGCTCTTGATCTAGGGAATTGGATCTGTGCTCCAGTTCCCTGAATTAAGCCTGAATACTTCCACATCCCCCCCCTCAGGCGCTGCATAATCCTACAGTATTGTATTAGTAATAATATATATAAACTATATTATTTTGTACCGCAAAGAAATACTGTACAAAAATTTAATTTGCATTTGAGAGATGCAGTGGAACTTGAAGAATTGAAATGGAATGTATTACTCTTCCAGAGTGGATCAAATTGCCCGGGTAACGTCACTGAGGCGAGATTATGTTAGGTAAGATTAGCTTAGGTTTGGTTAGGTAAGGTTAGCGTGGGTTAGGTTAGGTTAGGTTTGTCAGGAAACAGGACCAGTGTTTCATGACGTGGGTCTTAGTCATATGATGACCCACAGCTGGAGCTTTTGGTCAGCTGGCTTGCCCCTCCACCCCTTTAAAAATTATGAATTTTATTATAACCATTATTGAGAACATTATTAAAATCATGTGCTGTAAGCAAGGACACTAGAGTTAACTAGTTGCCGCACACAGCTCTAAATTGTCTGGTGACTGCTAAATGTGCTGTGGTATTTTGCTTCGCCTGGAAAGAGCTGGAGGGTATTCGATTACCTCATGTGTGGTAATCGTTTCAGCCCCACTGACACTCATGTCATCTGTTATCGTATATCATATTGTGATTACTGGTTATGTGTGATTTTTGGTTTACACTTTATTCATGTTCATTATGTTAGTGAAAAATATTGACATTTCTCGAGGACTTCCTGACTATAAATACTCTATATCTTGAGAAAGAAATCTGTGCACACACTTCAACCACTGAATATTTGTTAAATCAAAGTTCACTCTAACATGACCCACCATCAAGCCAACACTATAAGTAAACACCAACATATGCTGTAGAGATATTTTGTACCGATACGATGGAAAAAATGAACACAAGTGGAGTATAATGTGATTATTGACTATATTTCTCCCAGTGGGCGTTATCAAGTCACAAACAGATCTACCTGGGTAAAGAGTACATGAATATATTGTACTCGTGAGTTAAATCATGAGAACTAATAAAGGTCTCGCAGCTGTTATTGAGCCCTGGCTGTTTGTCTTCCCCCAGCGGTACTCCTCTCACATAACCTTCTCCCTATTATATCCCATCTTCCACGATCATCCTAAAACAAAAGGATCTTTATATATATATATATATATATATATATATATATATATATATATATATATATATATATATATATATATATATATTTTTTACCAATAGGAATATTTTATTACATAATATGGCACAGAAGATTTAAGAGATACATTGTTGATATAAAGGTGGCATATATATATATATATATATATATATATATATATATATATATATATATATATATATATATATATATATATATATATATATATATATATATATATATATATATATACAAGCAAGTAATGTAGATAAGGAGTTGAAAGAATCGACAAGTTGATAAATTAGACACATGTGCAAGACTTCTGTATCTTTATTGTGGGAACGTTTCGCCACACAGTGGGTTCATCAGTCCAGTACAAACAATGGCGAAGATCAAAAGCTTGAGGTAATCAGTCCCTCAGCCTGCAGTCGATATTATCAGTCCATCAATCTTGAAAAGATTGATGGACTGTTTACATAATCTTAACATGTCTACAGCTTCTGCTAACTCCTCTGTACCAGACTGAAGAAGCGTACTGTGTAGGCGAAACGTTCAGAAATAAAGATACTCGACTGTTGCACGTATGTCTTATCAACTCGTCGGTATTGTATAGCATTATCCCATTCATACCATCTACTAACACTTTAAAACACTTTCATAGTTACACCCTCTTGAAAGGTCCCCAATGGAAGTCACTGACTTTTTTGGGTTATCGCAGGTTCTCTACACATATGTTGCTATGTATGATAATCTATGTAACTATGTGTGTATACCTGAATAAAATTAATTAAAGGAATCGGGCCCATAACCCCAATGGAAATAAGTCACTGTGTCTGACTTTTTTGTGTTATCCCAGGTTCTCTACACATATGCTGCTATGTATGATAATTCTATGTAACTGTATTTGTGAATACCTGAACAAACTTACTTACTTACTTATAATAAACATTGTCCAATGAAAACGAAGCAGATCTCAGCACAGACTAAACAATCTCTGGTTTACAAATAGTATACTTAAATCTATCGATAAAAAAGCATCCATATAAAAAATAACTCAGACAGGGTTTAATTACAGAAGAACTAACTAAACGATACACCTCAATACTACTAATCTAATACGGACGTATAAATAAATGTATTATGTAAATAGATTTAATGAAATAAAATATACGGCAAAAAACCTGGAAAACCCTCTCTGAAATTTCGGGCTCTTGAAAACTCTCTAGAAACAGTTTAATGTGTTTATTATGCAGCCTATACCCATCCTGTGAGTGGTAGTCACCCCATACCCATCCTGTGGGTGGTAGTCACCCCATACCCATCCTGTGGGTGGTAGTCACCCCATACCCATCCTGTGGGTGGTAGTCACCCCATACCCATCCTGTGGGTGGTAGTCACCCCATACTCATCCTGTGGGCGGTAGTCACCCCATACCAATCCTGTGGGTGGTAGTCACCCCATACCCATCCTGTGGGTGATAGTCACCCCATACTCATCCTGTGGGTGGTAGTCACCCCATACACCATACCCATCCTGTGGGTGGTAGTCACCCCATACCCATCCTGTGGCCGGTAGTCACACCATACCCATCCTGTGAGTGGTAGTCACACCATACCCATCCTGTGGGTGGTTGTCACCCCATATCCATCCTGTGGGCGGTAGTCACCCTATACCCATCCTGTGGGTGGTAGTCACCCCATACCCATCCTGTGGGCGGTAGTCACCCCATACTCATCCTGTGGGTGGTAGTTACCCCATACCCATCCTGTGGGTGGTAGTCACCCCATACCCATCCTGTGGGTGGTAGTCACCCCATACTCATCCTGTGGGCGGTAGTCACCCCATACCAATCCTGTGGGTGGTAGTCACCCCATACCCATCCTGTGGGTGATAGTCACCCCATACTCATCCTGTGGGTGGTAGTCACCCCATACACCATACCCATCCTGTGGGTGGTAGTCACCCCATACCCATCCTGTGGGCGGTAGTCACACCATACCCATCCTGTGAGTGGTAGTCACACCATACCCATCCTGTGGGTGGTTGTCACCCCATATCCATCCTGTGGGCGGTAGTCACCCTATACCCATCCTGTGGGTGGTAGTCACCCCATACCCATCCTGTGGGCGGTAGTCACCCCATACTCATCCTGTGGGTGGTAGTCACCCCATACTCATCTTTTGGGTGGTAGTCACCCCATACCCATCCTGTGGGTGGTAGTCACCCCATACCCATCCTGTGGGTGGTAGTCACACCATACTCATCCTGTGGGTGGTAGTCACCCCATACCCATCCTGTGGGTGGTAGTCACCCCATACTCATCCTGTGGGTGGTAGTCACCCCATACTCATCCTGTGGGTGGTAGTCACCCCATACTCATCCTGTGGGCGGTAGTCACCCCATACCCATCCTGTGGGCGGTAGTCACACCATACCCATCCTGTGGGTGGTAGTTACACCATACCCATCCTGTGGGTGGTAGTCACCCCATACCCATCCTGTGGGCGGTAGTCACACCATACTCATCCTGTGAGTGGTAGTCACACCATACCCATCCTGTGGGTGGTAGTCACCTCATATCCATCCTGTGGGCGGCAGTCACCCCATACCCATCCAGTGGGCGGTAGTCAAACCATACCCATCCAGTGTGCGGTAGTCACACCATACCCATCCTGTGGGTGGTAGTCACCTCATATCCAACCTGTGGGTGGTAGTCACCCCATATCCATCCTGGGTGGTAGTCACCCCATACCCATCCAGTGTGCGGTAGTCACACCATACCCATCCTGTGGGTGGTAGTCATCCCATACCCATCCTGTGGGCGGTAGTCACACCATACCCATCCTGTGGGTGGTAGCCACCCCATACCCATCCTGTGGGCGGTAGTCACACTATACTCATCCTGTGGGCGGTAGTCACCCTATACCCGTCCTGTGGGTGGTAGTCACCCCATACCCATCCTGTGGGCGGTAGTCACATCATACCCATCCTGTAGGCGGTAGTCACCCTATACCCATCCTGTGGGCGGTAGTCACTCCATACCCATCCTGTGGGTGGTTGTCACACCATACCCATCCTGTGGGTGGTAGTCACCCCATACCCATCCCATGGGTGGTTGTCACACCATACCCATCCTGTGGGCGTTAGTCAAAAGATTACAGAGGTACATAATGGGTCCAGGGACTGGACCCCAAAGTTATGATAGCTGAACTAGTTACTAAGGTAACGAACTCCAGGTAGATCTGATCACAATCATGAACAAATTACAAAGGTAATGAGCGAATCCAAACGAACCTCACATACAGCCTATAGACACCTGGTGTCCCTGTTCACCCATCAGTCGACTGGTGTGGGTCGCATCCTGGAACAAAATTACCCAATTTGCGGGAAATGCTCTGCATAACAAGCGACTTTCTAAGTAGTAATATGTCACTGATGTTAGTTATTTTCTGTATACCTTGTACATGTACTTGTACCAATAAAGATATTATTATTATTATTATTATTATTATTATTATTATTATTATTATTATTATTATTATTATTATTGTTATTATTATTATTTTCCTTACTTTGATCGATGATGATTGCCTCTCATTTCCCCCAGGCTCCCTATGACCCGTCGGGTTTAGTGATGTCTCGAAATGTATTAATATTTATGAAAGTTTAAAGGGGAAAAATATACCTTGACAGTCGAGTCTGCTGACCTGTGTGACGGCAACTTGTCTATCTCTTCTCCTATCTTAGGAGACACGCGTTGCTTTTCACATGAGAATTATGTAATCAAATTACACAAGGGCTTCTGAGCCAAGGAATTGGACCTGTGCTTCCTTTAATTGGCTCTGGAAGCCTCCCATCACCCTCCCGCTCAGCCAGGCACTGTGTCCCCCATGAATGTAATCAATTCTCTATAAGGATTACAGTGCGGGGTTTACAGATTTTGAATATTGTGTGGTTTACATGTTTTAAAATACTAATTACAGAGGGGGCCACTAGGACACCTAGCATGGCTAGGCATTTCGGGCAGACTTAGATTAATTCTAAACTTTAAATTATTACAGATTATGGTATTAAGGCTAAGTGACTACATTATAGCTTGTAAGTTTAGCAATGTGAATGCTTTTGTTTTGGCACAATACATAGTGTCTCTATTGGAGTATCATAGGCAAGCTTATGACTAGTTAGGGTTCATTATTTTAAGATTAAGATTCGTATTTCTGTGTTTATAGTCGATGGGTGAGTGAGTGTAAGTGTGAACCACCAGGTGGTTTACATGTAGTTAGTTGACGGGGTGTATCAGGGAGATAAGATGTTTTCTAACTATAGTTTTGAAAGTGATGAATGTGTCTGCAGTTCTAGAGTTTTCAGGTAGGGTGTTCCAGATTTTAGGCCCTTTGACATACATTGAATTTTTGTAAAGGTTTAGTCGGACACTGGGAATGTCAGAGATGTTTGTGTCTGGTGTTATGCCTGTGGGTCCTGTCACAACTATCAAGAAAGCATTTTAGGTCAAGGGTAATATTGGAATTTAAGGTCCTATAGATGTAGATTGCACAGTAGTAAGTGTGGATGTTCTGAACAGGGAGTAAGTTTAGATCTATGAAGAGTGAGGGGGTGTGTTGCCAGGGATGGGATTTAGTGATTATTCTTACTGCGGCTTTTTGTTGGGTTATTATTGGTTTTAGATGTGTTGCTGCAGTTGATCCCCAAGCACAAATAGCATAGGTGAGGTATGGATAAATGAGTGAATGGTATAGTGTGAGAAGGGCAGTTTGCGGCACGTAATATCGTATCTTGGAGAGGATCCCCACCGTTTTGGATACTTTTTTTTGTTATGTGTTGGATATGGGTGCTGAAATTTAGGTTGTTGTCGAGGTGTAGACCTAGGAATTTGCCCTCATTATGTCTGGCAATTAGAGTGTTGTCGATCTTAATGTTAAGTTGCGCAACACCTGCTCTGCTACCAAACATAGTGTAGTAGGTTTTGTCAGTGTTAAGTGTAAGTTTATTGGCTGTCATCCAAGTCAGAATTTTGAGCAGCTCCTCGTTGACAATGGTGTTGAGGGTGGCAAGATTAGGGTGGGAGATGATGTAAGTCGTGTCGTCAGCAAAGAGAATGGATTTCAGGTGTTGGGATACGTTTGGAAGATCATTAATGTAAACGAGGAAGAGCAGGGGACCAAGGACACTTCCCTGCGGAACTCCAGTATCAAGTGGCCATGTTGATGAGGCTGTCTTTAATGGTGACATACTGATACCTATTAGTAAGGTAGGATTTGAAATATGCAAGCGCATGGCCTCTTATACCATAATGGTCAAGTTTGTGGAGTAGGATGCCGTGGTCTACTGTGTCAAACGCTTTTCTTAGGTCAATAAAAATTCCTAGTGGATATTCCTTATTTTCCAATGCTGTGTAAAGCAGATCTAGCATTTTTACAATTGCATCATTAGTGCTTTTATTTTTCCTGAATCCAAACTGGCAGGGGTTGAGTATGTTTTGTGCCGTTATAAATGAATATAGTCTCATGTGCACGAGTTTCTCGAAGATTTTGGATAGCAATGGTAAGTTTGATATTGGCCAATAGTTGTTTACATCTGTAGGGTCACCTCCTTTATGTATTGGTGTAACCCTTGCTGTCTTGAGTAGTGTCGGGAAAGTGCTAGTTTCTAGTGACTTGTTAAAAAGTAATGTAATAGCATGAGAAAGGACATGGGCCACTCGCTTGTACAATAATGGTGGGACGTGAGACAAATTCCCTGAGTTATTTTTGAGTAACTTTATAATCACGGTGACTTCCGTGGGCTCAGTTGGTACAAGATAGAAGGAATTTAGAAAATTCCCATCTAGATAGTCACCGGCACGGGCACTGGTATGTGGGATTTTACTGGCGAGATTAGATCCTATGTTTGAGAAGAAGTCGTTTATCTTGTTAGCTGTATCAGTGGGATGCAGTGGTGTTTCATTAGATTTAGTTAGGACAATGTTCTTGTTTTTTTTTTCAGTTTGTGGGTCCCCAGAATCTGGGAAAGTGTTTTCCAGGTCTTTTTTATATCTCCTCTTGTGTCAGTGAATCTGCTGGAGTAATACAGTTGTTTGGCTTTCTTTATTAATTTTGTGAGAACTGATGAATATTGTTTAAGAATATCTTTGTGTATTAAGCCCTGTCTGTATTGCTTTTCATATTGGTGTTTCTTATCAATGGATTTCAGAATGCTACTGGTTAGCCATGGGCAACCGAGCCATTTATTCGTGATCTGTTTCTTAATGGTTATAATTGTAACTATAATTTTTAAAGGGGTAGAGGGGTAAGCCAGTAGAAGGTGTCGGTCAGATGACCAAAGATTGCAGACACGGAAAGTTGCAGCCACGGAACTCTGACTGTAACCACAGAACGGTGACTGTAACCACAGAACTGTGGCTGTAACCACAGAACTGTGACTGACCACAGAATGGTGACTGTAACCACAGAACTGTGACTGCAGCCAGGGAACTGTGACTGCAGCCACGGAATTGTGACTTAATTATGTTTTTGCACTTCTAACAGAAACTGTGAAGCAGTGAAAGTGAAGAGTGGGTGATGTTTCGTGTGTTGGGCGTGAAGGTGGGCGCTACTGCAAGACTCCTGTCATGGGTCCCCCAGCGTGGGCTGACTACAGCCTCCAAGACCACTACTGTGGGTCTCGTAGGCTGTGGTAACGTAGGTAAGATCAATGCTATGTTGTAACGTAACTTATTTAATAAAAACTTGTGATTTAAACGGCTTAGAACACCGACATCTTGAAGAATAAGACACTTATCTGGATTATACCTGAAGGGCATTCCGAGGGGTCAACGCCCCCGCTGCCCGGTCCATGACCAGGTCTCATCTGTGCAACATTTGGGAAACTTTATTGAGGAAACGTTTCGCCAGCCAGTGGCTTCTTCAGTCCAATACAGAGAAGAACAGTGGAAGATGAGGAGTTTGAGGTAATCAGTCCCTCAGCCTGGAGTCGATGTGTTTACTCCATCAATCTATAGAGTCCCAAAATTCAGTTCAATTCAATTCAATTCAAAGTTTATTCTCTATAAGGATTACAATGCTGAGTTTACAGAATTTGGTTATTGTGTGGTTTACATGTAGTAAAATAATGATTACAGAGTGTACCACTAGAACACCTAGCATGGCTAGGCATTTCGGGCAGACTTAGTTTAATTCTTAATTTTAAAATATTACAAATTATGAGGTAAGTTGGTATTATGGCTAAGTGACTAAATACTAGTTTGTGAGTTTAGCAATGTGAATGCTTTTGTTTTGGCACAGTACATAGTTTCAGTATTGGAGTATCACAGGATTCATTATTTTAAGATTGAGATTAATGTTTCTGTTTATGGTCAAATGGATGAGTGAGTGTAAGTGTGAACCACCAGGTGGTATTCGTGTAGTTAGTTGACGGGGTGTATCAGGGAGATAAGATGTTTTCTAATGGTAGTTTTGAAGGTGATGAATGTGTCTGCAGTTCTAGAGTTCTCAGGTAGGGTGTTCCAGATTTTAGGGCCTTTGACATACATTGAATTTTTGTAAAGGTTTAGTCAGACACGGGGAATGTCGTAGAGATGTTTGTGTTAAAAGTTGCACAAGTGTACCATTCTTTAACTTTCGGTATCTTGATACAGGAAATTGTTTTACCGTTGCCTTGCCAACTCTCTCCAGGTAAACTCCAGGTACACTCACGACCTACTAACACAGTGGATTTATCCAATGGCGACTCCACCTCCTCCTGCTTCTACTCACCTGACTGCAACATATAAGCCACTTGCACAAACAACCCTCATATAGGGGAAAGGAGCTTACGACGACGTTTCGGTCAGACTTGGACCATCCACAAAGTGACTTAGTAAATGGTCCAAGTCGGACCGAAACGTCGTCGTAAGTTTCTCTCTCCTATGTGCGGGTTATCTGTGTATTGTTCCAGTCACGGTATTGTAAGACGGAGTTGCTTTATTATTATTATTAAAGATTCGCCGGTATTCTCCCGGCCCGGGTCTTCTCCAATTGGTGGCCCGGCCTTGACTCCCTCTCTAGGGAGTGTCTGAGACCTAAGTCTCCCATGGGAGGAGGCACAAATATCCCCTCATCTTAGAGACCAACTGTCCCCAGGCCCAGCCACATTCCCCGCCCTCACGGGGCTAGTAGGGAGAAGCTAGGCCTCTCTGGTCTGCCATCCCCGCCCCAAGGCTGCTAATGGGAATGACAGGCTTGTGAGCTGCAAACTCGGGCTCAGGCACCTACCCTACCCTAGAAGGACTGGGCATGGTGTCGATCTGGACGGAGGTGCGTCTCAAATACAACCTTCCCAAACATTCTCCACCTGACTCTCCACACTACATATATTTATGTACTCTTTATTCTGTGACTTGACACAATCCATTGTGTGAATGAAAAGCAATCAATAAAGGATTGTATTATACTGCATTTGTGTTATTTTTCCATTATTAGTTACATTTGGGGGGTGATGGACATAATGGGGGCCTCCGCCGCCCAGTCTTGCCGTCGCTAGGGGGTTACTGTAACGTATTGCTTATTTTGCAGGTAATGCCTTGTCTCAGAACCTGACACGTAGTGGGTTCCAGGTTGTGGCAGCGTGTGACACTGACCCTGGTCGTCTGGCTCTGCTGCCACCCGGGGTCACACACTGCACCACCCCCAGGCTGGTCACACAGGCTGCTGATGTCATCATTACAGGTCAGCTGTGGCAGTATTATGTGTTTATACTCGACTGTTTCCACGTATTTGAGTTGTTTAAATATTTTAAGGTAATAATCATGACTGATTTTTGCTGTAATTTGCTGTTAGGCTTTAAATACTAAGATATTACAAGGGCCCCAATGGAAATAAGTCACCTTGACTGTTTTGCGTTATCCTAGATAATTTACACATATGTTACCATGCTAAACAACCACAGGGGAGTTGAGTGATAGCTCTAGGCCTTTCGTGTTGCAATCAACACATCATCAGGGGCTTGCAATGCTGAAGAAATGAGTAGGAAGTCCAAGCAGATTCGTTCAGGGGCACGTTTCTAGCTAGAGCTAGAAACGTGCCCCTGGTGAAACACCTGGGAATCCCCTGTGACCCAAACATGTCAGGAGAACTGATAGGTAACAGCGTAGTAAAGAAAGTGAATGCCAAACTGAAGTTCCTCTACAGACAAGCACAGTGTCTACCTCTTGTACAATGTCATATAGATCGTTCTTGCTCTTCATGATACTCTGCCTTATCAAAAACTAATGGATTACAAATCAGCCAGAACAAAATGGTGAAATTCATCCTGGACCTGGTCTAAGAGAGCATGTAGGCCAGGATGAATTACAACAACTGGATATACTAAATGTTGAAGACAGAGCAAAACAACTCAAGTTAAATTATGTTTGTAAAATTGCTCACAAGTTGTATCTAGAACATCTTGCTGCCATGTTTGTCAAGGCTGGGAACCAAAAGTATATAGTACTAGGGGAAGAGAACACAACTTTGTAGTACCCACAGTAGGTGGTCAGGCTTCAAACCCTTTTATTGCACAGCAATAAGAGAGTAGAACGGACTGCCTGCACATGTCAAAGCCAGTCATAGCATGAACCAGTTTAGGAAGAGAGCTAAAAGGTGCCTAATGAAAGATAGGAGAGTGATTTCTTGTATAGCTAACATACATGTACCGATTATTGTAATATTAATTAATCTATTACTGTGATCTGATCCTCTCTTTAATGTTAATGTAAATAACTCAGTTTACCTTATTCCTAGTATATCTCCTCATCTTCTAACTGCTTTTCACTTAGTTGAGTTACTTAGCATTTTCTAACTGTTAAGATTTAAACAGTAAGATGTTACAAGGACACCAATGGAAATAAAACACATTCTCTGACCTTTTTGGGTTATCCTACGTAATCTACACATATGCTGCTATGTATGATAATCTATGTAGCTGTATTTACGTGTACCTGCCTCTGAATAAACGTACATAGTTACTAGTCGACCTCCAGTGTGTAACAAAGGAGCTGTAACTCAATTACATAAGGTTCATGGCTGAGCTTAGCAAGTATACCATGCTTACTGAAGGTAAACACGACACACCATCCTTGTCTGAGTGCACTGTTGTACATCATCATCATAATCAAGGGGGAAGCACTAAACCCATAGGATTATACAGTGCTTGGGGGGGGGGGATGGAAGGTATTCAGGCTTAATTCAGGGAACTGGAGCACAGATCCAGTTCCCTAGATCAAGAGCCCCTCACCAGCATCAAGGAACCTTCCTTGAGGGGCACTGTTGTACAACACTTATGATCCAGCATAATGAGGCTACGTAACTGTGGCCCATGTTGGTGCTGTAGCCTGTGTTAACTACTGTTAACTACTGCGTACTGTATGTTAACTACTGTGTATTGTATGCTAATTACTGTGTTAACTACTGTGTATTGTATGTTAACTACTGTGTGTTAACTAATGTGTATATTAACTACTGTGTGTTAACTACTGTGTATTGTATGTTAACTACTGTGTTTACTACTGTGTGTTAACTACTGTGTATTGCATGTTAACTACTGAGTGTTAACTAATGTGTATTGTACGTTAACTACTGTGTTAACTACTGTGTATTTTATGTTTACTGTGTATTGTGTGTTAACTACTGTGTATTTTATGTTTACTGTGTATTGTGTGTTAACTACTGTGTATTGTATGTTACCTACTGTGTACTGTGCGTTAACTATTGTGTACTGTACGTTAACTACTGTGTACTGTACGTTAACTGCTGTGTACTGTACGTTAGCTACTGTGTACTGTCTATTAATAATAATAATAATAAAAATAATAATAATAATAATAATAATAATAATAATAATAATAATAATAATAATAATAATAATAATAATAATAACGTTACTAATATTTTTGCTCTGAGTAGATCTATAACCCACTATGATAACATGAACGTAGATAGGTGTGTCTATGGAGGAACTTGCAATGTGAACAGACTGACTGATGTTGTAGTGGCCAGACTTAGGCTTGATTACAAGTACTGACTGATGTTGTAGTGGCCAGACTTAGGCTTGGTTACAAGTACTGACTGATGTTGTAGTGGCCAGACTTAGGCTTGGTTACAAGTACTGACTGATGTTGTAGTGGCCAGACTTAGGCTTGGTTACAAGTACTGACTGATGTTGTAGTGGCCAGACTTAGGCTTGGTTACAAGTACTGACTGATGTTGTAGTGGCCAGACTTAGGCTTGGTTACAAGTACTGATTGATGTTGTAGTGGCCAGACTTAGGCTTGATTACAAGTACTGACTGATGTTGTAGTGGTCAGACTTAGGCTTGGTTACAAGTACTGACTGATGTTGTAGTGGCCAGACTTAGGCTTGGTTACAAGTACTGACTGATGTTGTAGTGGCCAGACTTAGGCTTGGTTACAAGTACTGATTGATGTTGTAGTGGCCAGACTTAGGCTTGATTACAAGTACTGACTGATGTTGTAGTGGCCAGACTTAGGCTTGGTTACAAGTACTGATTGATGTTGTAGTGGCCAGACTTAGGCTTGGTTACAAGTACTGACTGATGTTGTAGTGGCCAGACTTAGGCTTGGTTACAAGTACTGATTGATGTTGTAGTGGCCAGACTTAGGCTTGATTACAAGTACTGACTGATGTTGTAGTGGCCAGACTTAGGCTTGATTACAAGTACTGACTGATGTTGTAGTGGCCAGACTTAGGCTTGGTTACAAGTATTGACTGATGTTGTAGTGGCCAGACTTAGGCTTGATAAACAAGTACTGACTGATGTTGTAGTGGCCAGACTTAGGCTTGATTACAAGTACTGACTGATGTTGTAGTGGCCAGACTTAGGCTTGGTTACAAGTACTGACTGATGTTGTAGTGGCCAGACTTAGGCTTGATTACAAGTACTGACTGATGTTGTAGTGGCCAGACTTAGGCTAGGTTACAAGTATTGACTGATGTTGTAGTGGCCAGGCTTAGGCTTGGTTACAAGTAATGACTGATGTTGTAGTGGCCAGACTTAGGCTTGGTTACAAGTATTGACTGATGTTGTAGTGGCCAGGCTTAGGCTTGGTTACAAGTAATGACTGATGTTGTAGTGGCCAGACTTAGGCTTGATTACAAGTACTGACTGATGTTGTAGTGGCCAGACTTAGGCTAGGTTACAAGTATTGACTGATGTTGTAGTGGCCAGGCTTAGGCTTGGTTACAAGTAATGACTGATGTTGTAGTGGCCAGACTTAGGCTTGGTTACAAGTACTGACTGATGTTGTAGTGGCCAGGCTTAGGCTTGGTTACAAGTACTGATTGATGTTGTAGTGGCCAGGTAACTTAGGCTTGGTTACAAGTACTGACTGATGTTGTAGTGGCCAGGCTTATGTTGTAGTGGCCAGGTAACTTAGGCTTGGTTACAAGTACTGACTGATGTTGTAGTGGCCAGGCTTAGGCTTGGTTACAAGTACTTCTAGCAGTTTGGGAGACACACAGATGATGATCAAACTAAATGCAAATTATGTGGTCAGGCATATGATCACTGTCTTGAACACAATGTGCTTAATTGTCCACTTATTGAGGAATACAGAGACAGACAGTATAATAACCTATGTGACATGTCAAGATATCTTATTAATGAAAATAAGATACCAGATATATTAAGCAAATTTCCTAAATTTGGTTGTAACAGATAAGTGAACCGTAGATATGTAGATATAAATCCAAATGTACACCTGTTAACCTTTCTGGGGCCTAGTTCCTGGGCCTTTTGTGTATCCATATGCTCTTGCGCTACCGTCCACAGGATGGATATGGGGTGCACAATAAACTAGCCACTTCGGTGGCAAAATCTAATCTCAGATTGAAATCCTGGCTTAGGCCGCTTTAAAAAGTTTTGAAAAGTACAGTAAAATTTAAGAGATTGGGTAATATGACTCTAAAATAATAGATTTCTAGTCGAAATATTTTAATTATAATGGTAAGCAAAATATAGCCAGAAAGATCGTAAATTATCGGCAACCTAGGTTAAGATTTTGTTATGTGTACGTATATTTACTACTAGTGTTTTGACTGTTCTTCAGTAAGTTCATATAAGCATCCTGGGACTGATCTCTGAACCTTGGTCTGTAGCTCTTCCTAAACCCGCCAACGTGAGTGATGCTGCAGAAGGCGCTGACGGTATCCTGGCTGGACTGACCGAGGGCAAGGTGTGGATAGACCACTCCACCACCGATTCTGGCCAGACCAAGGTGAGGCTTGGAGTGTGGCTAGACCAGGGTGAGGTCTGGAGTGTGGCTAGATCAGGGTGAGGCCTAGAGTGTGGCTAGAACAGGGTGAGGTCTGGAGTGTGGCTAGACCAGGGTGAGGCCTGGAGTGTGGCTAGGCTAGGGTGAAGCCTGGAGTGTGGCTTGGCTAGGGTGAAACCTAGGGTGTGGCTAGACCAGGGTGAGGCCTGGAGTGTGGCTAGACCAGGGTGAGGCCTGGAGTGGGCTAGACCAGGGTGAGACCTGGAGTGTGGCTAGACCAGGGTGAGGCCTAGAGTGTGGCTAGACCAGGGTGAGGCCTAGAGTGTGGCTAGACCAGGGTGAGGTCTGGAGTGGGCTAGACCAGGGTGAGGCCTAGAGTGTGGTTAGACCAGGGTGAGGCCTGGAGTGGGCTAGACCAGGGTGAGGCCTGGAGTGTGGCTAGACCAGGGTGAGGCCTGGAGTGGGCTAGACCAGGGTGAGGCCTGGAGTGTGGCTAGACCAGGGTGAGGCCTAGAGTGGGCTTGACCAGGGTGAGACCTGGAGTGGGCTAGACCAGGGTGAGACCTGGAGTGTGGCTAGACCAGGGTGAGGCCTAGAGTGGGCTAGACCAGGGTGAGACCTGGAGTGGGCTAGACCAGGGTGAGACCTGGAGTGTGGCTAGACCAGGGTGAGGCCTAGAGTGTGGCTAGACCAGGGTGAGGCCTAGAGTGTGGCTAGACCAGGGTGAGGCCTAGAGTGTGGCTAGACCAGGGTGAGGCCTGATGTGCGCTAGACCAGGGTGAGACCTGGAGTGTGGCTAGACCAGGGTGAGGCCTAGAGTGTGGCTAGACCAGGGTGAGACCTGGAGTGGGCTAGACCAGGGTGAGACCTGGAGTGTGGCTAGACCAGGGTGAGGCCTAGAGTGTGGCTAGACCAGGGTGAGGCCTGGAGTGGGCTAGACCAGGGTGAGACCTGGAGTGTGGCTAGACCAGGGTGAGGCCTAGAGTGTGGCTAGACCAGGGTGAGGCCTAGAGTGTGGCTAGACCAGGGTGAGGCCTAGAGTGTGGCTAGACCAGGGTGAGGCCTGGAGTGGGCTAGACCAGGGTGAGACCTGGAGTGTGGCTAGACCAGGGTGAGGCCTAGAGTGTGGCTAGACCAGGGTGAGGCCTAGAGTGTGGCTAGACCAGGGTGAGGCCTGGAGTGTGGCTAGACCAGGGTGAGGCCTAGAGTGTGGCTAGACCAGGGTGAGGCCTAGAGTGTGGCTAGACCAGGGTGAGGCCTAGAGTGTGGCTAGACCAGGGTGAGGCCTGGAGTGTGGCTAGACCAGGGTGAGGCCTAGAGTGTGGCTAGACCAGGGTGAGGCCTAGAGTGTGGCTAGACCAGGGTGAGACCTGGAGTGGGCTAGACCAGGGTGAGACCTGGAGTGTGGCTAGACCAGGGTGAGGCCTAGAGTGTGGCTAGACCAGGGTGAGGCCTAGAGTGTGGCTAGACCAGGGTGAGGCCTGGAGTGTGGCTAGACCAGGGTGAGGCCTGGAGTGTGGCTAGACCAGGGTGAGGCCTGGAGTGTGGCTAGACCAGGGTGAGGCCTGGAGTGTGGCTAGACCAGGGTGAGGCCTGGAGTGTGGCTAGACCAGGGTAGTGTGGGTAGACCAGGGTGAGGCCTGGAGTGTGGCTAGACCAGGGTGAGGCCTGGAGTGTGGCTAGACCAGGGTGAGGCCTGGAGTGTGGCTAGACCAGGGTGAGGCCTGGAGTGTGGCTAGACCAGGGGATGACTTGAAGTGTGATGATAACATCCTTGACCCCTGATGATAACATCTTTGACCCTGATGATAACACATCTGGTAATCATCCTGAAATACATATGATATCAGAGATACAGTGTGGAGGCGCAGAAGGCTGGAGCCCACGTACTGGAGGCGCCCATCACAGGAGGACTGGAGGCGCTGAAGAAGGGGCAGATGGTGGTACATATTGGTGGGGAGAAGACTGTGTCTGACGCCATGGAACCCTTGCTAAAGGTGAACCTTTCCTCTTTGGTTATTAATAAAGATAGAAACATAGTGTTCTGGTACACTATTCTATATGAATTATATCGTGGTTATACTATTGTGTATGATAGTTAACACGATATGCTGCTACACTATTCTATATCATAGTTGCATTCTGAGAACATTCGTATTGCGCTGATAATCAAAATTTTAATGACTATGATAATAATAATAATAATAACAATAATCATTCCGTTCGCTCTCCCCTTGCTTCTCCCTCGCTTCCATCCTCAGGCCTCATACAGCGAGGTCTTCTATGTTGGCGAGATCGGGTCGGCTATGTTGGTGAAGGTGGTTTCCAACATGCTGGCCTGTGTCCATGCTATAGCCATGGGCGAGGTCCTCCTTCTCGGTATGTTGGTGGTTCTGTGTTGCGACCAGTGGGGGACCTACATTGTTGGGGCGTTGTAGCTTGAACTGTTTTGGGGGCCCATTCGCAACTCCTTCTCATACAATAGACCCAAAAAATGTGGACTAAAGTCATATCTGGGGCCCCTCAGGGATTAGGGGCCCTCAAACTTAAGCTTCATTAGTTTCCTAGCAGATCCGCCCCTGGTTGCGACTCTGTTATGGTGCTATGTTACCATGGAATGGTGGAAGATACAATATTTTCCGGCATATAGGGCGCACGACGGAAGTATCGTAACGGTAAATCAGTAATTATATTCAGTGGTTAATTACCTTCTTATTTTATGCTAAAGCGTCACACAAAGCCTACCCGTGATCCTGATCTTGAGCATATAAGGCGCAGGCTGATTTTCCAAGACTGAGAAAAAGACGCGTCTTATATGCCGGAAAATACGGTATATTTTATGGTGTGACAGGGTGTTTAAGCTTGCTATATTAACATACGATGACAGAGGTTATATTTTATCGTACGGTGCTTCAGTAACTGTATTTCAATTCTCTTTTATGATAATTTTAGTCGCTATATAAAAGTTCAAAGCAGTAGCAGCAATAATGATTATATAATGTTCGTTTTTCGTGTCAGCTACAGGAAGAACGAACATGGCTTTTGTCTATATTAAAGAGAAATTATAGCCAAATTTTCTCTACAGCTAAACGAGCCAATTTGGACTTGAAAACCTTCTGGGAGGGCATCCGTCTGAGTGCAGGCAACAGCTTCGTGTGGGAGACCGGACCACCTCTGATCTTCCAGGGTTCCTACCACCCAGGCTTCACCATGGCTCTCCAGAACAAGGATCTCCAACTCGGATACGACATGGCTAGGAAGTACAAGGTACAGGCTAGGGAAGTACAAGGTACAGGCTAGGGAAGCACATGGTACAGGCTAGGGAAGTACAAGGTACAGGCTAGGGAAGTACAAGGTACAGGCTAGGGAAGCACATGGTACAGGCTAGGGAAGTACAAGGTACAGGCTAGGAAAGTTATCATTGCAAGCCCTCCATCACCACCTTTCTCTTCACTCTCCCAACACTGCTAATTTGCCCAACACTCCGCCACTTTCTTCAACACCCGCAGACCCTCTCTAGCACCTTTACTCTCTTTCCATCTCTCATGCACTCTCTTAACTTTCCCTAATCCTTTCCGTGATTCCCACATCTTCTCCAACACTCTCATATCCTTTCCAACATCCACGCATCTTCTTCAACATCCCCACATCTTCTTCAGCATCCCCACATCCTCTCCAACATCCCCACATCTTCTCCAATACCCCATACCTTTCTAATCCTCCTCATCTATGTTGCAGGTACCAATGGAGATTAACCACACAGCGCTGGCCATCTACTGGAGAACTCAGTATCAGTTTGGTGAGGAGGCTGGTTGCTACTCTCCCCCCAGGACCCATGAACTGGCCCTAGGGGAGACCCTCAGCATCCCTGGCTTCGAGAACTGGAGCTACAACAACGAAGTCTTCAAGGGCTCGCTTGTAGTCTCCCACGAAGGCATAAAGAAGAAAAGCAGCTAGGGAGGTTTTCAGCTTTTATAATCACCGTGAAGCAGTATAACCCGAAGTGTTCTGCATAACCATACCACAGGTGGGGTTTGAACTCTCTGACCGCGGCTTCAAACCCCACCCGTGGTATGGTTTTTTTGCAATCGTGTCATTACGATTTCGTGAGTCAACCATTGGCTATCTGCACACGCAACCAACTGTCACCCACCTCTGTAAACATTGTATCATGTACAAATAAATCTTTGACAGTGCCAGGGATTTCTTATCTGAGCCATATTAATGAAATATGGCTCAAATTCCTTCAATCAAGGGCACTTGAGAGGCATACAGATTGCGAAAAGGACTTGGGGGTTATGATAAGCAGCAACCTAAAACCAAGACAGCAGTGTCTAAGCGTACGTAATAAGGCAAACAGATTACTGGGACTTATATCAAGAAGTGTAAGCAACAGAAGTTCAGAGGTTATATTACAGCTTTATACATCATTAGTAAGGCCTCACCTAGATTATGCAGCTCAGTTCTGGTCTCCATATTACAGAATGGACATAAATTCGTTAGAAAACATTCAGCGTAGAAAGACTAAATTAATACATAGCATTAGAAATCTTCCTTATGAAGAGAGAGTGAAGACTCTTAAATTACATTCACTTGTTAGACGAAGAATGAGGGGAGTGTCCATAAATGGGGTTAAATCCGAGTGGGGATCTGTAACAAGTGGCGTTCCACAGGGATCAGTCTTGGGCCCGTTGTTGTTTATAATATATATCAATGATCTTGACGAGGGAATTACTAGTGATATGAGCAAATTCGCCGATGACACAAAGATAGGTAGGATAATTGATTCAATCGTAGATGTTATGGAACTTCAGGAGGATTAAACAAACTATTCTTGGTCAGAAAAGTGGCAGATGCAGTTCAATGTAGATAAATGCAAGGTTCTGAAGCTTGGGAGTGCCCATAACCCTAGTACTTATAAGTTGTTAGGTAAGACACATATGCAACAGTTAGGTATCTTTATTTCGAAACGTTTCGCCTACACTGTAGGCTTCTTTAGTCGAGTACAGAAAAGTTGATAGAAGCAGAAGAGACTTGAAGACGATGTAATCAGTCCATCACCCTTAAAGTTTTGAGGTGGTCAGTCCCTCAGTCTGGAGAAGAGCATTGTTCCGTAGTATGAAACAATGCTCTTCTCCAGACTGAGGGACTGACCACCTCAAAACTTTAAGGGTGATGGACTGATTACATCGTCTTCAAGTCTCTTCTGCTTCTATCAACTTTTCTGTACTCGACTGAAGAAGCCTACGGTGTAGGCGAAACGTTTCGAAATAAAGATACCTAACTGTTGCATATGTGTCTTACCTAACAATCTGTCGGTATTTTATACCATTTTAATACTTATAAGTTAAATGATATAGTGTTGGAGTGGTTGGTACTTTTGTTTAATAAATGTATGAAAGAGGGGAAGGTACCTAGGGATTGGCGGAGAGCATGTATAGTCCCTTTATATAAAGGGAAAGGGGACAAAAGAGATTGTAAAAATTATAGAGGAATAAGTTTACTGAGTATACCAGGAAAAGTATACGGTAGGGTTATAAGTGAAAGAATTAGAGGTAAGACAGAATGTAGGATTGCGGATGAGCAGGGAGGCTTCAGAGTGGGTAGGAGATGTGTAGATCAAGTGTTTACATTGAAGCATATATGTGAACAGTATTTAGATAAAGGTAGGGAAGTTTTCATTGCATTTATGGATTTAGAAAAGGCATATGATAGAGTGGATAGAGGAGCAATGTGGCAGATGTTGCAAGTATATGGAATAGGTGGTAAGTTACTAAATGCTGTAAAGAGCTTTTATGAGGATAGTGAGGCTCAGGTTAGGGTGTGTAGAAGAGAGGGAGAATACTTCCCGGTAAAAGTAGGTCTTAGACAGGGATGTGTAATGTCACCATGGTTGTTTAATATATTTATAGATGGGGTTGTAAAAGAAGTAAATGCTAGGGTGTTCGGGAGAGGGGTGGGATTAAATTATGGGGAATCAAATTCAAAATGGGAATTGACACAGTTACTTTTTGCTGATGATACTGTGCTTATGGGAGATTCTAAAGAAAAATTACAAAGGTTAGTAGATGAGTTTGAGAATGTGTGTAAAGGTAGAAAGTTGAAAGTGAACATAGAAAAGAGTAAGGTGATGAGGGTATCAAATCATTTAGATAAAGAAAAATTGGATATCAAATTGGGGAGGAGGAGTATGGAAGAAGTGAATGTTTTCAGATACTTGGGAGTTGACGTGTCAGCGGATGGATTTATGAAGGATGAGGTTAATCATAGAATTGATGAGGGAAAAAAGGTGAGTGGTGCGTTGAGGTATATGTGGAGTCAAAAAACGTTATCTATGGAGGCAAAGAAGGGAATGTATGAAGGTATAGTAGTACCAACACTCTTATATGGATGTGAAGCTTGGGTGGTAAATGCAGCAGCGAGGAGACGGTTGGAGGCAGTGGAGATGTCCTGTCTAAGGGCAAATGCGTGGTGTAAATACTATGCAGAAAATTCGGAGTGTGGAAATTAGGAGAAGGTGTGGAGTTAATAAAAGCATTAGTCAGAGGGCAGAAGAGGGGTTGTTGAGGTGGTTTGGTCATTTAGAGAGAATGGATCAAAGTAGAATGACATGGAAAGCATATAAATCTATAGGGGAAGGAAGGAGGGGTAGGGGTCGTCCTCAAAAGGGTTGGAAAGAGGGGATAAAGGAGGTTTTGTGGGCGAGGAGCTTGGACTTCCAGCAAGCGTGCATGAGCGTGTTAGAGGGGAGTGAATGGAGACGAATGGTACTTGGGACCTGTCGATCTGTTGGATTGTGAGCAGGGTAATATTTAGTGAAGGGATTCAGGGAAACCGGTTATTTTCATATAGTCGGACTTGAGTCCTGGAAATGGGAAGTACAATGCCTGCACTTTAAAGGAGGGGTTTGGGATATTGGCAGTTTGGAGGGATATGTTGTGTATCTTTATATGTGTATGCTTCTAAACTGTTGTATTCTGAGCACCTCTGCAAAAGCAGTGATAATGTGTGAGTGTGGTGAAAGTGTTGAATGATGATGAAAGTATTTTCTTTTTGGGGATTTTCTTTCTTTTTTGGGTCACCCTGCCTCGGTGGGAGACGGCCGACTTGTTGAAAAAAAAAAGTTAAATAATGTAGAACTTAGCCATACAGATTGCGAAAGGGACTTGGGGGTTATGGTAAGCAGCAACCTTAAACCAAGACAGCAATGTCCTAGAATTTGTATTGATAAAGCCACTGGATGGCGAAACGTCTACAATAAAGATACCCAGATGTTGCATATGTGTCTTACTCTCATCTTGTCGGTATTATATACCATTCGTACACAAACTCTACTCTTGGTCAGAAAAGTGGCAGATGCAGTTCAATGTAGATAAATGCAAGGTTCTGAAGCTCGGGAGTGTCCATAACCCTAGCACTTATAAGTTAAATAATGTAGAACTTAGCCATACAGATTGCGAAAAGGACTTGGGGGTTATGGTAAGCAGCAACCTTAAACCAAGACAGCAATGCCTAAGCGTACGTAATAAGGCAAATAGATTACTGGGATTTATATCAAGAAGTGTAAGCAACAGAAGTCCAGAGGTCATACTGCAGCTTTATACATCATTAGTAAGGCCTCACCTAGATTATGCAGCTCAATTCTGGTCTCCATATTACAGAATGGACATAAATTCGTTAGAAAACATTCAGCGTAGGATGACTAAATTAATACATAGCATTAGAAATCTTCCTTATGAAGAAAGATTGAAGACTCTTAAGTTACATTCACTTGTTAGACGAAGAATGAGGGGAGACCTGATCGAAGTGTATAAGTGGAAGATAGGTATTAATAAAGGGGATATTAATAAGGTCTTGAGGATGTCTCTCCAAGAGAGAACCCGCAGTAATGGATTTAAATTAGATAAGTTTAGATTCAGAAAGGACATAGGAAAGTATTGGTTTGGAAATAGGGTAGTTGATGAGTGGAACAGTCTACCTAGTTGGACATTAAAGTGGTATAAAATACCGACAGGTTGTTGGGTTATTGAGGCTAGGACTTTGGGTAGTTTCAAATTTAGGTTGGATAAGTACATGAGTGGGAGGGGTTGGATTTGAGTGGGACTTTCACATCAGAGCTTATTTCTTGGGTGGCATTGAAAATTGGGTTGGGCAAATGTTTTGTTAGTGGGATGAATTGTAAAGGACCTGCCTAGTATGGGCCAACAGGCCTCCTGCAGTGTTCCTCCTTTCTTATGTTCTTATGTTCTAATGTGACTTTTTATTGTGGCAACGTTTCGCTCTCGAGGAGCTTCATCAAGCCATTCTTGATGGCTTGATGAAGCTCCTCGAGAGCGAAACGTTGCCACAATAAAAAGTCACATTAGTTGCATTTGTGTCCTTTTACTTTACTCCTTTCTTATGCTCTTATGTTATCAAGGCATCTTACTGATGGTAACAGTAGTACCGTAGATGCCGCTCCACTGTAACATAGTGTACACAATACACGCTCTTTATATTACATATTGTAACCAGATAAATTATCATAATCATTATCAACACAGAGAAGCACAAAACCCGTAGGGGCCATATAGTAGCTAGGTAATTTGAAGGGGATGGTATACCCTTGTAAATCACTAAGCTACGTTTACCATCCCTTCATGTAGAGTACTAACCACTTTCCATCATCTCTCCGTGCAGAGTACTAACCACTTTCCATCATCTCTCCGTGCAGAGTACTAACCACTTTCCATCATCTCTCCGTGCAGAGTACTAACACTTTCCATCATCTCTCCGTGCAGAGTACTAACACTTTCCATCATCTCTCCGTGCAGAGTACTAACACTTTCCATCATCTCTCCGTGCAGAGTACTAACACTTTCCATCATCTCTCCGTGCAGAGTACTAACACTTTCCATCATCTCTCCGTGCAGAGTACTAACACTTTCCATCATCTCTCCGTGCAGAGTACTAACACTTTCCATCATCTCTCCATGCAGAGTACTAACACTTTCCATCATCTCTCCGTGCAGAGTACTAACACTTTCCATCATCTCTCCGTGCAGAGTACTAACACTTTCCATCATCTCTCCGTGCAGAGTACTAACCACTTTCCATCATCTCTCCGTGCAGAGTACTAACCACTTTCCATCATCTCTCCATGCAGAGTACTAACCACTTTCCATCATCTCTCCATGCAGAGTACTAACACTTTCCATCATCTCTCCATGCAGAGTACTAACCACTTTCCATCATCTCTCCGTGCAGAGTACTAACCACTTTCCATCATCTCTCCGTGTAGAGTACTAACCACTTTCCATCATCTCTCCGTGTAGAGTACTAACCACTTTCCATCATCTCTCCGTGTAGAGTACTAACCACTTTCCATCATCTCTCCATGCAGAGTACTAACCACTTTCCATCATCTCTCCATGCAGAGTACTAACACTTTCCATCATCTCTCCATGCAGAGTACTAACACTTTCCATCATCTCTCCATGCAGAGTACTAACACTTTCCATCATCTCTCCATGCAGAGTACTAACACTTTCCATCATCTCTCCATGCAGAGTACTAACCACTTTCCATCATCTCTCCATGCAGAGTACTAACCACTTTCCATCATCTCTCCATGCAGAGTACTAACCACTTTCCATCATCTCTCCATGCAGAGTACTAACCACTTTCCATCATCTCTCCATGCAGAGTACTAACACTTTCCATCATCTCTCCATGCAGAGTACTAACACTTTCCATCATCTCTCCATGCAGAGTACTAACCACTTTCCATCATCTCTCCATGCAGAGTACTAACCACTTTCCATCATCTCTCCATGCAGAGTACTAACCACTTTCCATCATCTCTCCATGCAGAGTACTAACACTTTCCATCATCTCTCCACGCAGAGTACTAACACTTTCCATCATCTCTCCATGCAGAGTACTAACCACTTTCCATCATCTCTCCATGCAGAGTACTAACACTTTCCATCATCTCTCCACGCAGAGTACTAACACTTTCCATCATCTCTCCATGCAGAGTACTAACCACTTTCCATCATCTCTCCATGCAGAGTACTAACACTTTCCATCATCTCTCCACGCAGAGTACTAACACTTTCCATCATCTCTCCATGCAGAGTACTAACCACTTTCCATCATCTCTCCATGCAGAGTACTAACACTTTCCATCATCTCTCCACGCAGAGTACTAACACTTTCCATCATCTCTCCATGCAGAGTACTAACACTTTCCATCATCTCTCCACGCAGAGTACTAACACTTTCCATCATCTCTCCGTGCAGAGTACTAACACTTTCCATCATCTCTCCACGCAGAGTACTAACACTTTCCATCATCTCTCCGTGTAGAGTACTAACCACTTTCCATCATCTCTCCGTGCAGAGTACTAACCACTTTCCATCAACTCTCCGTGTAGAGTACTAACCACTTTCCATCAACTCTCCGTGCAGAGTACTAACCACTTTCCATCAACTCTCCGTGTAGAGTACTAACCACTTTCCATCATCTCTCCGTGCAGAGTACTAACCACTTTCCATCAACTCTCCGTGTAGAGTACTAACCACTTTCCATCATCTCTCCGTGTAGAGTACTAACCACTTTCCATCATCTCCGTGTAGAGTACTAACCACTTTCCATCATCTCTCCGTGTAGAGTACTAACCACTTTCCATCATCTCTCCGTGCAGAGTACTAACCACTTTCCATCAACTCTCCGTGCAGAGTACTAACCACTTTCCATCAACTCTCCGTGTAGAGTACTAACCACTTTCCATCAACTCTCCGTGTAGAGTACTAACCACTTTCCATCAACTCTCCGTGTAGAGTACTAACCACTTTCCATCATCTCTCCGTGTAGAGTACTAACCACTTTCCATCATCTCTCCGTGTAGAGTACTAACCACTTTCCATCATCTCCGTGTAGAGTACTAACCACTTTCCATCATCTCTCCGTGCAGAGTACTAAGTACTTTCCATCATCTCCGTGTAGAGTACTAACCACTTTCCATCATCTCTCCGTGCAGAGTACTAACCACTTTCCATCATCTCCGTGCAGAGTACTAAGTACTCTTCATATCACAAGTCACAATACACTGCCTGAGACGGAATACTCAATATACCGTCCATTATTAAAATCTTCATCACCTGAAATGTTGTGTTGCGTGTGAGTGCTGTCTCCCGTCACTGTCTCCCGTCACTGTCTCCCGTCACTGTCTCCCGTCACTGTCTCCCGTCACTGTCTCCCGTCACTGTCTCCCGTCACTGTCTCCCGTCACTGTCTCCCGTCACTGTCTCCCGTCACTGTCTCTCGTCACTGTCTCCCGTCACTGTCTCCCGTCACTGTCTCCCGTCACTGTCTCCCGTCACTGTCTCCCGTCACTGTCTCCCGTCACTGTCTCCCGCCACTGTCTCCCGTCACTGTCTCCCGTCACTGTCTCCCGTCACTGTCTCCCGTCACTGTCTCCCGTCACTGTCTCCCGTCACTGTCTCCCGTCACTGTCTCCCGTCACTGTCTCCCGTCACTGTCTCCCGTCACTGTCTCCCGTCACTGTCTCCCGTCACTGTCTCCCGTCACTGTCTCCCGTCACTGTCTCCCGCCACTGTCTCCCGTCACTGTCTCCCGTCACTGTCTCCCGTCACTGTCTCCCGTCACTGTCTCCCGTCACTGTCTCCCGTCACTGTCTCCCGTCACTGTCTCCCGTCACTGTCTCCCGTCACTGTCTCCCGTCACTGTCTCCCGTCACTGTCTCCCGTCACTGTCTCCCGTCACTGTCTCCCGTCACTGTCTCCCGTCACTGTCTCCCGTCACTGTCTCCCGTCACTGTCTCCCGCCACTGTCTCCCGCCACTGTCTCCCGTCACTGTCTCCCGCCACTGTCTCCCGGCACTGTCTCCCGCCACTGTCTCCCGGCACTGTCTCGCGCCACTGTCTCCCGCCACTGTCTCCCGCCACTGTCTCCCGCCACTGTCTCCCGTCACTGTCTCCCGTCACTGTCCCCCGTCACTGTCTCCCGTCACTGTCTCCCGCCACTGTCTCCCGCCACTGTCTCCCGCCACTGTCTCCCGCCACTGTCTCCCGCCACTGTCTCCCGCCACTGTCTCCCGCCACTGTCTCCCGTCACTGTCTCCCGTCACTGTCTCCCGTCACTGTCTCCCGTCACTGTCTCCCGTCACTGTCTCCAGTCACTGTCTCCCGTCACTGTCTCCCGTCACTGTCTCCCGTCACTGTCTCCCGTCACTGTCTCCCGTCTCTGTCCCCCGTCACTGTCTCCCGTCACTGTCTCCCGTCTCTGTCTCCCGTCACTGTCTCCCGTCACTGTCTCCCGTCACTGTCTCCCGTCACTGTCTCCCGTCACTGTCTCCCGCCACTGTCTCCCGTCACTGTCTCCCGTCACTGTCTCCCGTCACTGTCTCCCGTCACTGTCTCCCGTCACTGTCTCCCGCCACTGTCTCCCGTCACTGTCTCCCGTCACTGTCTCCCGTCACTGTCTCCCGTCACTGTCTCCCGTCACTGTCTCCTGTCACTGTCTCCCGTCACTGTCTCCCGTCACTGTCTCCCGCCACTGTCTCCCGCCACTGTCTCCCGCCACTGTCTCCCGTCACTGTCTCCCGTCACTGTCTCCCGCCACTGTCCCCCGTCACTGTCTCCCGTCACTGTCTCCCGTCACTGTCTCCCGTCACTGTCTCCCGCCACTGTCTCCCGCCACTGTCTCCCGCCACTGTCTCCCGTCACTGTCTCCCGTCACTGTCTCCCGTCACTGTCTCCCGTCACTGTCTCCCGGCACTGTCTCCCGCCACTGTCTCCCGCCACTGTCTCCCGTCACTGTCTCCCGTCACTGTCTCCCGTCACTGTCTCCCGCCACTGTCTCCCGCCACTGTCTCCCGCCACTGTCTCCCGTCACTGTCTCCCGTCACTGTCTCCCGCCACTGTCTCCCGCCACTGTCTCCCGTCACTGTCTCCCGTCACTGTCTCCCGTCACTGTCTCCCGTCACTGTCTCCCGTCACTGTCTCCCGTCACTGTCTCCCGTCACTGTCTCCCGCCACTGTCTCCCGCCACTGTCTCCCGCCACTGTCTCCCGTCACTGTCTCCCGTCACTGTCTCCCGTCACTGTCTCCCGCCACTGTCTCCCGTCACTGTCTCCCGTCACTGTCTCCCGTCACTGTCTCCTTAGGACCAATAAATACTTCTTATTGATAAACAACTTTAACTTCTTTCTACTGACAAATTATTTTTATAATCAAAGAAGAAGCGCTAAACCACAAGGGCCATACAGCGTTGCTCTACTGACAAATTCCGCCTTATTTTTAAATTTTCCCTACTGATTAAATATCATATTTTAAAATTGCGTCCGCTGTGTTCCAGAGTCTCAGTGTTACTATCCAGAGAGGTAACGCCTGCAGTGTTGAACACAGCCTATGTCTAGAGAAATGCATGAAATGTTCCTACTATAGCTCCTGTGATGTCATTAAAAACACATTATTTATAATTAATCTCCACATTATATATATATATATATATATATATATATATATATATATATATATATATATATATATATATATATATATATATATATATATATATATATATATATATATATAATCTTTGAGGTGACAGTATTAATTTCAAAAATAATTTTGTTGAGAGGTGTGGAGAGAGGCTTGCAACATAGACCACAGTGACCAACACTCATCTGTGGTACTTTTGCAGTTATTTTCTGTGGTTATACGTGCCGATACAGTGTTTAAGGAAGTACAGCCTGGGAGTGAGCATCAGTCAGCTTCACGTTCCACGCCGCCAGAACCTCATGAGGCCGACCTCCACGATGAAGGCGAGGGAGGCAGCGAGAAGCCCCAGCAGGAGGAGCAGCAGGGGTCCCTGCAGGTGCACCAGGGTGAGTGACTGGTTCACTCCTTTAGATGATCCGGCAGCAGCCTCCACCTTCGTCTGCGACGCCTGTTCAAGTTTGCGCTTCTGCTGCGCCTCCCGTCGTGTCTGAGCCAGTATATCAGCCATCCACTTGTTGTAAAGGCCACTCTATAATAATAATAATAATAATAATAATAATAATAATAATAATAATAATAATAATAATAATAATAATAATCTTTATTTCTACGAGTAGATGATATAACTTACAGACCATAGCTGACATCCATGACATACTATATAGAAAGCCTCTGGTTATGCAGAGCATTTCTGGCAAATTAGGTTACTTTTGTCCCCAGGATGCGACCCACACCAGTCGGCTAACACCAGGTACCTACTTGCTGATAGGTGAACAGGGACAACAGGTGTCTTAAAGAAACACACCCAGTGTTTCCACCCGTTCCAGGGATCGAATCATGGACCTCAGTGTGTGAGGTGAGTGCGTTACCAATCCATCTACGGGATATGCGAGTCAAGAAGTGATATGCGAACTTAACCACAAAATATATATAGTATTTCTTTGCGTGAAACTTACGTGATTCACAACTTTTACACGTATCACAACACCAAACTTTTTTTTTCTTTTTTTTTGGGTGGGGTGGGGGGGGGGTTACAATATCAGATAAACGGTCCATTACTCTTGTCTATGGACTGTGAATCTCACTATAAACGAGATCTGTACACACCATGACGTGTATGTCTTTCAGTGTATATATGCACATTTGCTGAGAGTTTAATCCCTATTTTATTGATTAATGTATTTTTGACTGTTGGTGAATAGGTGACATGCAGACCTAATGACCCTAGTGTAGATAATAATAATAATAATAATAATAATAATAATAATAATAATAATAATAATAATAATAGTAATAATAATAATCTTTATTTCTACAAGTACATGTACAAGGTATACAGGTATAGCTGACGTCAATGACATACTACTATATAGAAAGACTCCCGTTATGCAGAGCATTTCGGGCAAATTAGGTCAGTTTTGTCCCAGGATGCGACCCACACCATGAGGTCTGGTCACAGACCTGGCCGCGGGGGCGTTGACCCCTGGAACTCTTTCCAGGTATATCTCCAGGTATACACCAAAAACTAACACCCAGGCACCTATTTTAATGCTAGGTGAACATGGACAGCAGGTATCTTAAGGAAGCACGTCCTAATGTTTCCACCCATACCGGAGATCGAACCAGGGACCTCAGTGTGTGAGATGAGTGCGCTAACAATCGAGCTAAGGGACAAATTAGATAGGCTTAAGCCCCATTATCCAACCAACCAATCATTCATTCAACCGTCATCATACATGGGAAAAACACAGAATCCACACCGAGATTATCTGCTGAGAAGAACATAAGAACGAAGGAACACTGCAGAAGGCCTACTGGCCCATGCGAGGCAGGTCCAAGTCTCCTACCGGCTTAAGCCAATGCACCCAACCTAGTCAGGTCAGGTCACATTGACTTAAGGGAGGAACACGGCAACCGACCTGGTAGCACAAGCTATCAGGTCCAACTATCTAGTGTTATTGTATCTAGATTAAAGACTATCTTTTAATATCTAGATGCTATTAGTTTCCTTTGTGCCAACCAATATTTTATTACAAGCAAATTACATTACCTGTATACTGCAGAAAATAAATTTATCATTATTATTAGGCAGAAAGAGCAGAACTTTCCTCACCTCGATGACAACATTAATGACTCTGTCGAAGGCGTCCTTGTAAGGTGCGTCGTGAGGGATGGGCCAGGCGTTGAATCCTGGTAGGACGCCCTCTCTCCCAACGTACAGTGCCGTCTCTCCGTCAGCATCAGTGAAACTCTCAGCTATCACAAGTTCCAGGTACCGTCGACCGTCTACATGAGCCTGTCTGCAAGTATTCACTGCCCTCATAAACACAAACTATACGTGTGTGTCTAGTCTCTCAAAGATTCACCAGTGTAAAGTGTGTCAAAGTCCTGTACACAGAATCTTGATAAATCAGACACGTCCAACACTTGGGTAGCTTATAGAAACGTTTCGCCGCACAGTGGCTTCCTCAGACCATGTCTGTACTGGACTGGGAAAGCCACTGTGGGGCGAAACGTTTCTGTAATAAAGATACCCAAGTGTTGCACATGAGTTTGATTTATCAACTTGTCGGTTCTCAGAACCGTTTATCTACACACACAATCTTACAATCAGATTGTGTTGCTAATAGATTAGTGGAATTACAAACAGCAAGACACAAAGTCTATTGGTTTCAGACATTTATTATTATTAATGGCATAAACCTTGGTAATAAATACCGACAAGTTGGTTTAGAAAGACACGTAAGCAAACACTATGACATATTTATTAGAAAACGTTTCGGTCCTGGGACCTTGATCACTTCTAACATACAGAGGTAGAAAGGCTTTATATATATAGGCGGAGAGTGAGGTGTGACGCACGTGACCTGAGGAATGTCATAAGAACATGAGAACATAAGAATGGAGGAACACTGTAGAAGGCCTACTTGTAGACAGCCTGTACTGTCTGCACAGACAGCCCATGCTGTCTGCCAGCTTAGTTCATATTTCGCGCCACTCAGGTGCTGCCCTCTGTAGCCAGGCCTCTAGGTAGGCACGCCAGCCTGCCGGCCCATGCCTCTCCCTCACTCCTAGGCCGACCGACTTGACAGACACAAGTGCTCCCCCCTCCACGGACTGGCTTGCGGTCACTCCCTCACACTGCCCGTTGTGTACTCACTCCTACCCAATTAAAGCCAAACTAGTCCACGGCCGTATCATTGCTACCTACGCTACCTCCATCGGCACTAAACCGTTGTTCAGCAGAACAGAAATAACATACTGGCCCATGCGAGGCAGGTCCTTATCAAAACAACCTCTGCCTACGATGAGGACGGATTTCAACGTCTACCCGTCCTCATCGTAGGCAGAGGTTGTTTTGATAAGGACCTGCCTCGCATGGGCCAGTAGGCCTTCTACAGTGTTCCTCCATTCTTATGTTCTCATGTTCTTATGACATTCCTCAGGTCACGTGCGTCACACCTCACTCTCCGCCTATATATATATATAATGCCTTTCTACCTCTGTATGTTAGAAGTGATCAAGGTCCCAGGACCGAAACGTTTTCTAATAAATATGTCATAGTGTTTGCTTACGTGTCTTTCTAAACTATTATTATTAATACTAATAGTAGTGCATTAATTTCACAGGGAATAAGAGATAATCACGTTGGATTCAAGGTGAGGATGCAAAGTTCCATTTCCTTTATGGTTAGTTGATGAACATAAAAGCACGATACTGTGGCTGGATCAATACACAAATAACCTTCTCACATGAGAAAGAAGCTTATAGCGACGTTTTGGTCCGACTTACCATTGACTAGTCACATTAACACACTGGCTCCCTCATTTTCGTGTGCTAGTGTGACTAGTCAAAGCTTCAAGTCAGACAGAAACGTTGTTATAAGCTTTTCTTCTATGTATTGGTTATTTGTGTGTGGCTGGATAATTAATTAGGCTATAGCCTATCGACTATACAAGGCTACATATCAGCAATTCACTAGACATAAACAGGAGGGCACCACTTTACAGCGTTTCGCTAATACAGCGGTTTTCAATTATACCCATTCTTCATTTATTCAGACTTCCAATAAATGTATTCACCACTCACTGTGAGCTAAGGACGAAAATATTTTAAGTAATGTGTGTACTGTATATGCATTCTTTAGGCCTAGCTTTATTGTTGACTTAATATATGATAGCGTAAACATGTTATCACGCTTTTATATGCGTTTGAAAGTGAATAAAAGGCTGTGTTTCACTTTACAGCGATTTTTTTTTTTTGCTCTACGGCAGTAGCCTGGAACCTAACCTGCAGTATAAGTGGAGCTGTTTCACTTTACAGCGAC
Source organism: Cherax quadricarinatus (assembly GCF_038502225.1). Classification (NCBI taxonomy): domain Eukaryota; kingdom Metazoa; phylum Arthropoda; class Malacostraca; order Decapoda; family Parastacidae; genus Cherax; species Cherax quadricarinatus. The sequence continues at coordinate 7,042,218 of NC_091379.1, forward strand.
TTTTGTTTTACAGCGGTAGCCCGGAACCTAACCTGCTGTATTAGCGGAGCTGTTTCACTGTACAGTGCTGTACAAGCGGGCCCCTCCTGTACACCTCATAGTACAATAGCGGGTGTGAGGAGAGAGCCTCACCTCTTACGGAGTGCTTGGTGAAGACCCTCAGTGACAGACACTCCTACAGTCATTAGTTCTCCCCAGGCACGGAAGGTAGGAGACTCTGACTCGCGCAGGAAATTAAGAAACTCGGAGCCGTAGGACGGCATGGTGATCCTGGAGGAGGAGGCAGCAGGGGCAGAAAAGGAGTGCAAGTAGGTAAAGAAAAGGAGGAGGAAGAAGAATTGTATGAAGAGGAAAAGTAAGATAAAGGGGAACGAGAAAGGTAAAATATTGTATTATTAATGTTATTAATTACTAGTATTATCATTAGTAGTAGTATAGTAGTGGTAGTAGTAGTATAGCAGTGGTAGTAATAGTAGTAGTAGTGGTAGTAGTAGTATAGCAGTGGTAGTAGTAGTATAGTAGTGGTAGTAGTATAGTAGTGGTAGTAGTATAGTAGTGGTAGTAGTAGTATAGCAGTGGAAGTAGTAGTATAGTAGTGGTAGTAGTAGTATAGCAGTAGTAGTAGTAGTATAGCAGTGGTAGTAGTAGTATAGTAGTGGTAGTAGTAGTATAGTAGTGGTAGTAGTAGTATAGTAGTAGTAGTAGTCTTCTTTCAACAAACCGGCTGTATCCCACCAAGGCAGGGTGGCCAAGAAAGAAAAACAAAAGTTTCTCTTTTTAAATTTAGTAATATATACCTGATAAGGGGTTACTACCCCGTTGCTCCCGGCATTTTAGTCCCCTCTTATGATAAGCATGGCTTGCGGAGAAAGAATTCTGTTCCACTTCCCCATGGAGTAGTAGTAATATTATTTGTATTATATTTAATGGGAGGTGATCAGTTTTGATCCGAGGGAGTGTAGCTCTAATTACTTGGATCAAAAGCGCATCATCAGCATCAAAGCACTCATCCCCCCCCCTTCCTTGAAGGTGCAGATAAGCAGGCGATTCACCTGTTAACAACGGTGACGAGGTGCTGGAGAGTCTCCGGGCGGGGCGGGTACTTGGGCAGGGAGAGGAAAGCTATGAGGTTGCCCCGGTATGCGGTGGTGACGATGAAGGTGAAGACCAGCCAGGCCGCCAGCAGCCCCCGCCAGGTAGTGCTGGTGGGCAGACCCCTCTGCATGGGCTGCCCAAACAAGGCACCCACCACCACCAACACTGTGTTGCCAACCCGCATCTCACCTCCACCTGAGCTTCTGTGACTCACCTAAGTAAGTTTAAGTACAGGGGCACATACATAGTAACATGCAAAACAACTTTACCGAACAGGTAAAAGTTGCGATTTTCTTGCCGAATAAGGCAAGCGAAAATTTGTGTATGCAATAATTTCGCAAAAAATCATTCTAAACATAACGAAAAAAATATTTCTTTGTTTATTATTAAATTACTGTAAACTTATCTAAAATATATTAGATGGCTGAGATTAAGTTAAATTGCGCTTGTTATAATAAGGTAAGGTTTTCTAAGTTTCTTTTGGTACAAAATTATTAACTTTTACATTAACTATATATATATATATATATATATATATATATATATATATATATATATATATATATATATATATATATATATGTGTGTGTGTGTGTGTGTGTGTGTGTGTGTGTGTGTGTGTGTACATTTACTACAGTAACTTCGATCACTCAGTCCACTCCCTATTTCAGTGTTCACCCCCACGGTCTCCGCTATATATATTATATATAGGTATATATATATATAATATATATATATATATATATATATATATATATATATATATATATATATATATATATATGTCGTGCCGAATAGGCAGAACTTGCTATCTTGGCTTAAATAGCAAGGCTCATCTTGCCATATAGGACAAGCGAAAATTTGTGTATGCAATAATTTCGCCAAAATCATTCTGAACCTAACGAAAAAAATATATTTCACTGTGTTTGTTTAGTATTAAATTATTGTAAACAAATCTAAAATATATATAGTTAGGTTAGGCTAAAATAAATTGTTCTTGTTATAATAAGGTTAGGTAAGTTTTCTAAGATTCTTTTGGTGCAAAATTAAAAATTTTTACATTAACATTAATGAAAAAAATATATCTTTAAACGCATAAGAGAAAATTTTAGAAAGGACTTTATCTTAAATGAGTTCTTGCTAATTGACCAGTTTTACATATTCGGCACGACATATACATATATACATATATATATTTATATATACATATATATATTTATATATACATATATATATTTATATATACATATATATATTTATATATACATATATTATTTTTTATTTTTTTATCACACTGGCCGATTCCCACCAAGGCAGGGTGGCCCGAAAAAGAAAAACTTTCACCATCATTCACTCCATCACTGTCTTGCCAGAAGGGTGCTTTACACTACAGTTTTTAAACTGCAACATTAACACCCCTCCTTCAGAGTGCAGGCACTGTACTTCCCATCTCCAGGACTCAAGTCCGGCCTGCCGGTTTCCCTGAACCCCTTCATAAATGTTACTTTGCTCACACTCCAACAGCACGTCAAGTATTAAAAACCATTTGTCTCCATTCACTCCTATCAAACACGCTCATGCATACCTGCTGGAAGTCCAAGCCCCTCGCACACAAAACCTCCTTTACCCCCTCTCTCCAACCTTTCCTAGGCCGACCCCTACCCCGCCTTCCTTCCACTACAGACTGATACACTCTTGAAGTCATTCTGTTTCGCTCCATTCTCTCTACATGTCCGAACCACCTCAACAACCCTTCCTCAGCCCTCTGGACAACAGTTTTGGTAATCCCGCACCTCCTCCTAACTTCCAAACTACGAATTCTCTGCATTATATTCACACCACACATTGCCCTCAGACATGACATCTCCACTGCCTCCAGCCTTCTCCTCGCTGCAACATTCATCACCCACGCTTCACACCCATATAAGAGCGTTGGTAAAACTATACTCTCATACATTCCCCTCTTTGCCTCCAAGGACAAAGTTCTTTGTCTCCACAGACTCCTAAGTGCACCACTCACTCTTTTTCCCTCATCAATTCTATGATTCACCTCATCTTTCATAGACCCATCTGCTGACACGTCCACTCCCAAATATCTGAATACATTCACCTCCTCCATACTCTCTCCCTCCAATCTGATATTCAATCTTTCATCACCTAATCTTTTTGTTATCCTCATAACCTTACTCTTTCCTGTATTCACCTTTAATTTTCTTCTTTTGCACACCCTACCAAATTCATATATATATATATATATATATATATATATATATATATATATATATATATATATATTCCTATTAGTAAAAAAAAATATATATCAAAAGATGGGGTGGGAAGGGAAATGGAATATTCAAACGGCTTCAGGAAGAAATCCAAATATTCTTCCTTGAAACCTTTTTATCAACTTCTCCGAGGCTATGGGTCCCACAATTTACACCAGAGGTGGACCCCATCCTATATACCTATATATAATATATATAGCGGAGACCGTGGGGGTGAACACTGAAATAGGGAGTGGACTGAGTGATCGAAGTTACTGCAGTAAATGTATAGATTATTCACCCAAGAGTGGTTGATGAGTGTATAAACAGCAAGCAGTCGTGTGGAGTGAGGTATTATAAGCTTATGGGACAGTAAAAACAGTCTCCCTCCAGTGTGCAAAATATATGAGACTTCTGTTGTCTAGACCATCTAGATGGAAGCTGCTCCTTCCTGAGTATCTCCCACTTCTTTGGTGCTATATGATGACCCCTACAGATTTAGCGCTTTCGTACAATCTACTCAGCTCACCAGGTAGAAGACTGGAGGCATAATGAGGAGGAGGAAGAGGATAGTAGCCCACACCCCGTCTGCCAGAGGATAGTAGAGAGACTGCCACTGAGGCCTGAGGGATGGCTTAGCCATGGCGAAGCCCAGATTGATGCTGTGCTCGTACGTGCTGGTGAAGCTGTATCTCTCTATCCTGTTCTGGAGGATCAGGTGAACCACTGATGCAACGAACGACACTCTCTCCTCCACCAGGGTCACTACCTAAGGATTTTATTTTGCATTATTCGAGTCTGGATACATCAGCAACGTGCTGCTATCCTCCTCTATGTGATGGTTATATTGTGGTTAGAATACCCTCATAGTGGTTGGAATACCCTCATAGTGGTTGGAATACCCACATAGTGGTTGGAATACCCACATAGTGGTTGGAATACCCTCATAGTGGTTGGAATACCCTCATAGTGGTTGGAATACCCTCATAGTGGTTGGAATACCCTCATAGTGGTTGGAATACCCTCATAGTGGTTGGAATACCCTCATAGTGGTTGGAATACCCTCGTAGTGGTTGGAATACCCGCATAGTGGTTGGAATACCCGCATAGTGGTTGGAATACCCGCATAGTGGTTGGAATACCCTCATAGTGGTTGGAATACCCGCATAGTGGTTGGAATACCCTCATAGTGGTTGGAATACCCTCATAGTGGTTGGAATACCCGCATAGTGGTTGGAATACCCTCATAGTGGTTGGAATACCCGCATAGTGGTTGGAATACCCTCATAGTGGTTGGAATACCCGCATAGTGGTTGGAATACCTGCATATTGGTTGGAATACCCTCATAGTGGTTGGAATACCCGCATAGTGGTTGGAATACCCTCATAGTGGTTGGAATACCCTCATAGTGGTTGGAATACCCGCATAGTGGTTGGAATACCCTCATAGTGGTTGGAATACCCGCATAGTGGTTGGAATACCCTCATAGTGGTTGGAATACCCGCATAGTGGTTGGAATACCTGCATATTGGTTGGAATACCCTCATAGTGGTTGGAATACCCGCATAGTGGTTGGAATACCCTCATAGTGGTTGGAATACCCTCATAGTGGTTGGAATACCCGCATAGTGGTTGGAATACCCTCATAGTGGTTGGAATACCCGCATAGTGGTTGGAATACCCTCATAGTGGTTGGAATACCCGCATAGTGGTTGGAATACCCTCATAGTGGTTGGAATACCCTCATAGTGGTTGGAATACCCTCATAGTGGTTGGAATACCCGCATAGTGGTTGGAATACCCGCATAGTGGTTGGAATACCCGCATAGTGGTTGGAATACCTGCATATTGGTTGGAATACCCGCATAGTGGTTGGAATACCCGCATAGTGGTTGGAATACCCTCATAGTGGTTGGAATACCCGCATAGTGGTTGGAATACCTGCATATTGGTTGGAATACCCTCATAGTGGTTGGAATACCCGCATAGTGGTTGGAATACCCTCATAGTGGTTGGAATACCCGCATAGTGGTTGGAATACCCGCATAGTGGTTGGAATACCCTCATAGTGGTTGGAATACCCGCATAGTGGTTGGAATACCCTCATAGTGGTTGGAATACCCTCATAGTGGTTGGAATACCCGCATAGTGGTTGGAATACCCGCATAGTGGTTGGAATACCCTCATAGTGGTTGGAATACAAGCAGTGTTCTGCAGCAATAACTCATTACGACTGTAACCAGATTTAAACATACAAATACTTCATTACCACTAACTTGTTCAACTATCAAAACTTTGTGTCCCAGTCCCTGGATCCATTATGTACCTCTAACCTTTTGACTCCCTCTCACAGGATGGGTATGGCCTCATGATAATAATATTAAACCAACTGTCTTTACTCAATATAACATTTACACAGTGGGTCAAGGGGGAAGCGCACCCGATTATAGCGTATGCATTGCTACCACAGATACTCAGATCACCAACATCAAGGAACTGATACACAGTACCCGTAGTATACCCTACTCGGACGGTAACAAAAGCTAGGTTTCCCTTACAGATTCCATCCGACTTGATGACTATTTCAATAGAGTGATGACCTGAGTCAGCTGAGGCTAGAAGACTTCAGTAGGACGCTAAAGATTCCATTAAGTAGTTCAGTAGCTTCAGAGATTTAAACAACCACTTCACTGACATCAAAACTGATATCCAGAGAATTGTTACAACATCTATGTGCAAGAAAGGTATACAATACCACAAGATGAAAGTTAAGACACATGTGCAATATCTGGGTATCTTTATTGTAGACGTTTCGCCATCCAGTGACTTTATCAATACAAATTCCAGGACATAACTAGAAAACAGTAGAACTATACACAAAAGATGAGGTAATCTGGGGGACTGATTACCTCATCTTTTGTATATAGTTCTTCTGTCTTCTAGTTATGTCCTTGAATTTGTATTGATAAAGCCACTGGATGGCGAAACGTCTACAATAAAGATAACCAGATGTTGCACATGTGTCTTAACTTTCATCTTCAACATGTATGTCATGACACAAAGAAATCAGCGATACTGTTAACAATAATGACAGTAATCATTCGTACACAACATGTAAACAGAGGCAGAGGTGCCCCTCTGAAATATCTCACCTCCTGCCAAGACTGTACTGGGAGGACGTGGATGGTGAAATTGAGTGTTTGTGCTATAGCCTCCAGCATGAGTCTGTCTGAGCCAGAGTATTTCTTGGTACCTCCTGAGGACGACCCACTGTCAGCCTCCACCACCACCTCGTCCCAGTAGGGCTTGTAGGGCAGTGCTGTCACATTCACCTTAGCTCTGTGAAAGCTGATGGCCACAGGTGGCTTCGCTTGTAGGCTGCTTTTGTAGGAAGTATCTAGGTGTTGTGGATTGTTGTAGGTGTTGTGGATTGTTGTTAGTGTTATGGATTGTTGTAGGTGTTGTAGATTGTTGATTTAGTTGTAAGTGTTGTGCTTATTTGTATTTTTTGGGGGGTTTAATGTTTTAATTTTAAATAAAGAATAAAGTCACAATACCGTGACTGGAACAATACACTGATAACCCGCACATAGGAGGATGAACCTTGCCACGACGTTTCGGTCCAATTCGAACCATTAATCTGTGTAGCTAGTTAAGGGTCCAAGTCGGACCGAAACATCGACATAAGTTTGTCTCCATTGTGCGGGTTATTTGTGTTTCATTTATAAGTGTTGTGGTTCATTGTGTTGGTTAGTTAATGGTGTTTAAAGATCTTAATTAAGATTGAATATCATCTGTTTACCAAGAAGATCGCAATACTTAAAATAGTAAACTGATAAACTGTTAGTGCACCTAGACTGAGAGACATAAACCTTACTGTATATATTCTATTGTTGTGGTTTGTTATAGGTTAGGTTAGGTGAGGTTTGTCAGGAAACAGGACAAGTGTTTCCTGACTCGGGTTTTAGTCATATGATGACCCACAGCTGGAGCTTTAGGTCATCTGACCGAGGCGTAGGTCAGTTAGGTTAGTTATTACAGTAAGTGCTAGCTACATCAGGTTCATAAGTTAGCATTACTTCAAAATTTATAAGTGTTAAACTTGGAGAACTTAGAATGTAACTCACTTGGAGAACTTAGAATGTAACTCACTTGGAGATCTTAGAATGTAACTCACTTGGAGAACTTAGAATGTAACTCACTTGGAGAACTTAGAATGTAACTCACTTGGAGAACTTAGATTGAAAGAGTGTGTGTCCAGGGAGGAGGTGTATACTCCCAGCTGGCCACAAGCTGGCTACCTTTACCAGCTGGGCTCCCTGTTGAGTGTATGGAGCGTAGCTGTACACTCTCCACCTGTCAGGATATACACACACACCACCTGTCATGATATATACACACCACCTGTCATGATACACACACCACCTGTCATGATATACACACCACCTGTCATGACATTCATACCTCCTGTCATAATATACACACCACCTGTCATGATATACACACCACCTGTCATGATATACATACCTCCTGTCATGATATACACACCTGTCATAATATACACACCACCTGTCATGATATACACACCACCTGTCATGATACACACCACCTGTCATGATATACACACCACCTGTCATGATATACACACCACCTGTCATGATATACACACCACCTGTCATGATATACACACCACCTGTCATGATTTATACACTACTTGTCAAATTATGGTTAATGGGGTTTAAAGCCTATAGACTAAAATAATAATAATAATAATAATAATAATAATAATAATAATAATAATAATAATAATAATAATAATAATAATAATTCCGCCAAAATTGTAACTAACATCGACCAGCTGATCAAAATGTTTTTTTTTTTTTAAATTAATCAAAACATAGATTGATTGATTTTATTTATAGGGAAATTAAAGGTGAAAGTTTAATGGCGTAAGAATTAGGTTTCTGCATAATAAAAAAAATAATTAAAATTTGAAAATAATTCTCGGTAAATAAATACCGTTTCCCGCCAGAATTGCCGTGAGAGGCGGCGAGGAGGGAAGTTGACCTACATTCCCGCATTATATATTAAAAAATGTTTCTTTATCACCGTGAATCCGTGTTATGGCAAGTGACTGGAGTGCGTCAAGTGTTCAAGTGCAGACTGCAACAACCAGACACTTCAAAGTGCCGCAGAAAAGTTGCAAATAAGTGAAATACGGTGATGTCTCCCGGCTCCTGGAGTGAGTACTTCCTTCACGGGTTCTTCCTTATTTTGTGTTTATCGTAGATCTGTCATTCAGTTATTGCATATGTAATTATTTACTTCTCGCATTTGTTTATTTAGTGATTATTTATGTAGAGAGTTATATATTTAATGTTAAGTCATTCCCCACAACTTGATTCACGTAGCACAACCAATATATATCACTTATTTATCCTCACATGTCCAGTAAAAATCACTTATCCAGCATCATATATGTAATATATATCACATATCCAGCATGTATCACTTATCCAACAGCCGACGGCCGACTTGGTAGTATATATATATATATATATATATATATATATATATATATATATATATATATATATATATATATATCACTTATCCAGCATCATGTATGCAATATATTACTCTTCCAACAGCACGTAACTGATGGGATGGGGAGGAAAGAACCGGTGATAAGCCTAGTTAGTCAAATTTGTATCTAAAGCTATAGATTTGAATAAATATCTCACTGCAGTTTTGTAAACAAAAATATAATTATAATAAGTCATTTAAACGAAATCGAGTCGAAATGTACATCATTTACTTTTTAACCACAATAATAATAATTATAATAATAATAATAATCTTTTCCACAAGTACCTGATACAACTTATACAGACCATAACTGACATCAGTGACATACTGTATAGAAAGCCCGGGTTATACCTGGAGTTTACCTGGAGAGAGTTCCGGGGGTCAACGCCCCCGCGGCCAGGTCTGTGACCAGGCCTCCTGGTGGATTAGAGCCTGATCAACCAGGCTGTTACTGCTGGCTGCACGCAAACCAACGTACGCGCCACAGCCCGGCTGGTCAGGAACCGACTTTAGGTGCTTGTCCAGTGCATTTCGGGCAAATTAAGTTAATTTTGTTCCCACACCAGTCGGCTAACACCCAGGTACCTACTTACTGCTAGGTGAACAGGGACAGTAGGTGTCTGTAAGGAAACTCGCCCAATGTTTCCACATGCATCGGAGCTCTAACCACGGACTTCAGTGTGAGAACTGAGTGCGCTACCAACCGAGCTACGGAACAAACAGATTAATAACCCAGGAAAGCCAAGTAATATGGCTTAATTCCAATGATACACCTGGGTGGGTGGGTGAGTGGCGTCTCCCTGACTAGGATGACAGTATTCATCATAGCGTAGATCCAGTGGGCGGCGGCCAGGACTCTCACAGTCTCCAGGGGCAAGCTGGTTGCACACACAAGCCTTGTTTCCCAGACAAGGAGGCGTCCAGCCAAGCTGAGGTCCCCGAAAGAGGTCCAGAAGGCGAGGTCATCGCTGAGTACCACCAGGCTCACGCAAGGGTACAGCAGACGCACCTGCTGGAGCAAGCATCCTCGTTACGTTATTGTTCAGAGAGCTTTGGATAGCTTTAAGTATAGATTAGACGGATACATCCGTGGGTGTGACTTAGCCATACCTATTATGGGTCAGTAGGTCTATTATAGTGCTTATTCTAGAGTAGTTTTGTTACGCTCTCCCAGAGAAGGAAGGTTTAGGAATAACTATATATATACGACTGTACCTACAGACCCTTCAAGCGGGGAAAGACTTGATGTTAATAAAGGGTTATTGATTCAAGAAAGTTGACCTACCCTTTGAACGGAAGCTAATTACGTCCCAATTTTAAGGAGTTGTATGACACCTAGGAGTTTAGCGCTTCCACCACATGAACATATTGTAGACGGTCACACATACTGTATAATATATATATATATATATATATATATATATATATATATATATATATTTATATATATATATATATATATATATTATATATATATATTATATATATATATTTATATTTATATATATATTTATATTTATATATATATTTATATATATATAAATATAAATATATATATATATATATATATAATATATATATATATATATATATATATATATATATATATATATATATATATATAATATAAATATATATAATATAAATATATATAATATATATATATATATATATAAATATATATATATATATATATATAATATATATATATATATATATATATATATATATATTACCAGTTTAGGGGCTGATGAGCATGTTTTTTTCTATCAAATTAGTCGCTAGTATGAATTTTAATTTAAAAAATGCGCTATCTGGAACGTGCTATGGCTCCTCAAGGTATCATACCACCTAGTCTCGCCTCGACGCCACAACTGGGACTCGCACCCACCTGGACCCTCTACCCAATTACTACTATAATCATGTAGTTTTATCATTACATTCTACTGATAAACGGTCTCAGACCGAGGTCGAAAAATACAGATCAACGATTCTCTTGGTTTTGTGTACATGTGAATTTTCTTCTACCATGGAGAAGTATTCACGACACTTGATGCTCCACGGTAGGTTCCTAGAATGGAGCCTGAATGCCTTCCATCCCTCCTCCCCACATGCGCTGTATAATTCCTACGGATTTAGCTCTTGTGGCATGCAAAGAGTACACATGTCACAATTTATTTGGCGTATGTCACACTCCCATATAGGCTGCTTCCCAACCAGCGAACCGGGTGCTAAGGGTTTAATGATCAGTAGGCTACTCATCGTTAAATCAGTACCATGGTTAATTGGCCAATCACAGGCAAGCCCGCCAGAGCTGAAGCAACGTGGTTCACTTGCGGTAAACATGGGTAGACTTGCCTGCCTGCTGGTTGACCACCGGTGCACTCAGGCTTCTGCTTTGCCATCTGTCACCGTGTACACTTACTATTCTATCTGTACATAGTGTACATACCTGGTGATATCTGATGAAGGCAAATATACATAATAATCTACTGTTGAGTTTTGTTTGCTTCACATTCCCATTACGACCAGGTCTCACAGGCCATTCTTTACCTGTGTTCGTAATAGCTTTCCCTCCATGATAATAATAATGCATTTAGCTATATAAACAATATGCGTTGGAGTGCACCTGTCTGGCGTAGCGTATGAGGTTGGGTAGTGGTGAGGTGAGTGTGGTGTCGTTGGCTTGCCCTGGCTTACTTGCTCGCAGAACTACAACCCCCCATGGCGAGCCTGCATCTGCAAACTCCTGTGGAAAAGATGAATTAGGATAACACACACACACACACACACACACACACATATATATATATATATATATATATATATATATATATATATATATATATATATATATATATATATATATGCAATAAGATCACAGTAAACAGGTGATTTCAGAATATGCAAAACAACCACTCTGAAAGAATAGAGAAATTCCAAGTTCCTTGATAATGTGAGTAGTCACGAAAGCGCTTGGAATTTCTCTATTCTTTCAGAGTGTTTGTTTTGCATATATATATATATATATATATATATATATATATATATATATATATATATATATATATATATATATATATATATATATATATAGTATATATGTCGTGCGAATAGGCAGAACTTGCTATCTTGGCTTAAATAGCAAGGCTCATCTTGCCATATAGGACAAGTGAAAATTTGTGTATGCAATAATTTCGCCAAAATCATTCTGAACCTAACGAAAAAAAATATATTTCACTGTGTTTGTTTAGTATTAAATTATTGTAAAGAAATCTAAAATATATTTAGTTGGGTTAGGCTAAAATAAATTGTTCTTGTTATAATAAGGTTAGGTAAGTTTTCTAAGATTCTTTTGGCGCAAAATTATAAATTTTTACATCAACATTAATTAAAAAAATATATCTTTAAACGTATAAGAGAAAATTTTAGAAAGGACTTAATTTTGAATGAGTTCTTGCTAATTTACCAATTTTACATATTCGGCACGACATATATATATATATATATATATATATATATATATATATATATATATATATATATATATTAATATAAAGATCTTAATGAATCTTGTGTGGTCAATAGGCTTTAACCCCATTAACCAACCGAAATGCATTTGCATACTAATGTGCCTAATAATGTTTTATTGCCTGTAAACTACATAATCTTTGTGCAGCATAAAAAAAATTAATTTGAATTAAAACTAGGTGACAACCTAAGGACTGTCACTAAACTGTTATGCAGTAACGTAACACAATACTAATTTGAAAATACTTTTATTAATGAAAGCTTTTATTACGGTACACAAAGCTTCACCCACGCTGGGCGAAACGTTGTATAATAAAGAATCTCCCCTATAAAAAAAATGTCTAAATTACAGATGAGTAAGCCATTAATTAGTAAGGAAAATAAGCATTATTTTTATCTTGGGGTGGGAGGCGGCTTCTTCAGCTCCCACGGCGTCTTCAACCCTCCCTCCTTCCCCCCCGGGGCTGCATCTTTGTCATATGTTTACTGGCGGATTGCTAGATCTACTAAAGATCCGCGCCAGGAAACACTTGTCTTGTTTCCTGACAAATCTTACCTAACCTTGCTAGATCTACCTTGTATTAGAAACCAAAATGCTATAATAATAATAATATAATACACAGGATATATACACCGAGAAGTGTATTTCTCTCAGCGTATATATGTTAAATTTAATCCTTCTGTTAGAGATCAAAGTATTCTTTACACTGTGACTGGTAAGACAGACTGGATACCTGTTCACAGGGGAATAATAGATGGTACAAAGTTTGTCTTCGTGTTATTTTGTGACGTTCATCGTGTCAGATTAGTAAATTTTTGTCTGGTGGTAAAAAGGCTTCCGTGCAAACCTTAATGACCCTCGTGTCGTCGATAGGCTTTAAAATTAACCAACCGATACTACTACTACTACGAATAATAATAATTATTATAGTGATACTGGGCAGGCACCTTGAGGATCTGTGCTGGTGAGGAGGTGGGGTCGGTGAGGAGCATGACAGAGCAAGAGGGGTACCAGGTGTCCTGTAACACTCCTGTAACAGCTGTTCCAGCTCCTGTAACAGCTGCTACGGCGCCACCCTCTGCTGGCTCGAATCTCGTAGCTCCTGAAGCCACACAGACACGAACGTTAGTGTGGTAGGAGGAAACATAATAATAAGCTTGATGTTAGGAATTTTAGTGACCATTAAGGGCTTAATATCATAATAAAATTATTCACTATCCCAATCTATTACTGTATTACCATTCTCTTGTGATTTAACCTTACTACTACTTCTACTACTGCAATAACTATTGCAACTATTACTACTATTTCTACTACTTTATTTATACTATACTGTTTCTACTAATACTACTGTTACTATTAAGAATAATACAAATATAATAAAGTAATAATAGTTAAAATATCATCATAACTACAGTACTACTAATACTATTACTACAACAACAGTAGCATCTGCCGTTACTATTTATAAATAGTAATAAATAACTGACCTGACTTTGGTAAGAGCTGGATGATTAGGAGGGCTGCTGCTAGCAGTAGGTTGGAGACAGTAGCATCCACAGTCTGGGATAAACTGGTGGTCATGGAGAGAGCTCCCATTGGTTCTGCCTTCTGGGGAAGAGTACTGTGACTGGTAGGACAGACTGGATAACTGTTCCCAGTGGTATAAAGATGGTACAAAGATTGTGTTAGAGTTATTTTGTGATGTTCATCGTGTCAAATTAGTAAATTTTATATAGATAAAAGGTTGTCTAATGTATGGATATATATATGAAAAAATACCACAGTGAATATAGGAAATAAAACCTGATAACTTTCATGTGCTTATACACATATCTTAAGAGGAATTGGAAGAACAGGCAAGATAAGTACATTTTATGTTATACCTCACATTTTATGTGACACCTCACTCAGAGGTGACAACACTCCACACAAACAGGATATATATATATATATATATATATATATCTATATATATATATATATATATATATATATATATATATATATGCAAAACAACCACTGTGAAAGAATAGAGAAGTTCCAAGCGCTTTCGTGACTACTCACATTATCAAGGAACAATGAAAGTAAAGCATCAAAGGAAGGTATATAAAGGGGTAGCCCACACCTCACTATCAGATCCCACAACAACGAAACACCTGACGCGAGACAGCAGGCCCGCCGGCCGAACTAGACAGGTCCTTCATACAACCCACCAACAAACTATTCTACCCAAGAAATAAGAAATTTAAAAAATTATTATTTGTCCAATGTATTATTAAATTCTTCCCAAATTCTATTAATTATAAATGGATCTAATTTATATAAACCAAAGGAAATATTCATATTATTGTCAAAACTGCTTTTTATGAAACAAGATTCAATTATATTCCTGTCGACCATGGACTTGCTTGACACTACTTTATCAACTTTTTGAAAATCAATTGGATGATTGAAAATCAATATGGTTGTTTTGCATATTCTGAAATCACCTGTTTACTGTGATCTTAATGCATATATATATATATATATATATATATATATATATATATATATATATATATATATATATATATATATATATATACTTTCAACGCACCAGCCGCATCCCACCGAGGTGGGGTGGCCCAAAAGGAAAAACAAAAGTTTCTCCTTTCAAATTTAGTAATATATACAGGAGAAGGGGTTACTAGCCCCTTGCTCCCAGCATTTCAGTCGCCTCTTACGACACGCATGGCTTACGGAGGAAGAATTCTGGTCCACTGTATATATATATATATATACATATATATATATATATATATATTATATATATATATATATATATATATATATATATATATAATTGTTCATTCCTTATGGTAACCCAGCAATGCTCATCTTACTGTCTGAGGCATGTCAATATTTATAAAATTAATTTTAAAGGGGTGGAGGGGAGAGCCAGTGGAAGGCCTCGATCAGATGATGAAAAGCTCCAGTTGCGGGTCATCATATGACTAAGACCCCTGACAAATCTTACCTAACCAACCCGTTCCTTATTGTCAACCTGACAGATATTACCTCTTAGCCATGCTAAGCGTTCTAGTGGTACACTCTGTAATCACAATTTTACTACATGTAAACCAAACAATAACCAAATTTCTGTAAACTCAGCATTGTAATCTTTATAGAGAATAAACTTTGAATTTGAATTTGAATTTGAATTACCAGCACTGTCAAGCGTACATGTGCCTTAGATATATAAGATTTACTTATATATCTAAGGCACATACTAAAACATATTTAAAAACCTATGACCGCTTGCCGGATTTGCCATTTTCAAAATGGAGTCTGCCACTACTACTACTACTAATTCATCGACAGAGTTGATTCATTCCCACTGAGTCTGAAGGAATGCTTTCTAACATCTTGTGATTCACTTGTGTTTTTAACATCCAGCAGTGCCCTCCAGTACCTGTTTCTTAATTATTTCAACGTTATTCGAAAGGAACGGATTTAAATTTGCTTTAACGAGAAATGCTAAATTTGGCTACAAAGAAAGATGTAGGTTCTACATCCACGGATTGTTTTGGGAGAGAGTAGTCATCTTGGACATGCTCCCGCCACGTGAAACTTAAGCAGTTAGTGTAATAATTTTGTTATGTGGTAGTAACAAACTATTTACCAATGAATGGCCTGAAACAATTATAATGAGCTGTTTAAAGATATATAACTTCAGTTACGAAAGCATTACAATGTAGGTTGTATGTATTACGGATTATTTATACTATCCAGTTACTTGGGTAAAATTTTCTTTGAAGCCTTGAAACGTGACGCTTTTAACCTCTTAATTAAGACTAGATTCCGGGAAAAAAAAACACGGAACTGGTAGGGTTTGAACTTATGTCGAATGAGTCGTAAAACTCCAGGAAATTACTAACCTGGTATCATCAACGTTGCGTTGAAGGCGATCAGAGCACAACTGGACGCTTCCAGCAGATGCTTCTTACAGGCAAATAACAAGGAATTTATTTATATTGACGTGACACACAAGCCACCCAAACTGCGGATTGCTGATTGGTCAAGTCAGAGGGAAACCAGGTGATTGGTGTAGGCCACTAGTGTCCTGCAGTGGTGCACGATGATTGGTGAACGTCATTAGGGTCCAAGTCGAGTGAGGAGCAGTGGCTGGTTGATGTAAAAAGGTGAACTATACCGTGACTGGTGGATCTGAAGGGGTGGACAAACCTGCCCCTCACACTCACCACTGAACACGAACTTTTTTAACTCACACAAAGTCTACGACAGATGTCACAGCCGTGAATAACGAACTCTGGCTGACAGTACCTTAAGTACAACAGGCTTTCTGAGTGAAGAATTAAAGCGACAATATCGTGGCTAAGAGCATTTCACTGAGGAGAGGATACTTACGGTAACGTTTCGCTCTTTCCTGGACCATTGTCAAGTCACTACTTTAACTTTAAAATGGGTAGTTATTCGTGAAGTCTGTCTGCGTGTTATGTCTATCTGGTCAGTACTATTATGTGTACCTGTTTAATTATTAACGTGAATCACTACATTTTAATATCTGTAGATTTGCTTTGCATTTTTATTAGTGTGTACTCACCTGGTTGTGGTTGCAGGGGTCGATTAACAGCTCCTGGTCCCGCCTCCTCACTGGTCGCTGCTAGATCACTCTTCCTTCTCCATGAGCTTTATCGTACCTCTTCTTAAAACTATGTATGGATCCTGCCTCCACTAAATCACTTCCCAGACTTCCACTTCCTGACAACTCTGTGACTGAAAAAAAACTTCCTA
>NC_091379.1:7061995-7181995 GCF_038502225.1 Cherax quadricarinatus
CACACACACACACACACACACACACACACACACACACACACACACACACACACACACACACACACACACACACGTGATAATGCTTTATTTACAGCTATCAAAGTCAGGGTATTTCTCCAGAATGGTCTGTAATATACCACTGTGGATAAAATCCTTTCCCTTTCTTGAACATTTCTGAGTGAGTTGTCTCTAAATTCATTAATTTGATCGCACTCCAGTACATAATGACGCAGGGTGTGACAATAGTCCATCTGGCAAAGTTTACATTTCGTTTGGTCTACATCTGGTGGTGGTGATTTAACCTGCCAAAGATACCGGGCGGTAGTGACATCCAAGAGTCTTCTTATTTTGTTGGATGCACCATAGACATGTGGCTCCTCCTGCATGATAGAATGATGATAGATGGACTCACTGGTGTCAATCTCCCTGAGTCTTAAGTCAATAAAATTCAGTTGTAGTTCTTTTCTTATTATTGTTCTCAAACTGCTAACTGTCTTTTTAGGAAGGGTTTCTGATACATTGAGATAACTTCCTCATTCTTCTTTGTATATTTTCCAGCACATTTAAGTCAAGTCTCAGATGGAGACTAGACCTGAGCAGCATTCACTATGACTAAACTGTGCTTCAGCGGTGGCCAAGATGTGTCCAGATGGCCAAATTTGGCCTGCCATTGCATTTATCAGTCCAATAGAGAGAATAATATTGTAGATGGTGGAAAGTTTTAAATAAGTCGTGATTTAAGGTGATCACTGCCTCAGCCTTGACAAGCGTTCAGTCTAACAGTCTTGATGACTCTGAGGTAGATGCCTAATGTAGGAGCCTTACGTGCTGCTAACAGGAGAGGTGAAACAGTGTAGACATGACATACTGGTGACAGGAGAGGTGAAGCAGTTTAGACATGAAATACTGGTGACAGGAGAGGTGAAACAGTTTAGACATGATATACTGGTGACAGGAGAGGTGAAACAGTTTAGACATGACATACTGGTGACAGGAGAGGTGAAAAAGTTTAAAGATGATGTAACAGGTGGGCAGAGCAGATAGTGCTAGCAAGTCATTCCGTTAAGGTAAGCATGACCTGCCTTCACCACGCTGGTGAAGTTCTTTTGATCCAAGGAATGAGAGTTACGGTCCCCTTTCTCGGATGAAGCTCCGAATGCCTCCCTTTCCCAAGGTGATGTATGGCCGTTCCAGGTATAGTGACTTACCCTGAATTACATGATAGTAATAATAATAATAATAATAATAATAATAATAATAATAATCTTATCCTCTGTAGCAATATTCCACTGTATTTGTAGAAGATATCTTCTGTACTGGGATTTAATTACATTGTAGAAGTCGCGGGCCGCGGGGGCGTTTAGCCCCGAAACACCCTCCAGGTAATGTAGAAGATACCTTCTGTATCAGGATTCCATGGCAATGATAGCTCGGGTATCATTAGAAAATGAGAGTGCCCACCCAGCATGTCTTTCAGAGTATCACTGTATTATACAGTACCCCACAAGTACATGAGTAAAACGTGCAATAGTTGGGTATCTACATTGTCGAAACGTTTCGCCTACCGAGTAGGCTTCTACAGTCAAATATGGAGGTGAATAAATATTGGAGACGGTTGAGACAATGGAGAGGTCGATGAAACAAGTAGTGTGGTGGCCGAAGTGTGTGTGTTGATGGAACTACACGATAGAGTGGTCGTCCATCACTGAGATCATAAGTTGTATTAAGTCACTTCCTACGTTGGTGATAATATACTCTCCAGGGTTCGATTCTCTTGCTCAGCTGTGACAGCATTTGAGCAGTTATAAATAACTTAAGAATCATTCATGATATATCTATATCTATCTCATATATATATATATATATATATATATATATATATATATATATATATATATATATATATATATATATATATATATATATATATATATAATGTCGTGCCGAATATGTAAAACTGGTCATTTAGCAAGAACTCATTTAAAATTAAGTCATTTCTAAAATTTTCTCTTGTACGTTTAAAGATATATTTTTTTTCATTAATGTTAATGTAAACATTTTTCATTTTGCTCCAAAAGAATCTTAGAAAACTTACCTAACCTTATTATAACAAGAACAATTTATTTTACCCTAACCGAAATAAATATATTTTAGATTTGTTTACAGTAATTTAATACTAAACAAACACAGTGAAATATTTTTTGTTCGTTAGGTTCAGAATGATTTTGGCGAATTTGTTGCATACACAAATTTTCACTTGTCCTATATGGCAAAATGAGCGTTGCTATATATATATATATATATATATATATATATATATATATATATATATATATATATATATATATATATATATATATATTATACATACATATATATATATATACATATATATATATATATATACTATATATATATATATATATATATATATATATATATATATATATATATATATATATATATATATATATATCTCAGAGGGTACTGAAAGTGGCTCAGGAGAAGCCTTTATATCATAACAGCAGGAGAATATATTTAATTTAGTACCAACTCACTACAAAGGCAGTAAACAATACTTCACTACTGACTTGAGCCCACTGCCAGAGTGACTCAGGTCCACACTTCACGGTTATTACTTCCCATCACTCAGTCATTCAGCCTTGAAAAGAAAATGCTTTCACTCTGTCTTGTTCATTGCTGTCTCTCAGCCACTGGTTCGTGAGGTTTTCTGGAGGCAAATGGACACGAATGTATTAACTTGGGTCACATTTATTGAAGATATTTCGGTCCTGGGACCTTGACCATTTCAAATATATGTAAACCAGGGTACGGTTGGGGTTAGAACTCATGGCAAGTGAGTCGTAAAACTCCAGACCAGTGCTTAAGTCACTGGGTTTGTTTGCAATCGTGTTATTACGATTTCGCGAGTCAGGTACATGTATTTGTAGTGGTAAGAGTGTAAAGACCAAAACATCTTCGATAATGGTGTCCCAAGTGAATACATTGGTATCCATTTCCCTCAAGCTGAAGGCAGTCATTTACGTCTTACTGCTGTGATGTTTTCTGGCAATGTTTATCCATCATTTACATCTTTCCTACCTTCAAATTCCTTCTTATGAATTGCTTCCACTCTTTTATTATTCACTCTCTTCTGTCTTACTGGCCACCGATTTGCGTACTCCTGCCCATAGTTTTGTTTTGTTATATATGATCATTGTTCAAGGGGATCCTTGATACCGGTGAAGGGCTTTTGATCCTATGAGCTGAAGACACCCTTCCCTTTCGTGAAAGAAGTTTGATTATCATGCAGTCCCTGGTTCTATTAAAATTAATAATAAGCTTTATTTCTACAAGTACATGTGCAAGGTACACAGATCTAGCTGACATCAGTGACATACTACTATATAGAGAGTCCTTTGAAGAGGGTTTCGGGTGTCAACGCTCCCGCGGCCCGGTCTGTTATGAGCAGCATTTCGGGCAAATTAGATCAATTTTGTCCCAGGATGCGACCCGCACTAGTCGATTAACACCCAGGTGCCTATTTTACTGATGGGTGAACACTGGAGAGTAGGTATGTTAAGGAAACATTTCCTAATGTTTCTTCCCGTACCGGGATCGAACCCTGGACCTCGGCGTGTAAGCCGAGTGCGTTAGCAATCGAGCTACGGGACTCCTGTGGGTTTAACTCTGCCCCGTGATGATATTGTTAATAAACCCGTACACAAATAACTCGCACGTACTAGAATGAAACTTACGACGACGTTTCGGTCCGACTTGGACCAATAACTAGTCACATACACAAATAACCCGGTATTGTGCCTTTTTGTTATTTATACTAGTCACCATGACTAGTCGGACCGAAACGTCGTCACAAGTCATTCTCCCATGTGCGGGTTATTGGTGGATTGTTCCAGTCACGATATTCTGCATTTTTATTCTTTAAGGTGACCACTACAAATTTGTATTGGATTGTTTGGGTACTACTATGGTATGCGATCTGCGTGTCATGAAGCTACTTTGGTATGCGATCTACAACAAGAAAAGTTATAGCCTAACCTAACCTAACCTAATTTGACTCCTGTAGATCACGTTGGCTATGTAGATCGCATACCAAGGTAGCGCCGATTGTTTGTTAGGCTTCAAGGCTAACGACTGCGCGAGGCTTGTTACGCAAAGGGCTGTCACCATGCATGTTATAAATGACTATAATTCCTTTTAGAAATACCGTACAAGGATAATAATTATACCAGAGTGTAGCCAGAAAGTTCAGCTATTTTTTGGTAACAACTCAATTTTCGCATATTTTCGAGTTTTTTTTTTTTACTCCCCGCGCTTAGACCTACCACCTCCCTTAATTTAAGGCTGCATGTCACCTGTGAACCACCAGTTAAGAATACTTTTAATACCTCAAGTAAGGATAAGTCTGTAAGTATATACTTCATTTCACTACTACACCTGATGCCTCTGTATTTGACTGAAGAAGATGAAGAATTAGACGCATGCGCAACATCTATTCTTCTTTATTTGTAGACGTTTCACCATCCAGTGACATTATCAATACAAGGACATAATGTGAAGAATTATATACAAAACATGAGGTAATCAGTCCCGCAGTCTTGTCGGTTTTTTGTATACTATTTATTGACTGAAGAAGCCTACTGTGTAGGCGAAACGTTTCATCAATAAAGATACATAACTGTTGCACATGTGTCTTAGTCTTCAACTTGTCGGTATTTTATACCATTTTATACCGGAGGAAACGTTTCGCCACTAGTGGCATTTTTAGTCCTAATCATTAGGACTGAAGAAGCCATTAGTGTGGCGAAACGTTTCCTCTAATAAATGTCATAAACTGTACATGTGTGTCTTTTCCTGCTCTCTCCCATGTACTCCCATGTACGTCATTAACCAAGTACGTTACACCTAAGTTGCATCCAGGTGTTGCACACGTGTCTTACTCGTCAAATCTCATGAAATCGTAATGACACGATTGCAAACAAACCACGGTACGAGTTTGCCGCGAGTTCAACCCCCACCCGTACCATGGTTTGTTTACTCATTATATCATAACCAAATAGGTTACATCTGACTTGAGTTGCGTCTAGGTGTTGAACACCCGTCTTACTCATCATATCATAGTCATTATAGACAAGCATGCAATGAAAGTTATAGACAAGCATGCAATGAATATTATACACGACACAAGCCAACCCTAAAGATGGAGTTAAATAAATAAGAAGCAAGAAGAAATTGACGGATATACAGAGTGTGTAATTTGTATATAAGGTATATACATGCTGGCATCTATACAGTTAACTCATGTATATGTAGATCTCGGGGCAGTGTATACAACGGTATTTGATAATTTAGACACATGCAAGGCCTGGTCATAGACCGGACCGCGGGGGCATTGATCACCAAAATTCTCTCCAGGTATACTCCAGGTATGTGCAACACTTGGGTACCTTTATTGTGGAAACGTTTCGCCACACAGTAGCCTCATCGGTCCAGTACAATGAATAGTGAAGATCAGAAGGAGGTTGAGGTTATCAGTCTCTCAGCCTGAGGGACTGATTACCTCAGTCTCCCGATCTTCATTATTCTTCTCTGTATTGGACTGATGAAGCCACTGTGTGGAGGAACCTCTAAATTAATCAGCTTGGCGGTTCTCTGAACCATTTATCTACCGGTAATTGTGGTTGCATGATCGAGCCTCAGCTCCTGACCCCCGCCTCTCCGCTGGTCGCTACTGGGTTCAGTCCCATGGCTGCGTGAGCCCTGTCGTACCAATTCCTAAATCTGTGTATGGATCTCACTATTACCTTCTGTCTAGGTCGTTCCACTTCCTGACCAATCTAAGGTTAAAGAATGATAAGACACATGTGCAACAGTAAGGCATCTTTATTCCGAAACGTTTCGCCTACACAGTAGGCTTCTTCAGTCGAGTACAGAAGAGTTTTCCTCCATAGTCTGGAACAATGTTTCAGACTGACCACCTCAAAACTACGTCTTCAAGGTTGATAGACTGATTATGTTTTTTATTACATCGTCTTCACGTTTCTACTGCTTCTGCTAACTCTTCTGTACTCGACTGAAGAAGACTGCTGTGTAGGCGAAACGTTTCGTAACATGAAGATACCTAACCGTTGCACATGTGTCTTTTTATCAACCTGTCGGTATTGTTTACTATTATCATATTCTAAGGTTAGAGATATATTGCCTGACGCCCCCGTGACGCAGCTGTGACGCACCTGTGACGCCCCTGTGACGCCCCTGTGACGCCCCTGTGACGCAGCTGTGTGCAAGGTGTGTAAAACTGAACAATTTGTATTTTGCAGATGAATGCGATGCATTTGAAATTTGTTACTAAATAATGACAATTATATTTGTTACTACTGTTTATATTTAGTTATAGATTATTATTATTATTATTATTATTATTATTAACAATTATTTTCTTTTTCTTCTTATTATTTATTCAAGTGTGACATGCATATTGAATATCCTTGCGTACTGTACATAAAATTTGTACAGCTGTGGGGAAAGAAGGGATGGTACAGGTGTGGGAGAGGGCTTGTACAGGTGTGTTTGTGGGGAGAGGGTAAGTACAGGTGGATGTGGGAGTAATATATGTGGGTGTGGATAGAGAGTAATATTTGTGTGAGTGTGGGAGAGAGTAATACATGTGGGTGTGAAGAGAGGGGTAATATTTGTGTGGGTGTGGGAGAGAGTAATACATGTGGGTGTGAAGAGAGGGGTAATATTTGTGTGAGTGTGGGAGAGAGTAATACATGTGGGTGTGAAGAGAGGGGTAATATTTGTGTGGGTGTGGGAGAGAGTAATACATGTGTGTGTGTGAAGAGGGTAATATTTATGTGGGTGTGGGAGAAAAAATATTATAGTCATAAAAGATGGATATTAAAAACAAAATAATGTCTCCCAAGATACGACCTTTATAAAATATATGAAACAAAATGAAACAGTCGCACTGAGAGTAACACCTGGTGTAACTGTCAGGCACTTAGACTATCCCAGTATGTTTGTTGAATAGTTGATAGATGGATAGACAAAGCGTCCACCTGTCACGTTACCTCTCTTATACTGGTCAAACTTTCTCTGTGCTCCTGTGCCTCAGTGGCACAATTAACAATTTAAGTATGATTGTGTAATTAAGCTTCTTTGATTGTTATTAAGGTTGTTTAAACACGTAAATGAGCTGTGATTGTGTAATTGAGCTCGTTTGGTCGTGTAATTTAAGCAGTGATTATTATCAATGATATTTAATACTGACAAGATGCTGAATTAGACACATGCGTAACATCTGGGTATCTTATAGACGTTTAATCCAGTGGCTTTATCAATGCAATACAAGAATACAATAGAAATATATATTTATATTATGTTTATGTATTGTATCGATCAAGTCACTGGATGGCGAAAGGGATGGCGAAACATCTACAAGATACCCAGATACTGTTCATACGTCTAGTTCGTCATCTGATCATGTAATTGAGGAAGCTCAACAGGAGGGAACATCAACATGTAAGGAGACATCAACATTTAGGAGGACATCAACATGCAGGGGAACATCAACATGTAGGGGGACATGAACATTTAGGAGGACATCAACATGGAGGAGGGAATCAAGGGACAGCAAAACTTTCCCGCAGTGACAGCAGTGACCTTTGAGGGAGGAGCAGTGACTGAGAGGGACACCCAAATGTTATCCATCTATATATAAACACTCAACATCACTTTCAGCGAGGGTGACGTGATGCTAGTGAAGGGTTCTTGATCCCAGGAATTGCAGCTATCTTCTTCGGACCAAACCTGATTACCTTTCATTTTCCTGGAGCTGTTTGACCCGTTGTGATGTATCTCCAGCCCCATTATTCACTTGATATGGAATGCGTGCAGTAGGAAACTCAGTATAATGAATAAACAGAAGACTGAGCGGGGGGACTCGAACCATGGTCCTGGCATGTACCAAGCCCAGTGCTTGCTACATACCAGGCGTTGGGCTTGGTACATATTTTTTTCATTGTTACGTGTTTATACATTAAGTCGTTCATTACGACTCATTTTGAATTCAGTATAATGATGAATAAGACAGTAAAGATACCCGAGTGTTGTACATGTGTCTAATTCATCAATAAAGATACATGAGTGCTGTATATGTGTCTTGTTCATCAATAATGATACATGAGTGTTGCACATGTGTCTTGTTCATCAACAATGATACATGAGTGTTGCACATGTGTCTTGTTCATCAACAATGATACATGAGTGTTGCACATGTGTCTTGTTCATCAATAATGATACATGAGTGTTGCACATGTATCTTGTTCATCAACAATGATACATGAGTGTTGCACATGTGTCTTGTTCATCAATAATGATACATGAGTGTTGCACATGTGTCTTGTTCATCAATAAAGATACCCGAGTGTTGTACATGTGTCTTGTTCATCAACAATGATACATGAGTGTTGCACATGTATCTTGTTCATCAATAAAGATACCCGAGTGTTGTACATGTGTCTTGTTCATCAACAATGATACATGAGTGTTGCACATGTGTCTTGTTCATCAATAATGATACATGAGTGTTGCACATGTGTCTTGTTCATCAATAAAGATACCCGAGTGTTGCACATGTGTCTTGTTCATCAACAATGATACATGAATGTTGCACATGTGTCTTGTTCATCAATAATGATACATGAGTGTTGCACATGTGTCTTGTTCATCAATAAGATGTGGAAAAAGACACTTACATTTAAGTACATTTACTAGGACTGAAGAAGTTAGTAGTGACGAAACGGGATGGGTAGAAATCATCCAGAGATATGTGGGGAGTTTGGTTGTTTGGTCAGGTTGAGAGTCGAAGATGTTAACACATGCTTACAGTCTGACCCCGCGAAGCTAAATTTATGTAAGTGACAGGTATTCTCTATTGGATTAGGACTAAGCAGCTGTGAACAAGTTAGGGATTTTGCTCTGTAACTGGAGGCAGAGTATGGGAATTTGCTGGAATAAATAAGAGAATCTGATAGTTATTTAGCGTTAAGGCGTCTGCGCCCTCGTGCAGAAACTAATATCTGTACAATCATTTTTTAAAGGGGTGAAAGGGGTAAGTCAGCGGAAGGCCTCGGTCATATGACATTTTTGTCCAGTGACGAGTCATATGACTAAGACCCGTGTCTGGAAATACTTATGTTTCTTGACAAATCTTACCTAACCTAACCTCATGCAGTCACCTTATACTTACGTACATAACAGGACTTAACACCAGAGTAAAAATTGTAGAGGAACCCTGGAAGTGAGTGGGGAATACTCCCTAGATAAGTCCTTTAAGAGGCGCGTGAGTTTCCCTGTCTCCTAACATCATGTTTATTTCCCCCCTATAATCTACCTTGTCCATAATTACTATCGTATTTGCTTTGTCTGCTTTCGTAAGGTGAACTCCAGGATCTTTCCTTAATTCATGGCATAACTTAACAAATCTTTGAGGACAATTGTGAATTTTGAATTACCTAGGATTACCGTGGGTAATCCTAGGTAATTTACACATGTTAATCTATGCACAACAACCACTGTAGAAAAATATTCTTCACGTTGGTTGTTTTGCATATTGTGATATCACCTGTTTATTGTGATCTTATTGCGTGTTAGACTGTGTATGATAATTGTACTTATATGTACTTGTACCTAAATAATCTTACTAACCACCCAACCGAAGGATACCTTGTTTTTTTTTTATTCGCCGGTATTCTATTATTATTAAAGATTCGCCGGTATTCTCCCGGCCCGGGCCTTTTCCAAGTGGTGGCCCGGACTTGGCTCCCTCTTTAGGGAGTGTCTGAGACCTAAGTCTCCCATGGGAGGAGGCACAGGTACCTCCTCATCTTTGGGACCAACTGTCCCCAGGCCTAGCCACAAGCTAGGCGTCTCTGGTCTGCTATCCCCGCCCCAAGGGAACTAATGGGAATGACAGTCTTGTGAGCTGTAAGCTCGGACTCAGGCACCTACCCTACCCTAGAAGGGTTAGGCATGGTGTCGATGGCCGGTATTCTCCCGGCCCGGTTTTTTTTTTTCTTCGCCGGTATTCTCCCGGCCCGGGTCTTTTCCAAGTAGTGGTGACCCGGCCTTGGCTCCCTATCTGGGGAGTGTCTCGAGACTTAAGTCTCCCATGGGAGGAGGTACAAGTACCTCCTCATCTTTGGGACCAAGTGTCCCCAGGCCTAGCCACATTCCCCGCCCTCACGGGGCTCGTAGGGAGAAGCTAGGCCTCTGGTCTGCCATCTACCCCGCCTCAAAGGGGCTCGTGGGGATGGCAGTCTTATGAGCTGCAGATGGTAGCAAGCTCAGGCCTCTCTCTCTAGACCCGGCCCGGTTGTATATACCTAGTGTATATACTCTGTTATTGGTTTTGGTAACAATAGCGATAATTGAAATTATAGTAAATAGATAAGTAGGGGATAGCGAATTTATACATAAATGATATACAAATACAATGTATACCAGAGTATAAGGTTACATAAAGAACGCACAGAAAACGAGCATATATTTTGTATTTATGTGTAATTAATATAAATATAGTTATTGCAGGCGCTACGCAGCTAGTTTGTGCTTGTTTTATTGTACCCATTTTCTGTGTTGTCTTTGTTTCCGTTTTCTGTTTCTTTTTCCTCTGTGTTGAGGGAGGACCTGCGTACTATTCCTTTATGTTTGAGGTATTGTTCTCTGTCTAACGTAGGTGCTCCTGGAAGAAACGGCCGGAGAGACGTCTGAACCTTCAGCCGGGATGTGTGGAGGGGGGTTGGGCCGGGATGAAAGGGGGATGAGGTTGGATTTGAGGCAGGGCTGAAATGGAATAGACGCTGCTTCGTGGGATGGAAGGCAGGAGTTGAAAGTTCGTGAAAGGGGACGTTTGTTGAGGCGTGGAATGGGGCCGGAATTGTTGATTGTAAGGGGATAGGGGTTGAGGATAGAATAGGTGGGCCGAGGCTAGGGAGGAATGGCCCCTGGTCTGGTTGGTCAGAAATAATAGGAAAGGGGCTTGTGTGATGGGAAATGGGGACCCTTCTGTCATGGTGCGATGGAATAGCGTGATGCAAAGAAATGGGAGTCTCGTGAAGAGGCGTTATGCTGCTTTGATGAGGTATCGGGGTCCCATGATGAGGTATGGGGGTCCCATGATGTGGTATCAAGGTCTCATGATGGGGTATGGGAGTCCCATGATGAGGTATCGGGGTCCCATGATGGGATATTGGGGTCCCATGATGCGGTATCAGGGTCCCATGATGAGGTGCTACACTGCTATGAAACGCTGGATCATGGTGGGAAGTCTGATGAATCGGTGTAGGAGTGCCATGATGGGGTGAAATGGTACCATGAAGGGATGTAGGAGTGCTATGATGGGGTGAACTGGTGCCATGAGTGGGTGACAAAGCACTATGAAGGGGTGTAGGAGTGCCACGATGTGGTATAGGAGAGCCATGATGGTGTATTGGAATACCTCGAAGGGAATTCAGAATTCCATGATGGGATTTTGAGGTACCATGAATGGGGCCTAGGGAATCATGGTGGTTTATCTTACTCCCATGAACGGGAGCTAGAGAGCCATGGTGAGGACTTAAAAATCCATGGTGGTGGGTTCTTAAGGTGTCATGGTGGGGTGTCAGGATACCATGATGGTTTATTGGACTACCATGCTGGTTTGCAAGAGTATTGTGATGAGGCGTCTGGCTTCCATGGTGAGAAGTTGGATTACCATGAATGGGAGCTAGAGTGCCATGATGGGATTTCAGAGTACCATGGATGGGTGAGAGAGTGCTACCATGATGGGGTATTAAATCATCGTGAAAAAGAGTTAGAGCATCCTGGGGTATGGGAGTTCCATGGTGGTGTCTTAGAGCGCCATGGAGCTGTGATAGAGAACCATGCTGGTGTCCAAACATGCCATGGATGGGCGCTAGAGAACCAAGGTGGGGACTTAAAGAGTTATGGTGAGACGTTTTGTCTTCATGGTGTATTTGACTACCATGAACAGGAGCCAAATTCTCATGTTGGAGCTGTGGAGAATTACGATGGAAGGGGACGGCAGTACCATGATGGGATACTAGAGTACCACGATGGGGTACCAGAGTACTATGATGAGGTGCCAGAGTACTATGATGGGGTGCCAGAGTACCATGATGAGGTGTCAGTTTACCATGATGTGTCAGAGTATCATGCTGGGTTGCCAAAGTACCATGATGGGGCTCCAGAGTACCATGATGGGGTTTCAGAGTACCAAGATGGGGTGCCAGAGTACCAAGATGGGGTGCCAGACTAGCATGATGAGGTGTCAGAGTATCATGTTGGGTTGCCAGAGTACCATGATGGGGCTCCAGAGTACCATGATGGGGTTTCAGAGTACCAAGATGGGGTGCCAGAGTACCAAGATGGGGTGCCAGACTAGCATGATGAGGTGTCAGAGTATCATGTTGGGTTGCCAGAGTACCATGATGGGGTACTAGTGTACCGTGATGAGGTGCCAGAGTACCAAAATGGGACATCAGAATACCATGATGGGGTGCCAGACTACCATGATAGGGTGCCAGAGTATTATGATGGGGCATTAGAATACCAAAATGGGATATCAGGGAGCCTTGATGGGGTACTGAAAGAAAATGATGGGAGTTGGTGTTGTCTTGGCGGCCGTTAGAACTAGGCTGGCGGGAGAAAGAATCAGAACTCAGTGGAAGGTCATTAGAGCCGAGGTCGTGGAATCCTACTTCGAGTAGGTCCTTTGCCGGTACGAAGAGGGAGAGGTCCGTCTGAGGGTGTTGGGCGAAGTCCACGCTGATGGTGGGTAGGTCGTGGTGCGGGAGGACAGGCTTGAAATTGACCAGGGAGGGATGGTGGACTGGTGCATTGTGGATAGGGGCTTTGCCAGGGTGCTGGGCTTGTCCGTGGACGGTGGGGAATGAGTGGACAGGGGATTGAAGTGGTTGGTGAAGCACCTTGTCTTGCAGGGTGTGGAAAGGAGAATTGAAGTTGATAGCTTTCGGCCGAGGGTGGACTGGTTGCGGCCTTGGTTTAACCAGAAGCGGGTGCTCGAGAACCGAGTCCAGGTGGTTGGACGGGTCGGTAACATGCCCGGACGGGTGAGCAGCATGCCCGGACGGATGAGTAGCATGCCCTGGCGGATGAGTAGCATGCCCGGGCGGATGAGTAGCATGCCCGGACGGATGAGTCGTCCGTTGAGATGCTGCCTCCGTGTTCTTCGAATCCTTCGGAGGGTCGTCAGGATGCACTGCCACTCCCTCGTACGTCACTACAGCCTTGTAGCCGTTCTTGTCGGCCGTGTAGGAGACGATCTGAGTTCGACCATCAGGGAGGGCCACCCGGTACTCACCCGCGGTAGAGCTGTCGTCCTTCGTTTGCTGGTGGGCGAAACTATTGCCGGTCTTCTCGTCGTGTACACCATAAGAGAAGAGAATCCCAGGAGGAGTAACCTGCAGTGGAATGAGGGTTTTTGAGAAAATATTCTGCCCGACCGGCAGTATTGTCGGGTACATATAGTATGTTTATTCAGGTATACACAAATACAGTTACATAGATTATCATACACAGCAGCATATGTGTAGAGAATCTAGGATAACCCAAAAAAGTGAAAGTGACTTATTTCCTTTGGAGTCCTTTATCGTCTCCCTTATAGGAGTTCATAGGTTCAAACCTAAAGAAGTAAACGGATTATACGCCAGAAAATACACAACCCGCACGTGGGAGAGGGAAGCTAACGACAACGTTTCGGTCAGACTTGGACCATTTACAAAGTCGGTGTGTGACTTTGTAAATGGTCCAAGTCGGACCGAAGCGTCGTCGTTTAAGCTTCTCTCTCCTATGTGCGGGTTATTTGTGTATTGTTCCAGTCACGGTATTGTGGCTTTTTGTTCTTTATAAGCCAGAAAATATTGGTTAGCGCCATCTAGTGAGACATGGTTTCTCAAGAGAGTATATAAGGAAGATAAATGTGAGATTTTATAACTGAGATAAGATAAACAAAATTTAAAACTAGAAGAGCACTCTCATAGAGTCAAATAACAGCGTACTGCATTGACTCACGAAATCGTAATGACACAATTGCAAACAAATCATACCACGGGCGGGGTTAGAACCCTCGATCAGAGAGCCTCATAACTCCAGACCATCGTGTTAGCCACTGGGCCAGCTAGTTGGATAAGTCTTATTGTGGCTAGCTGGCCCAGTGGCTAACGCGACGATCTGGAGTTTTGAGACTGATCGCGGGTTCTAACCCCGCCCTTGGTATGTTTTTTTTTTTTTGTTTTTTAGCGTACTACATTCTCCAAACCAAATTATTTACACATAAACTTAAGCAACCACATATCAACACCCAGCGCTCACAAACTACTGGAATAAATGTATAATCGCGAGGACATATACACCAAGAGGTGTATGTGTGTGTATATATACACTGGAAGTGAAATGTAATAAATATTTTAGTGACCAAAGCATTCTTAACGGGTGGTGAACAGGTGACAGACAGCCTTAATGACTTTCGTGTCGATAGGCTTTAAACTCCATTAACCAGCTAGTCACCTCTCCGCCAAGCAAGTGCGGTTACCCATTCTCCATGCAGGTGCTGGAGCGTGGCCCTGGAGTTATGGAACGTGGCCCTGGAGTCAGGGAACACAGCCCTGGAGTCATGGAACGTGGCCCTGGAGTCAGAGAACGCGACTCTGGAGCCATGGGGCGTGGCTTTGGAGTCAGGGAACACAGCCCTGGAGTCATGGAACGTGGCCCTGGAGTCAGAGAACGCGACCCTGGAGCCATGGGGCGTGGCTTTGGAGTCAGGGAACACAGCCGTGGAGTCAGGGAACGTGGCCTTGGAGTCGGAAAGTGGCCCTGGAGTCAGGGAACACGGCCCTGGAGTCAGGGAACGTGACCCTGGAATCAGAACGTAGAATCACTTTCACCTCCAAAATAACGACCTTCCTGATTAGTTGTGAATCATGGAGTTGTAAACAAACCACCAGGAGCTAACACTGCTCTTCCTTAGTGAACTTTAGGACAAGTGGAATGCCACTCTGAGATGGTAATCACTGAATGACCAGGAGCATTAGGTCAGTCACTCACCCCTGGACTCGAGTCAGCGGCTCCCATGGTGATGACCTCAGCCAGAAGACACAGTAATACACACACCTGCAAAATTGAAATGTAATAATAATAAATAATAACCAAAAAAAAAAAAATTAAAGAGTAAAATCATTACAAAAATCGAACATGTATATTGAAGAACGTTATAAGACTCGTGTCACACTTCGTTGCTTCCGCATCTCTATATTTGTGCTAAAAAAAAGACGTATTTAGGCATTTATGCTGCAATATCTGGAGAATGCCTTGCCAGATCGATATTAAACTTACAACATATTTGTAAACTATAAGCTTTCATTTATATAGCTGAAGAGATTGATCTCGTGCTACTGCCTTTGATTATCAGGTTGAGGATGGTGATCTCGAGGTTATTGGCTCTTGATGTGGTAAAGGTGATTTAGCCCTGTTGAGCTGTAGTTGTTGGTCTTGCTAGTAACACATCTGTGGGTGATATCAATAGTTGTTGGTCTTGCTAGTAACACATCTGTGTGTGATATCAGTAGTTGGTCATGCTAGTAACACATCTGTGTGTGATAGCAGTGGTATTCCCTGCTAGTAATCCATCTGTGTATAACACTTCTACTCCTGTGTGATGAGCTTGACACTTGTATATCAGTAGTATTATATACTGACTACAAGTGTGTGTATGTATGGGGAAGTGGAGAAGAATTCTTCCTCCGTAAGTCATGCGTGTCGTAAGAGGCAACAAAATTGCCGGTTGCAAGGGGCTAGTAACCCCTTCTCCTGCATAAATTACCACGTGTGAAAAGAAAAACTTTCGTTTTTCTTTTTAGGTCACCCTGTCTCGGTGGGAGACAGCTGGTATATATATATATATATATATATATATATATATATATATATATATATATATATATATATATATATATATATATATATATATATATATATATATATATGTGTGTGTGTGTGTGTGTGTGTGTGTGTGTGTAACGTTCCTTCAGCGAAACATCTGGCCATTGCACACGTGTCTTTATTTCATATTTATCGATAATGTATAGCATAAACAACGTTAAACTCGGTCCACCACTATCATCAATACTGCCACCACTATCATCAGTACTATCACCACTTGTCATCAATACTGCCACCACTGGCACCATCAGATAGGATGGCTGGTATGACACAGCAGGTGGTCAGCCTGGCTGGTCACGGTGCGATGATGTGAGTGACGCCGACACACGCACACACCAAGGACGTGGCTTCTATAATGTGACATCTTAAGTAACCTCGAAGACATTCTTGACTCTATGGCTACTAAAATATTGCATCTTAGGAAGCCTCTTAAGATAATGCCTGGAAACCCTCGTCCTCGAAATTGACATTAAATTTTTTTTCTAGGAAAATCAAGAGATTTCTTCTCAGGGCTGTTTATTATATATATATATATATATATATATATATATATATATATATATATATATATATATATATATATATATATATATATATATATATATATATGTGAGTGAGGTGAAAGTGTTGAATGATGATGAAAGTATTTTCTTTTTGGGGATTTTCTTTCTTTTTGAGTCCCCCTGCCTCGGTGGGAGACGGCCGACTTGTTGAAATATATATATATATAGATATATATATATATATATATAGATATATATATATTTATATATATATATATATATATATATATATATATCTTTCTTTCAACACACCGGCCGTATCCCACCGAGGCGGGGTGGCCCAAAAGGAAAAACGAAAGTTTCTCCTTTTACATTTAGTAATATATACAGGAGAAGAGGTTACTAGCCCCTTGCTCCCATATATATATATATATATATATATATATACTCTATATATATATATATATATATATATATATATATATATATATATATATATATTTAACAAGTCGGTCGTCTCCCTCCGAGGCAGGGTGACCCAAAAAGAAAGAAAATCCCCAAAAAGAAAATACTTTCATCATCATTCAACACTCTCACCACACTCACACATTATCACTGCTTTTGCAGAGGTGCTCAGAATACAACAGTTTAGAAGCATATACGTATAAAGATACACAACATATCCCTCCACACACGTGTGTGTGATCCTTTTGATTAGGTTTTCTCTCTGTAACTCTCTCTCTCTCTCTCTCTCTCTCTCTCTCTCTCTCTCTCCCCACAGTGTGACTGATAATTTGAAGTCACGTGAGGGAATAATTGATCAGCTAATTGTTGAAGTAATAACTTTATTCAGCTTTAATATTTTTGAAGGCGAAAGTTTTAGTGAATTATGATGCACACACTCACACGGGGCCAGGAGCTGTGAATCGACCTCTGGAACCACAATTAGGTGAGTACACATACACAATGGAAAAATCTGGGGAGTGATGTAGTGGAGGCAGGATGTATACATAGCTTTAAGAAGAGATACGTAAAGCTCCTACAACCGGGAGAGAGTGAATCTAGTAGCGATCAGCGAAGAGGCGGGGCCAGGAGCTGTGAATCGACGACAACAACCACGAATAGGTAAGTACACACGCATATATATGTAGAACACATACGCAGCCTTGGTCGTGCTTTATATATATCCGAGAGATGTTAATGATCCCTCGTATTGTAAGTTGATACACGTTCAGCCTAGTGAACCAACCCACTTGTGGGTGGGTAGCGTCGTGGGGGAAGATAAAGTAAGCCATACTGCTTAACTTTGGCTTGCCTGGGTTATTAACCCTTCTGGGGTAATAGTTCCGTAGCTCGGTTAGGTAAGGTTTGCCAGGAAACAGGACAAGTGTTTCCTGACGCGGGTCTTAGCTATATGATGACCCACAGCTGGAGCTTTTGGTCATCTGACCGAGGCCTTCCGCTGGCTTACCGGTCCACCCCTTTAAAAATTAATGGTTATAATTATAACCTTGAAGTTTTTTTTAGGATAGGATAGCTCGATTGGTGGCGCACTCAGCTCACTCACCGAAGTCCGTGGCTCGATACCCTGTACGGCTGGAAACATTAGGATGTGTTTCCCTAAGACACCTGCGGTCCCTATTCTAGCAGAGCATTTACCAGAAATGCTCTGCATAACAAGGTTCTTTCTGTATAGTAAGTTGTCAGCTAGGCTGTATACTTTGTACATGTACTTGTAGAAATAAACATTATTATTATTATTATTATTATTAATGTTGGTTAATTGGGCTCTATGTCTATCAACACACGAGAGTCACTTGTTCACCACGAGTCAAGAATATTTTAATCCCAAACATTGTTTTATTGGGACAAAAGTAAAGTTTAAATTATATATATATATGTCGTGCCGAATATGTAAAACTGGTCAATTAGCAAGAACTCATTTAAAATTAAGTCCTTTCTGAAATTTTCTTTTATACGTTTAAAGATATATTTTTTTCATTAATGTTAATGTAAAAATTTTTAATTTTTCACCAAAAGAACCTTAGAAAACTTACCTAACCTTATTATAACAAGAACAATTTATTTTAGCCTAACCCAACTAAATATATTTTAGATTTATTTACAGTAATTTAATACTAAACAAACACAGCGAAATATATTTTTCTCGTAAGGTTCTGAATGATTTTGGCGAAATTATTGCATACACAAATTTTCACTTGTCCTATATGGCAAGATGAGCCTTGCTATTTAAGCCAAGATAGCAAGTTCTGCCTATTCGGCACGACATATATATATATATATATATATATATATATATATATATATATATATATATATATATATATATATATATAAATATAAATATATATATATATATATATATATATATATATATATATATGCGCATATGCTCACTGAAGCTCTCTGTGCACACGCAATGACTAAGAATTTATACAAGATGCTTGATTTCTTGAATGCGTTCTTTCCTATCGTCTACGGCTCTTCGCTTTCTGTGGTGACTCTTTTTCTTGAAGGAGATACCACTCTAATCACACGATGGACCCAAACTTAACCCACACGGCATATAATATGGGACAAAACTAAGTGAAATAGGTTGCACAATCCCATGTAGCACCTCGTTTATTCAATTATCACACAGTTCACCAGCTTTTTTGAAACATATTTCCGCCTTTCACCGATCAGACACCTCGTAAATCCAGGGTGATTATTTCCGTAGGAGTGGTTGACGTGGTGTTGCGTGACGTGAGGGAGGTGACATAGGTGAGAGTGGTGGTGTTACTGGCGTACCTGGGGTGACATGGCTGGCCTGAGTGGTGTTGCCTCCGCCCCTCCTCTAACTACACTGACGCTACTGCTGTACTGTCTCTTCGTTATATACTGTAGATGTGAGCATTCTACCTGCAAGTCATAAGTTTTTCTCCCCCGATATATATAAACCGAGAAGCGTATGCCTTTTGGTGAATATACACTGAAGGTATATACACTGAGAGGTTACTTTAATCCCTGTTTAAGATATTAAAATATTCCTGACAGGTAATGAACAAGTTCGTCCTCTCAGTGTATATACACTTTAATCGCCATATAAGGAATTAACGTGTTTTTAACTGGTGATGAACAGGTAACACGCAGGATTAATGGCCTTCGTGTAGCCGATAGGTTTTATACCCCATTACCCACCAACCCCATTGCTCTGTTAAATTTGAATCTTGCATCTGAGTTTATTTAGGTGCAGGTACACATAAGTATAATTATCGTACATAGTAACATATGTGTAAACTACTTAAGATAACCCAGAAAAGACTAACTGACTTTTTTCCATTGGGGTGTTTGATTTCCATTGGTAATGGTAATTGATAATGGGAAGTCCTTTAGATTTCTCATTTCAAATGGGACACTGAATAGCTGTCTCAGATGGGGAGTGTAATGCTCATTTCAAATAGGGAATTTATTACCCATTTCAGGTGAGTTTACGTAAACTAATTTTCTTCAGTCACATTTATTATTTCTCCCACAATAAAATATGTTGAAGCTTAAGAAACATGTGCAACAGTTGAGTATCTTTATTGATGAAATGTTTCGCCAACACAGTAGGATTCTTCAGTCACATACAGAGGCACCAGGGGTAATGAATCTATCAACCTTAGAGAAAAAGTATTTGAGGTGGTCAGTCCGTCAGCCTGGGGAAGAGTTCAGTTCCATGGTCTGGAACGATATCGAAATGTTTCCATAATACTATCAGCTGATGTCTTTAACTACAGCGTGTCTGTGTTACGTAACATATAAGCTTATTTCATTTTTTAATTGGGGTAGACGAGTAAGCTAGGGAAGGCCTCGGTCAGATGCGTCAAATCAGCAGTACAAAACTCCAAGGTTATAGGTCGGATATCCCTCAGTGCCAGTCGTGGGAAAGAAGTGAATAGTTAAACAGTCAAGGTTAATGTTTTAGTAGCTGACCTATATTCAGCTGACCAGTATACAGTGAGAGAATCATAGCAGAAAACGCCAAATATATCTATAAACTCAAGGAAAGTCAGGTTGTAGGTGGCGTTACTCCCCTCAGTGTTTTAAAAATGGCTGAGTCAGCAGAACAGGTCAGGAGACAACAACACCACACAACCCCCGATAAATGGAATTGAGGGGGATTTGGAAGGATAAAACCATGGATTAAACCTTTCTGATCTACCAGAATGGAAAGGAGTTAGAAGTTAATTGGGGAAGCCAGACTGTGAAGTGAGATGGGAAGGGGAGTGTGTAATAAGGGGTTAACTGTAAGGGGTTTGTGAAGTTAAGGGAAAAGTGAGCAGTGAAGAGGGTTTGGAAGAGGAAATTTTACTAGTAATTCAGTGGTGATTGCTAAAGCAGATGCTAAGTGTACTAGGGACTGGAAAAGAGAAATAAATATTATTGTATATGAGTAAAAGAGCGAAGAGTGAAAATGGCAGGCATTAGGGGGGTACAGGCTTCCATAATTATATTTATCTTTCTTCTTCAATTCCATGAAGAAAGAAATCAGTCATGGGGGCTGGAAAAGGTGAATGGAGTAACAGCGCCCTGGACAGTAAAAGCCCAACAGTTGCCATCCTACCAGAAAAGTAAATATCACTATCGCCGCAAGGTATGGCAACACCGCATACCCAAACAAAAACAGTGGCACACAGCTCTTATTGTAGCGCTCTTAAGTGGTGATATCCAAATTAATCCAGGACCTCAAACTATTGTGCAGAGGCAAAACAGACAGATAAATGACGGTGATAATGACGGTCTAGTAGCTAGGAATGATAACCTTAACTCCATATGTAATGCATACATAGGTCAATGTGAGACAATACAGCCATTATTATCTCAAACACTACCAAACAGGTGCATACACTGTACTAAAGTATGCATGAAAAACAGAAAAGGCACCTTATGTAAAATGTGTAAGGGGTGGGTGCATGATGGATGTATGTACAATTATAGCAACGGTGCCAGAATTCATTTTGTGTGTAACAAATGCACTTTGGCACAGTTACCCTTTAGCAGTGATGACATTGATTTACCTAATTTTAATACAAATGACCCATTGCCATATATTGATGATTATGATTGTTTTATGAAAACAGGCCTTCACTTTATTCATGTCAATGCAAGATCACTTCTTCCTAAATTGGCAGAGATTAGGATTCTAGCTAACAAAATTAGGGCGGCAGTTATAACCATCTCTGAATCTTGGTTGGATGATACGGTGACTGACGACGAGGTCAAAATAGATGGTTACAATATAAAACGCTTAGATAGGAACAGAAAGGGTGGTGGAGTATGTGCCTACATTAGAAATGACTTAGCTTACAACCCAAGACCTGATTTAAATAACAATAAACTGGAGATTCTATGGTTTGAAGTGCTGCTTCCTAAGACCAAACCCATCTTAGTAGGAACTAGTTACCGCCCTCCTACCCAGGACCAGTTCTTAGAAGACTTTTCCAGAGTCTTGTCCGGAGTTGAAAACAATTGCGAGACAATAATACTGGGCGACTTCAATATCTGTTTTCAGCAGCAAAATAACGGGCTATGCAAAAGGTATAAGCAAATTCTAGGATTAAATAGATACACTCAACTAATTAATACTCCAACCCGGATCACACAGTTCTCAGCCACCCTAATTGACCACATACTTTGTAACCGCTCTGAGAACATTAGTCAGTCAGGCGTCATTACCACAGGTCTTAGTGATCATTTCATCATTTACTGCACCAGGAAAATCACTAGGGATAGGATAGGCCTACACAGGACAATAAAAATGAGGTCAACTAGAAACTACAGTAAAGAAACACTGGTAAATAGGCTACAAAATTGTGACTGGACAGAGATAACAAGTTGCACGGACGTAAACGATGCCTGGGAAAAATTCAAAACAATGTTCACTACCATCCTTGATAATATTGCACCAGTTAAAGAGGTTAGGATTAAACGAAGAACTGAACCCTGGATGAATACTGAGATATTAGATAATATGAAATTCAGAGACCAGCTGCTAAAAAGATTTAAAGCAAACAGACAGGATATTGCAGCACTAAATGAATTCCAAAGGGTGAGGAACAGAGTACAGAGACTTATAAAAGGAGCAAAGGCAAAGCACTACTGCTCAAAAATTGAAGAGTATAAGCATAACCCCAGAAAGCTCTGGCAACAACTAAAACAGTTGGGGTATAGCCATAAGCCAGTAGATAGGTCTAACATAGTACTCACTATCGATAATGAGGTATACCACGAAACATCTAAGGTGGCAAATTGCTTTAATTCCTACTACACATCTGTTGCATCAACACTAGTAAGTAAACTACCAGCTGTATCAAATACCTTTAACACAGACTCTGATAAGTTTCAAACATACTATACCAATAAAGGGGTAACCCCAAACAGTTGTCAACTAGTAAGTGTATCTCATGACTTTATTCAAAAAGAACTAAGCAGGTTAAACCCAACTAAGAGCACAGGCCCTAATAACATCCCGTCTAAGTTCCTAAAAGATGGTGCTTCTGAACTGTCAATCCCTATTGCTCACATAATAAATCTATCAATCACCACTAATACCGTACCGGAGGGGTTCAAGGAGGCCAGAGTTACTCCTATCTTCAAGAAAAACAGTAGGTCTGATGTAAGCAACTATAGGCCTGTTAGTATACTCAGTATAATATCTAAAATTCTAGAGAGGGCGGTGTATTCTCAAGTAGTTAAGTACCTTAATGACAACAACATTCTCCATAGCTATCAATCGGGCTTTAGAAGATCCTACTCAACCGACACCTCCCTTATTAATCTGATGGATTACCTGAGAACTGAAATGTCAAAGGGGAACCTCATAGGTATGGTAACCTTAGACCTGCAAAAGGCCTTCGATACTGTCAACCACAATATATTATGTAATAAACTTCAAGCTATCGGTATAGGTTCTGTAGACTGGTTTAAGTCCTACCTTAGCAACAGGAGACAAATAGTCAAAATCAACAAAACAGAATCAGAACCCCTGCCGATAACATGTGGAGTTCCCCAAGGTAGTATTCTGGGTCCCTTATTATTCTTCTGTTATGTCAATGATATGCCTATCAGTGTCAAGTGCAAACTCCTACTGTATGCAGATGACAGTGCTCTGTTAGTGTCAGGTAAAGACCCACAAGATATTGCTAATGTTTTAACACTGGAACTGGAGTCCTGCAGCAAATGGTTAGTAGACAACAAACTATCATTACACCTAGGGAAAACTGAAGCCATTCTCTTTGGCACGAAACATAAACTGAGAAGGGTAAATAATTTTAATGTTCAATGTAATGGGGAGCCCATCACTTTGGTTTCATCAGTAAAATATTTGGGAATCCCCTTTGACCCATGCATGTCAGGAGAATTGATAGGGAACAGTGTAGTAAAGAAAGCGAATGCCAGACTGAAGTTCCTGTATAGACAAGCACAGTGTCTACCTACTGAGGCTCGCAGGACCCTATGTCTAGCCCTTATACAATGCCATATGGATTACGCTTGCTCTTCTTGGTACTCTGCCTTGACAAAAAAACTGAAAGATAGACTGCAAATCACCCAGAACAAAATCGTAAGATTCATCCTAGGGCTGGGACCAAGAGAACATGTAGGCCAGGATGAATTACAGCAGTTGGATATGCTGAATGTTGAAGACAGAGTAAAGCAACTGAAGCTAAATCATGTTTATAAAATTGCTCACAAACAATGTCCAGAATATCTTGCTGTCAATTTTGTCAAGGTTGGGAACCGCAGCAATCATAGTACTAGGGGGAGAGAGCACAACTTTGTAGTACCCACAGTCAGTGGCCAGGCTTCAAACACCTTTTATTGTACAGCAATAAAGGAATGGAACAGACTGCCTGCACATGTCAAAGCCAGTCATAGCATGAACCAGTTCAAGAAGAGTGCCAAAAAGTGTCTGATGAATGTAGCTACAGAAAGGGAGGGGAATGATTTTCTATTTTTTAGCTAACATACGTGTAAATTTTACCGTATTCCTAGTAATGACCCTCGTATTGTAGATAGTCTTAATGACCTTCGTGTAGTAGATAGTCTTTTTAGTATGATAATAAGATGTTATCTTCATTGTAGAATAATAAGAAAATATTATAACCTTTATATTATAATAATAAGGTAAAAGGACCCCAATGGAAATAAGTCACTCTGTCTGACTTTTTTGGGTTATCCTAGGTTCTCTACACATATGCTGCTATGTATGATAATTCTATGTAACTGTATTTGTGTATACCTGAATAAACTTACTTACTTACTTACTTACTACTGAAGTCTCCCAGCTCAGGATGACACTATTGAGGTCTCCCAGCTCAGGATGACACTATTGAAGTCTCCCAGCTCAGGATGACACTATTGAAGTCTCCCAGCTCAGGATGACACTACTAAAGTCTCCCAGCTCAGGCTGACACTACTGAAGTCTCCCAGCTCAGGATGACACTACTGAAGTCCAGCTCAGGATGACACTACTGAAGTCTCCCAGCTCAGGCTGACACTACTGAAGTCTCCCAGCTCAGGCTGACACTACTGAAGTCTTCCAGCTCAGGCTTACACTACTGAAGTCTCCCAGCTCAGACTGACACTACTGAAGTCTCCCAGCTAAGGCTGACACTACTGAAGTCTCTCAGCTCAGGCAGACACTACTGAAGTCTCCCAGCTCAGGCTGACACTACTGAAGTCTTCCAGCTCAGGCTGACACTACTGAAGTCTCCCAGCTCAGACCGACACTACTGAAGTCTCCCAGCTCAGGCTGACACTACTGAAGTCTTCCAGCTCAGGCTGACACTACTGAAGTCTCCCAACTCAGACCGACACTACTGAAGTCTCCCAGCTCAGGATGACACTACTGAAGTCTTCCAGCTCAGGCTGATACTACTGAAATATCCCAGCTCAGGCTGACACTACTGAAGTCTCCCAGCTCAGGATGACACTACTGAAGTCTCCCAGCTCAGGATGACACTACTGAAGTCTCCCAGCTCAGGCTGACACTACTGAAGTCTTCCAGCTCAGGCTGACACTACTGAAGTCTCCCAGCTCAGGATGACACTACTGAAGTCTCCCAGCTCAGGATGACACTACTGAAGTCTCCCAGCTCAGGATGACACTACCGAAGTCTTCCAGCTCAGGCTGACACTATTGAAGTCTCCCAGCTCAGGCTGACACTACTGAAGTCTTCCAGCTCAGGCTGACACTATTGAAGTCTCCCAGCTCAGGCTGACACTACTGAAGTCTTCCAGCTCAGGCTGAC
This sequence comes from Cherax quadricarinatus, assembly GCF_038502225.1. Lineage (NCBI taxonomy): Eukaryota > Metazoa > Arthropoda > Malacostraca > Decapoda > Parastacidae > Cherax > Cherax quadricarinatus. The sequence continues at coordinate 7,087,838 of NC_091379.1, forward strand.
ACTACTGAAGTCTCCCAGCTCAGGCTGACACTACTGAAGTCTCCCAGCTCAGGATGACACTACTGAAGTCTTCCAGCTCAGGCTGACACTACTGAAGTCTCCCAGCTCAGGCTGACACTACTGAAGTCTTCCAGCTCAGGCTGACACTACTGAAGTCTCCCAGCTCAGGATGACACTACTGAAGTCTTCCAGCTCAGGCTTACACTACTGAGGTCTCCCAGCTCAGACTGACACTACTGAAGTCTCCCAGCTCAGGCTGACATTGCTGAAGTCTCCCAGCTCAGGATGACACTACTGAAGTCTTCCAGCTCAGGCTGACACTGCTGAAGTCTCCCAGCTCAGGTTGACACTACTGAAGTCTCCCATCTCAGGCTGACATTGCTGAAGTCTCCCATCTCAGGCTGACACTGCTGAAGTCTCCCAGCTCAGGATGACACTACTGAAGTCTCCCAGCTCAGGCTGACACTAATGAAGTCTCCCAGCTCAGGCTGAAACTACTGAAGTCTTCCAGCCCAGACTGACACTACTGAAGTCTCCCATCTCAGGCTGACATTGCTGAAGTCTCCCAGCTCAGGATGACACTACTGAAGTCTCCCAGCTCAGGCTGACACTAATGAAGTCTCCCAGCTCAGGCTGACACTACTGAAGTCTCCCAGCTCAGACTGACACTACTGAAGTCTCCCAGCCCAGACTGACACTACTGAAGTCTACCAGCTCAGGCTGACACTACTGAAGTCTCCCAGCCCAGACTGACACTACTGAAGTCTCCCAGCTCAGGCTGACACTAATGAAGTCTCCCAGCCCAAACTGACACTACTGAAGTCTCCCAGCTCAGGCTGACACTACTGTAGTCTCCCAGCCCAAACTGACACTACTGAAGTCTCCCAGCTCAGCCTGACACTACTGAAGTCTCCCAGCTCAGGCTGACACTACTGAAGTCTCCCAGCTCAGGATGACACTACTGAAGTCTCCCAGCTCAGGATGACGCTACTGAAGTCTCCCAGCTCAGGCTGACACTACTGAAGTCTCCCAGCTCAGGCTGACACTACTGAAGTCTCCCAGCTCAGGCTGACACTACTGAAGTCTCCCAGCTCAGGCTGACACTACTGAAGTCTCCCAGCTCAGACTGACACTACTGAAGTCTCCCAGCTCAGGCTGACACTACTGAAGTCTCCCAGCTCAGGCTGACACTACTGAAGTCTCCCAGCTCAGGCTGACACTACTGAAGTCTCCCAGCTCAGGCTGACACTACTGAAGTCTCCCAGCTCAGGATAACACTACTGAAGTCTCCCAGCTCAGGCTGACACTACTGAAGTCTCCCAGCTCAGGTTGACACTACTGAAGTCTCCCAGCTCAGGATGACACTACTGAAGTCTCCCAGCTCAGACTGACACTACTGAAGTCTCCCAGCTCAGGATGACACTACTGAAGTCTCCCAGCTCAGACTGACACTACTGAAGTCTCCCAGCTCAGACTGACACTACTGAAGTCTCCCAGCTCAGGATGACACTACTGAAGTCTCCCAGCTCAGGAGGACACTACTGAAGTCTCCCAGTTCAGGCTGACACTACTGAAGTCTCCCAGCTCAGGTTGACACTACTGAAGTCTCCCAGCTCAGGCTGACACTACTGAAGTCTCCCAGCTCAGGCTGACACTACTGAAGTCTCCCAGCTCAGACTGACACTACTGAAGTCTCCCAGCTCAGGCTGACACTACTGAAGTCTCCCAGCTCAGGCTGACACTACTGAAGTCTCCCAGCTCAGGATGACACTACTGAAGTCTCCCAGCTCAGGATGACACTACTGAAGTCTCCCAGCTCAGGCTGACACTACTGAAGTCTCCCAGCTCAGGCTGACACTACTGAAGTCTCCCAGCTCAGGATGACACTACTGAAGTCTCCCAGCTCAGGATGACACTACTGAAGTCTCCCAGCTCAGGCTGACACTACTGAAGTCTCCCAGCTCAGGATGACACTACTGAAGTCTCCCAGCTCAGGATGACGCTACTGAAGTCTCCCAGCTCAGGCTGACACTACTGAAGTCTTCCAGCTCAGGCTGACACTACTGAAGTCTCCCAGCTCAGGCTGACACTACTGAAGTCTTCCAGCTCAGGCTGACACTACTGAAGTCTCCCAGCTCAGACTGACACTACTGAAGTCTCCCAGCTCAGGCTGACACTACTGAAGTCTCCCAGCTCAGGCTGACACTACTGAAGTCTCCCAGCTCAGGCTGACACTACTGAAGTCTCCCAGCTCAGGATGACACTACTGAAGTCTCCCAGCTCAAGCTAACACTAATGAAGTCTCCCAGCTCAGGCTGACACTACTGAAGTCTCCCAGCCCAGACTGACACTACTGAAGTCTCCCAGCTCAGGATGACACTACTAAAGTCTCTCAGCCCAGACTGACACTACTGAAGTCTACCAGCTCAGGCTGACACTACTGAAGTCTCCCAGCCCAGACTGACACTTCTGAAGTCTCCCAGCTCAGGCTGACACTACTGAAGTCTCCCAGCTCAGGCTGACACTACTGAAGTCTTCCAGCTCAGGCTTACACTACTGAAGTCTCCCAGCTCAGGCTGACACTACTGAAGTCTCTCAGCTCAGGCAGACCCTACTGAAGTCTCCCAGCTCAGGCTGACACTACTGAAGTCTTCCAGCTCAGGCTGACACTACTGAAGTCTCCCAGCTCAGACTGACACTACTGAAGTCTCCCAGCTCAGGCTGATACTACTGAAATCTCCCAGCTCATGCTGACACTACTGAAGTCTCCCAGCTCAGGATGACTACTGAAGTCTCCCAGCTCAGGATGACACTACTGAAGTCTTCCAGCTCAGGCTGACACTACTGATGTCTCCCAGCTCAGGCTGACACTACTGAAGTCTCCCAGCTCAGGATGACACTACTGAAGTCTTCCAGCTCAGGATGACACTACTGAAGTCTTCCAGCTCAGGCTGACACTACTGAAGTCTCCCAGCTCAGGCTGACACTACTGAAGTCTCCCAGCTCAGGATGACACTACTGAACTCGCCCAGCTCAGGCTGACGCTACTGAAGTCTCCCAGCTCAGGCTGACACTACTGAAGTCTTTCAGCTCAGGCTGATACTACTGAAATCTCCCAGCTCAGGCTGACACTACTGAAGTCTCCCAGCTCAGGCTGACACTACTGAAGTCTCCCAGCTCAGGATGACACTACTGAAGTCTTCCAGCTCAGGCTGACACTACTGAAGTCTCCCAGCTCAGGCTGACACTACTGAAGTCTTCCAGCTCAGGCTGACACTACTGAAGTCTCCCAGCTCAGACTGACACTACTGAAGTCTCCCAGCTCAGGCTGACACTACTGACGTCTCCCAGCTCAGGCTGACACTACTGAAGTCTCCCAGCTCAGGCTGACACTACTGAAGTCTCCCAGCTCAGACTGACGCTACTGAAGTCTCCCAGCTCAGGCTGACACTACTGAAGTCTCCCAGCTCAGGCTGACACTACTGACGTCTCCCAGCTCAGGCTGACACTACTGAAGTCTCCCAGCTCAGGCTGACACTACTGAAGTCTTCCAGCTCTGGCTGAGACTACTGAAGTCTCCCAGCTCAGGATGACACTACTGAAGTCTCCCAGCTCAGGATGACTCTGCTGAAGTCTCCCAACTCAGGATGACACTACTGAAGTCTTCCAGCTCAGGCTGACACTACTGAAGTCTCCCAGCTCAGGCTGACACTACTGAAGTCTCCCAGCCCAGACTGACACTACTGAAGTCTCCCAGCTCAGGATGACACTACTGAAGTCTCCCAGCCCAGACTGACACTACTGAAGTCTCCCAGCTCAGGCTGACACTACTGAAGTCTCCCAGCCCAGACACACTACTGAAGTCTCCCAGCTCAGGATGACTACTGAAGTCTCCCAGCTCAGGATGACACTACTGAAGTCTTCCAGCTCAGGCTGACACTACTGATGTCTCCCAGCTCAGGCTTACACTACTGAAGTCTCCCAGCTCAGGATGACACTACTGAAGTCTTCCAGCTCAGGATGACACTACTGAAGTCTTCCAGCTCAGGCTGACACTACTGAAGTCTCCCAGCTCAGGCTGACACTAATGAAGTCTCCCAGCTCAGGCTGACACTACTGTAGTCTCCCAGCCCAAACTGACACTACTGAAGTCTCCCAGCTCAGGCTGACACTACTGAAGTCTCCAAGCTCAGGCTGACACTACTGAAGTCTCCCAGCTCAGGCTGACACTACTGTAGTCTCCCAGCCCAAACTGACACTACTGATGTCTCCCAGCTCAGGCTGACACTACTGAAGTCTCCCAGCTCAGGATGACACTACTGAAGTCTCCCAGCTCAGGATGACGCTACTGAAGTCTCCCAGCTCAGGCTCACACTACTGAAGTCTCCCAGCTCAGGCTGACACTACTGAAGTCTTCCAGCTCAGGCTGACACTACTGAAGTCTCCCAGCTCAGACTGACACTACTGAAGTCTCCCAGCTCAGGCTGACACTACTGAAGTCTCCCAGCTCAGGATGACACTACTGAAGTCTCCCAGCTCAGGCTGACACTACTGTTGTCTTCCAGCTCAGGCTGACGCTACTGAAGTCTCCCAGCTCAGACTGACGCTACTGAAGTCTCCCAGCTCAGGCTGACACTACTGAAGTCTCCCAGCTCAGGCTGACACTACTGACGTCTCCCAGCTCAGGCTGACACTACTGAAGTCTCCCAGCTCAGGCTGACACTATTGACGTCTCCCAGCTCAGGCTGACACTACTGAAGTCTCCCAGCTCAGGCTGACACTACTGAAGTCTTCCAGCTCAGGCTGAGACTACTGAAGTCTCCCAGCTCAGGATGACACTACTGAAGTCTCCCAGCTCAGGCTGACACTACTGACGTCTCCCAGCTCAGGCTGACACTACTGAAGTCTCCCAGCTCAGGCTGACACTACTGAAGTCTTCCAGCTCAGGCTGAGACTACTGAAGTCTCCCAGCTCAGGATGACTCTTCTGAAGTCTCCCAGCTCAGACTGACACTACTGAAGTCTCCCAGCTCAGGATGACACTACTAAAGTCTCCCAGCTCAGGATGACACTACTGAAGTCTCCCAGCTCAGGCTGACACTACTGAAGTCTCCCAGCTCAGGCTGACACTACTGAAGTCTCCCAGCTCAGGCTGACACTACTGAAGTCTCCCAGCTCAGGCTGACACTACTGAAGTCTCCCAGCTCAGGATGATACTAATGATGTCAGTCCCTCAGCCTCCACACTGAGGGACTGATCACCTCAAAACTACGCCTTCAAGGGTGATGAACCGATTATATGGTCTTCACAACTCTACTGCTTCTGCTAACTCCTTTGTACTCGTTTCAGAATAAAGATTCTTAACTGTTGCACATGTGTCTTGCTTATCAACCTGCCGGTATTGTTATACAATTTTCATATTCAAGTATAGACGAGTCAGTGACGAGGTGTGCTGGTAGCTTATTACCTTGTGTCTCCTTCTCTCACCCCTTTCTCTCTTTATTGCCTCATCTCTCCTTACTCACTCCTTTCTCTCTTTATTGCCTCATCTCCTTTCTCACTTATACCTTTCTCTTTATTGCCTAATCTCTCCTTTCTCACTCACTCCTTTCTCTCTTTATTGCCTCATCTCCTTTCTCACTCGCCCCTTTCTCTTCCTTAGTACCTTTTCGTTTATTTTCTCAGAGTATGTGGCTCTCTCTATTACTCTCTTCTATCTTATTATCACGTACACAATGATTTTTACGTTGAATTTACAGACTAAGAACTGTTATCATACCTTAGTTCATTTACAGGCTGAGAGCTGTTATCATACCTTAGTTCATTTACAGACTAAGAACTGTTATCATACCTTAGTTCATTTACAGGCTGAGAGCTGTTATCATACCTCTTTGTTATCCTAGGTGTGTTACATGTATACCCGTTACCCCTGTTAAGTGAACAGGGTAACGGGTGTAAGTAATTTGTCCCAAGTCACCACCCGTCAAAGGATCGAACCCGGGTCCTTTAGTTGCGAACCGAAGGTACTAATACCTGAGCTGCGATCCACCTACAATAATAATAATAATAATAATAATAATAATAATAATAATAATAATAATGATAATAGCATGGTCTTCAGGTATCTGCTTATAGAATATGTTCTTTCAGCTTATTAAGAACTATGTTCTACGATTAATCAGGGATCACTCAAGCGACCCCCTCCCCTCCCACCCCTCTCCCTTCATTCCCCTCTCCCCCTCTCCCTGGCTCCCTCCCCTCTCCCCTTTAAAGAGGGGTGCTTGTGGGGAGGCTGGTGAAGGGCTCTTGATTCGAAGAAGTGGATCCAACTCTTCGTTCTTGCATTAAACCTAATTACCGTCCCTTCCCGAGGCGGTGTATGAACCTTCCGGGCTTAGCGCTCTTCCTTAGATACTGCTAGAACGTGTTCAGGTACCTGAGTAGTACCTGAATTATTTCGTCAGGTGCCTGAGTAGTACTTGAATTATTTCGTCAGGTACCTGAGTAGTACCTGTGTTATTTCATGAGGTACCTGAGTAGTACCCGTGTTATTTCAGGTACCTGAGCAGTACCTGTCATTTCATGAGGTACCTAAGTAGTACCTGTGTTATTTCATCAGGTACCTGAGTAGTACCTGTGTTATTTCATGAGATACCTAAGTAGTACCTGTGTTATTTCATCAGGTACCTGAGTAGTACCTGTGTTATTTCGTGAGGTACCTAAGTAGTACCTGTGTTCTTTCATCACACCTTCAAGAGAGGTTCTGAGCCAGCAGCGTGAGGGTCACCACAATACTTGTTATTACACACCTAGTGGAACTTATTGTAGGTGGCGCACGCACAGCACACACCCACTGTAGTGTGTGTGCTCACACCACCACTGAGGTGAGTATTGTGTGTACTCACACCACCGCTGTGGTGAGTGTTGTGTGTGCTCACACCACCACTGAGGTGAGTATTGTGTGTACTCACACCACTACTTTGGTGAGTGTTGTGTGCTCACACCACCACTTTGGTGAGTTGTGTCTGCTCACACCACCACTGTGGTGAGTGTTGTGTGTGCTCACACCACCACTGTGGTGAGTGATGTGTGTACACACACCACCACTGTGGTGAGTGTTGTGTGTGCTCACACCACCACTGGTGAGTGTTGTGTGTGCTCACACCACCACTGGTGAGTGTTGGGTGTACACACACCACCACTGTGGTGAGTGTTGTATGTGCTCACACCACCACTTTGGTGAGTGTTGTGTGTGCTCACACCACCACTTTGGTGAGTGTTGTGTGTGCTCACACCACCACTGTGGTGAGGGTTCTGTGCTCACACCACCACTGTGGTGAGTGTTGTGTGCTCACACCACCACTGTGGTGAGTGTTGTGTGTGCTCACACCACTTTGGTGAGTGCTGTGTGTGTGCTGCACCACCACTGTGGTGAGTGTTGTGTGTGCTCACACCACCACTGTGGTGAGTCTTGTGTACACACAACACCACTGTAGTGAGTGTTGTGTGTGCTCACACCACCATTTTGGTGAGTGCTGTGTGTGCTCACACCACCACTTTGGTGAGTGCTGTGTGCTCACACCACTGTGGTGAGTGTTGTGTGTGCTCACACCACCACTGTGGTGAGTTGTGTATGCTCACACCACCACTGTGGTGAGTGTTGTGTGTGCTCACACCACCACTGTGGTGAGTGTTGTGTGTGCTCACACCACCACTGTGGTGAGTGTTGTGTGTGCTCACACCACCACTGTGGTGAGTGTTGTGTGTGCTCACACCACCACTGTGGTGAGTGTTGGGTGTACACACACCACCACTGTGGTGAGTGTTGGGTGTACACACACCACCACTGTGGTGAGTGTTGTGTGTGCTCACACCACCACTGTGGTGAGTGTTGTGTGTACACACACCACCACTGTGGTGAGTGTTGGGTGTACACACACCACCACTGTGGTGAGTTTAGTTAGTTATTAGTTTTAGTTTAATATGTTTATGCACCCTATACCCATCCTGTGGGCGGTAGTCAAAAGATTACAGAGGTACATAATTGGTCCAGGGACTGGACTCCAAAGTTTTGATAGCTGAGCAAGTTACAGAGGTAATGAATTCACAATTTACAAAGGTAATGAACTCACAAATTACAAAGGTAATGAACTCCAGGTAGGTCTAGTCACAATCATGACAAGTTACAAAGGTATTAACAGATTACAGAGGTACGTAATGGGTCCAGGGACCGGGCCCCAAAGTTTTGATAGCTGAACTAGGTACAAAGGTAATGAACTCACAAATTACAAAGGTAATGAAATCCAGGTAGGTCTAGTCCCAATCATGACAAGTTACAAAGGTATTTACAGATTACAGAGGTACGTAATGGGTCCAGGGACTGGGCCCCAAAGTTTTGATAGCTGAACTAGGTACAAAGGTAATGAACTCACAAGTTACAAAGGTAATGAATCCTGTAAGAATGGTTACTTACGTTTATACATGGCTACAATCATGAACAAATTATAGTGTAATGAGCAATTCACACTTCCACACCCGGTCACCTCTTTGGTGAGTGTTGTGTGTGCTCACACCACCACTGTGGTGAGTGTTGTGTGTGCTCACACCACCACTGTGGTGAGTGTTGTGTGTGCTCACACCACCACTGTGGTGAGTGTTGTGTGTGCTCACACCACCACTGTGGTGAGTGTTGTGTGTGCTCACCACCACTGGTAAGTGTTGTGTGTGCTCACACCACCACTGTGGTGAGTGTTGTGTGTGCTCACACCACCACTGTGGTGAGTGTTGTGTGTGCTCACACCACCACTGGTAAGTGTTGTGTGCTCACACCACCACTGTGGTGAGTGTTGGGTGTACACACACCACCACTGTAGTGAGTGTTGTATGTGCTCACACCACCACTGTGGTGAGTGTTGTGTGCGCTCACACCACCACTGGTGAGTGTTGTGTATACACACACCACCACTGTGGTGAGTGTTGTGTGTGCTCACACCACCACTGGTGAGTGTTGTGTGTGCTCACACCACCACTTTGGTGAGTGTTGTGTGTGCTCACACCACCACTGTAGTGAGGGTTGTGTGTGCTCACACCACCACTGTGGTGAGTGTTGTGTGCTCACACCACCACTGTGGTGAGTGTTGTGTGCTCACACCACTTTGGTGAGTGCTGTGTGTGTGCTCACACCATCACTGTGGTGAGTGTTGTGTGTGCTCACACCACCACTGGTGAGTGTTGTGTGTGCTAACACCACCACTTTGGTGAGTGTTGTGTGTACTCACACCACCACTTTGGTGAGTGTTGTGTGTGCTCACACCACTGTGGTGAGTTGTGTGTGCTCACACCACCACTGTGGTGAGTGTTGTGTGCTCACACCACCACTGTGGTGAGTGTTGTGTGTGCTCACACCACTTTGGTGAGTGCTGTGTGTGCTCACACCACCACTGTGGTGAGTGTTGTGTGTGCTCACACCACCACTTTGGTGAGTGCTGTGTGTGCTCACACCACTTTGGTGAGTGCTGTGTGTGTTCACACCACCACTGTGGTGAGTGTTGTGTGTGCTCACACCACCATTGTGGTGAGTTGTGTATGCTCACACCACTGTGGTGAGTGTTATGTGTGCTCACACCACCACTGTGGTGAGTGTTGTGTGTGCTCACACCACCACTGTGGTGAGTGTTGTGTGTGCTCACACCACCACTGTGGTGAGTGTTGTGTGTGCTCACACCACCACTGTGGTGAGTGTTGTGTGTGCTCACGCCACCACTGTGGTTAGTGTTGTGTGTGCTCGCACCACCACTGTGGTGAGTGTTGTGTGTGCTCACACCACCACTGTGGTGAGTGTTGTGTGCTCACACCACCACTGTGGTGAGTGTTGTGTGTGCTCACACCACCACTATGGTGAGTTTTGTGTGTGCTCACACCACCACTTTGGTGAGTGCTGTGTGTGCTCACACCACCACTGTGGTGAGTGTTGTGTGTGCTCACACCACCACTGTGGTTAGTGTTGTGTGTGCTCACACCACCACTGTGGTGAGTGTTGTGTGTGCTCACACCACCACTGGTGAGTGTTGTGTGTGCTCACACCACCACTGTGGTGAGTGTTGTGTGTGCTCACACCACCACTATGGTGAGTTGTGTGCTCACACCACCACTTTGGTGAGTGCTGTGTGTGCTCACACCACCACTGTGGTGAGTGTTGTGTGTGCTCACACCACCACTCGTAATGTTAATAAATGGCTTTGTGATTATTATTGTTATTATTATTATTATTATTATTAAAAAGAATAGTTTTAATTTTTAGCATTGAGAGAACACACACACACACACACACACACACACACACACACACACACACACACACACACACACACACACACACACACACGTACACGTGTACGTAATAACGAAGCGCTCATGTGTGTCTGCTCTCTAAAAATTTTTCACTGTAGTATTTTTAATATTTGAAGTAACGAGTTTGTGTTGTAGTAACTATTGTTGCATTGTAGTAACTGGTGTTGTAGTAACTATTGTTGTGCAAGAAAGGTATAAAATACCGACAATATGAAAGTTAAGACACATGTGCAACATCTGGATATCTTTATTGTAGACGTTTCGCCAGTGGCTTTATCAATACAGATTCTAGGACATAATAGGAAGACAGTAGAACTATATACAAAAGATGAGGTAATCAGTCCCTCGGCCTTGGAGTTAGTGTTCACAGCATCGTGGTGGAGGAGAATCTGGAGCAAAGGCAAGAAGATTGGCTGTTATATAGGCGTCAGTGGATAAGGACGGGCAGCAGACTGCCTGCTGCCAGGTGTTTGTGTGGTTTAATGATTGTAACAAACACAGGTGTTTGTGTGGTTTAATGATTGTAACAAACAGGCGTTTGTGTGGTTTAATGATTGTAACAAATAGGTGTTTGTGTGGTTTAATGATTGTAACAAACACAGGTGTTTGTGTGGTTTAATGGTTGGAGCAAACACAGGTGTTTGTGTGGTTTAATGAATGTAACAAACACAGGTGTTTGTGTGGTTTAATGGTTGGAGCAAACACAGGAGGTGTTTGTGTGGTTTAATGATTGTAACAAACACAGGTGTTTGTGTGGTTTAATGATTGTAGCAAACACAGGTGTTTGTGTGGTTTAATGATTGTAACAAACACAGGTGTTTGTGTGGTTTAATGGTTGGAGCAAACACAGGAGGTGTTTGTGTGGTTTAATGATTGTAACAAACACAGGTGTTTGTGTGGTTTAATGATTGTAACAAACACAGGTGTTTGTGTGGTTTAATGATTGTAACAAACACAGGTGTTTGTGTGGTTTAATGATTGTAACAAACACAGGTGTTTGTGTGGTTTAATGATTGTAGCATACACAGGTGTTTGTGTGGTTTAATGAATGTAACAAACACAGATGTTTGTGTGGTTTAATGGTTGTAGCAAACACAGGAGGTGTTTGTGTGGTTTAATGATTGTAACAAACACAGGTGTTTGTGTGGTTTAATGATTAACAAACACAGGTGTTTGTGTGGTTTAATGATTGTAACAAACACAGGTGTTTGTGTGGTTTAATGATTGTAACAAACACAGGTGTTTGTGTGGTTTAATGATTGTAACAAACACAGGTGTTTGTGTAGTTTAATGGTTGGAGCAAACACAGGTGGTGTTTGTGTGGTTTAATGATTGTAACAAACACAGGTGTTTGTGTTGTTTAATGGTTGGAGCAAACACAGGTGGTGTTTGTGTGGTTTCATGATTGTAACAAACACAGGTGTTTGTGTGGTTTAATGGTTGGAGCAAACACAGGTGTTTGTGTGGTTAATGATTGTAACAAACACAGGTGTTTGTGTGGTTTAATGATTGTAACAAACACAGGTGTTTGTGTGGTTTAATGATTGTAACAAACACAGGTGTTTGTGTGGTTTAATGGTTGGAGCAAACACAGGTGTTTGTGTGGTTAATGATTGTAACAAACACAGGTGTTTGTGTGGTTTAATGATTGTAACAAACACAGGTGTTTGTGTGGTTTAATGATTGTAACAAACACAGGTGTTTGTGTGGTTTAATGATTGTAACAAACACAGGTGTTTGTGTAGTTTAATGGTTGGAGCAAACACAAGTGGTGTTTGTGTGGTTTAATGATTGTAACAAACACAGGTGTTTGTGGTTTAATGGTTGGAGCAAACACAGGAGGTGTTTGTGTGGTTAATGATTGTAACAAACACAGGTGTTTGTGTGGTTTAATGATTGTAACAAACACAGGTGTTTGTGTGGTTCAATGATTGTAACAAACACAGGCGTTTGTGTGGTTTAATGATTGTAACAAACACAGGTGTTTGTGTAGTTTAATGGTTGGAGCAAACACAGGTGGTATTTGTGTGGTTTAATGATTGTAACAAACACAGGTGTTTGTGTTGTTTAATGGTTGGAGCAAACACAGGAGGTGTTTGTGTGGCTTAATGATTGTAACAAACACAGGTGTTTGTGTGGTTTAATGATTGTAGCAAACACAGGTGTTTGTGTAGTTTAATGGTTGGAGCAAACACAGGTGGTGTTTGTGTGGTTTAATGATTGTAACAAACACAGGTGTTTGTGTTGTTTAATGGTTGGAGCAAACACAGGAGGTGTTTGTGTGGCTTAATGATTGTAACAAGCACAGGTGTTTGTGTAGTTTAATGACTGGAAAAAGCACAGGAGGTGTTTGTGTGGTTTAATGATTGTAACAAACACAGGTGTTTGTGTTGTTTAATGGTTGGAGCAAACACAGGTGGTGTTTGTGTGGTTTAATGATTGTAACAAACACAGGTGTTTGTGTGGTTTAATGATTGTAACAAACACAGGTGTTTGTGTGGTTTAATGGTTGGAGCAAACACAGGAGGTGTTTGTGTGGTTTAATGATTGTAACAAACACAGGTGTTTGTGTTGTTTAATGGTTGGAGCAAACACAGGTGGTGTTTGTGTGGTTTAATGATTGTAACAAACACAGGTGTTTGTGTGGTTTAATGATTGTAACAAACACAGGTGTTTGTGTGGTTTAATGGTTGGAGCAAACACAGGATGTGTTTGTGTGGTTTAATGATTGTAACAAACACAGGTGTTTGTGTTGTTTAATGGTTGGAGCAAACACAGGAGGTGTTTGTGTGGTTTAATGATTGTAACAAACACAGGTGTGTGTGTGTGGTTTAACGATTGTAGCAAACACAGGTGTGTGTGTGGTTTAATGACTGTAACAGACACAGGTGTTTGTGTGGTTTAATGGCCGTAACAAACACGGGAGGTATTTGTGTGGTTTAATGATTGGAACAAACACAGGAGGTGTTTTTGTGGTTTAATGACTGGAAAAAGCACAGGAGGTGTTTGTGTGGTTTAATGATTGGAACAAGCACAGGAGGTGTTTGTGTGGTTTAATTATTGTAACAAAGCCTGGAGTAACGTCACTGAAGGCAGCATCCCAGATAACTTTACGATAGACAAAAAATACACATGAACAACACTTGGTTACCTTTATATCCAAGAGTTACACATGTGTCTTATTCATCAATTTGTCTGTATTGTATACCATTGTTGTTAGAGAAATACGTTAATGGGACGGATGGGTGTGAGTAAAACCTGCCTAGTTTGGGACGGTAGGTAGACACTGGTGCTGATTCCTATAATGGTATTACCATTATGGTGAACAGTACCATTATGGTGAACATTACCATTATGGTGAACATTACCATTATGGTGAACAGTACCATTATGGTGAACAGTACTATACAATATGATTTTGTACAGTGCTGGCCTATTTTTGTGTGTATGTTAGTCTTGGGGAGGTGTATTGTGTTGGTAAGTTAAAGTAACTGCTCTCGATTTAGTGATTGGTTGCTGCTGTATTTGTTTACGAATTAATGTATCCACGGACGAGTGGTTTGAAGCAATTCACAATACTGCGACTGGCCAGGAATAGAACTCGCGATTCTTCAGCACGTGAGAAGCCTGCCAGATTACCGAGACGCCTTAATCCACTCAGCCATCAATGTTTTAGACATCAGGTGCCCAGTACCACTGGACATGTCACTCCTGATCCACTCATATGAGGCCATGGGGACTAATTTCATTCTCCTCCCGTATGAAATACCAGTCTTCACGAGCAGTACACATATTAATGCATCCACAAACGAATGGTTTTACGCAATTAATAACTGCGACTGGCCGGGAATCGAACCCCCCGATTCTTTATCACGCCTCGTAAGAAGCCTGCCGAACTTCCTTAGTCCGCTCAGCCATCAGTGATCGGGGATTCGATTCCCGGCCAATTGCAGTACTGTTAATTTGTTTATGATTGTGTAAATAATGAAAGTGAGCCTTCCTTACTACACACTGCCCACTTTGACACCGGCATGAACCATCTGACACTGCCTGACCTGACACCACTACCACCACCACACCCAGAATTGGGCGTGGTGGTGTCAGAATTGGGCCCAATCTCATACACTCCCACCGTGCCCAGTATCACCTACCACGACATTCACTGACACTCCCGTATTGACATACCACGCCCATTCTGATACCAGGTTCACTGACACTACCACCACACCCCATTCTGACACCACCACGTTCATGCTGACACCACATCCCATCTGAGACCACGTTCATGCTGACACCCCCACGTCCATGCTGACACCTCCACGTTCATGCTGACACCTCCACGTTCATGCTGACACCTCCACGTTCATGCTGACACCACATTCATGCTGACACTTCCACGTCCCATCTGACCGAGTATGACCACGTCCACTGACATACCACGCCCAATCTTTCTCTCCCTCATACGGGGTCAGTTTTTTGGCTGATTATAATAATATCACTGACAAATGTGACTCTGCGTTACTAAATATTCACCAAGTATCGTAGAAATTCCACCTGGCTTTGGCAGTGTCACTTTCCCCTTCACTGCTTACAAAGAATTTTTAATATGCAAATGTTTGATGACATATTTTTTATTTTCTTTATCTCGTTCTGAGTTGTGTGTGTTTTTTTTAGCAGGTTCGTTTTTAGATAACTGTTCAATGTTATGAAATTTTTACTAGATGTTTCAGTCAGATATTAAGTTCGGTTAATTGAAGACTAAGTGGATGTGACTTGGATCTGACTAGCTTGGGCTGGTAGGTGACTTTGACCTGCCTAGCATGGGCCAGTAGGTGACTTGGACCTGACTAGCTTGGGCTGGTAGGTGACTTGGACCTGCCTAGCATGGGCCAGTAGGTGACTTGGACCTGACTAGCTTGGGCTGGTAGGTGACTTGGACCTGCCTAGCATGGGCCAGTAGGTGACTTGGACCTGACTAGCTTGGGCTGGTAGGTGACTTGGACCTGACTAACTTGGGCTAGTAGGTGATTTGGACCTGACTAGCTTGGGCTAGTGGGTGACTTGGACCTGCCTAGCATGGGCCAGTAGGTGACTTGGACCTGACTAACTTGGGCTAGTAGGTGACTTGGACCTGACTAGCTTGGGCTTGTGGGTGACTTGGACCTGCCTAGCATGGGCCAGTAGGCCTGCTGCAGTGCTCCTTCTTTCCTATGTTCTTACACGAAGGTCATTAAGGTTAACATGACTCACGAAATCGTAATGACACGATTGGGACGGTCTGGAGTTTTGAGACTCTCTGATCGCTGGTTCTATCCCCGCCCGTGGTATGGTTTGTCATTAAGGTTGCTTGTCACCTGTTCACCACCAGTCAAGAATAATTATTCACATGAAGTATGCTGTCAGTGTGTGTACACTGAGAGGCGTACACCTCTGTGTATATACTGAGAAAGGTATATCTCTCAGTGTACACTCATCTCTCAGTGTAATATATGCTGTGTTGAAAGTTAGGAAAAACAGTATATGTACCAGAGCTGATGTCGTAGTGATGTCAATAATAATATCCTAGTGATGTCAACATTGATATAGTAGTGATGCCAGTACTAATATCTTAGTGATGTCAGTACTAATATCGAAGTGATGTCAGTAATAATGTAGAAATATCAGTACTAATATCGTAGTGATGTCACCATTAATATCATAGCGATATCAGTAGTACTAATATCGTAGTGATGTCAGTACTAATATCGTAGTGATGTCAGTAATAATATCGTAGTGATGTCAGTGCTGCTATCGTTATTACGAGATTTACGAGTGTATATGCCGTAGAACCTATGGCACAGGTGGCATTGAACCTTGCTTGTCCTTGGTCCTCTACACGCTCCTGGCTCCTCGTATATTGTGTTTTAAACTTCTAACACATGAGGTTGTCTGATCACACCAAGGTAGCACATGTGTGTTTTAAATAGCTAACCTTTCCTAGTCACACCAAGGTAGCACACTAGCGTGCACCAGCCTGGGAACTATCTCGTAATTTGCTTAAGCTTGACTTGTCTCTCAGCTTGACTAATTCTTCCCCGAGATGTGTTTGTTATGGGATATTATTATGCTTAGTATACGACAATAAGCTAGACAAAGAGCATGATACTCCTTAATCTTTATTAAATAACATATGGTGTTACCAATAATGTAAGAATATCATATATATATATATATATATATATATATATATATATATATATATATATATATATATATATATATATATATATATATATATATATATATATATATATATATATATATATATATATATATATATATATATATATATATATATATATATATATATATATATATATATATATATATATATATATATATATATATATATATATATATATATATATATATATATATATATATATATATATATATTATTATCACACTGGCCGATTCCCACCAAGGCAGGGTGGCCCGAAAAAGAAAAACTTTCACCATCATTCACTCCATCACTGTCTTGCCAGAAGGGTGCTTTACACTACAGTTTTTAAACTGCAACATTAACACCCCTCCTATATATACATATATATATATATATATATTTATATATATATATATATATATATATATATATATATATATATATATATATATATATATATATATATATATATATATATATATATATATATATATATATATATATATATATATATATATGCCGTCTCCCACCGAGGCAGGTTGACCCAAAAAGAAAGAAAATCCCCAAAAAGAAAATACTTTCATCATCATTCAACACTTTCACCTCACTCGCACATAATCACTGTTTTTGCAGAGGTGCTCAGAATACAACAGTTTAGAAGCATATACGTATAAAGGTACACAACATATCCCTCCAAACTGCCATTATCCCGAACCCCTCCTTTAAAGTGCAGGCATTGTACTTCCCATTTCCAGGACTCAAGTCCGGCTATATAAAAATAACCGGTTTCCCTGAATCCCTTCACTAAATATTACCCTGCTCACCCTCAACAGATCGTCAGGTCCCAAATACCATTCGTCTCCATTCACTCCTATCGAACACGCTCATGCACGCCTGCTGAAAGTCCAAGCCCTTCGCCCATAAAGCCTCCCTTACCTCTTCCAACTTTTTCGAGGACGACCCCTACCCCGTCTTCCTTCTCCTACCGATTTAAATGCTCTCCATGTCATTCTGCTTTGATCCATTCTCTCTAAATGACCAAACCACCTCAACAACCCCTCTTCAGCCCTCTGACTAATACTTTTATTAACTCCACACCTTCTCCTAATTTCCACACTTCGAATTTTCTGCATAATATTTACACCACACATTGCCCTTAAACAGGACATCTCCACTGCCTCCAACCGTCTCCTCGCTGCTGCATTCACAACCCAAGCTTCACACCCATATAAGAGTGTTGGTACTACTATACTTTCATACATTCCCTTCTTTGCCTCCATAGATAACGTTTTTTGACTCCACATATACCTCAACGCACCACTCACCTTCTTTCCCTCATCAATTCTATGATTAACCTCATCCTTCATAAATCCATCCGCTGACACGTCAACTCCCAAATATCTGAAAACATTCACTTCTTCCATACTCCTCCTCCCCAATTTGATATCCAATTTTTCTTTATCTAAATCATTTGACACCCTCATCACCTTACTCTTTTCTATGTTCACTTTCAACTTTCTACCTTTACACACACTCCCAAACTCATCCACTAACCTTTGCAATTTTTCTTTAGAATCTCCCATAAGCACAGTATCATCAGCAAAAAGTAACTGTGTCAATTCCCATTTTGTATTTGATTCCCCATAATTTAATCCCACCCCTCTCCCGAACACCCTAGCATTTACTTCCTTTACAACCCCATCTATAAATATATTAAACAACCATGGTGACATTACACATCCCTGTCTAAGACCTACTTTTACCGGGAAGTAGTCTCCCTCTCTTCTACACACCCTAACCTGAGCCTCACTATCCTCATAAAAACTCTTTACAGCATTTAATAACTTACCACCTATTCCATATACTTGCAACATCTGCCACATAGCTCCCCTATCTACTCTATCATATGCCTTTTCTAAATCCATAAATGCAATAAAAACTTCCCTACCTTTATCTAAATACTCTTCACATATATGTTTCAATCTAAACACTTGATCTACACATCCCCTACCCACTCTGAAACGTCCCTGCTCATCCGCAATCCTACATTCTGTCTTACCTCTAATTCTTTCAATTATAACCCTACCGTATACTTTTCCTGGTATACTCAGTAAACTTATTCCTCTATAATTTTTACAATCTCTTTTGTCCCCCTTCCCTTTATATAAAGGGACTATTAACTCTCTCCGCCAATCCCTAGGTACGTTCCCCTCTTACATACATTTATTAAACAAAAATACCAACCACTTCAACACTATATCCCCCCCTGCTTTTAACATTTCTGTCATGATCCCATCAGTTCCAGCTGCTTTACCCCCTTTCATTCTACGTAATGCCTCACGTACCTCCACCACACTTACATTCTGCTCTTCTTCACTCCTAAAAGATGGTATACCTCCCTGGCCAGTGCATGAAATTACCGCCTCCCTTTCTTCCTCAACATTTAAAAGTTCCTCAAAATATTCTCGCCATCTATCTGATACCTCCCTCTCCCCATCTACTAACTCCCCTACTCTGTTTTTAACTGACAAATCCATACTTTCCCTAGGCTTTCTTAACTTGTTTAACCCACTCCAAAAAATTTTCTTATTTTCATTAAAATTTCTTGACAGTGCCTCTCCCACTCTATCATCTGCTCTCCTTTTGCACTCTCTCACCACTCTCTTCACCTTTCTTTTACTCTCCATATACTCTGCTCTTCTTATAACACTTCTGCTTTGTAAAAACCTCTCATAAGCTAACTTTTTCTCTTTTATCACACCCTTTACTTCATCATTCCACCAATCACTCCTCTTTCCTCCTGCCCCCACCCTCCTATAACCACAAACTTCTGCCCCACATTCTAATACTGCATTTTTAAAATTACTCCAACCCTCTTCAACCCCCCCACTACTCATCTTTGCACTAGCCCACCTTTCTGCCAATAGTCGCTTATATCTCACCCGAACTTTCTCCTCCCTTAGTTTATACACTTTCACCTCCCTCTTATTTGTTGTTGCCACCTTCCGCTTGTCCTATCTACCTCTTACTCTAACTGTAGCTACAAGTAAATAATGATCCGATATATCAGTTGCCCCTCTATAAACATGTACATCCTGGAGCTTACCCATCAAACTTTTATCCACCAATATATAATCTAACAAACTACTTTCATTACGTGCTACATCATACCTTGTATATTTATTTATCCTCTTTTTCATAAAATATGTATTACTTATTACTAAATCTCTTTCTACACATGGCTCAATTAAAGGCTCCTCATTAACATTTACCCCTGGCACCCCAAATTTACCTACTACTCCCTCCATAACATTTTTACCCACTTTAGCATTGAAATCCCCAACCACAAGTACTCTCACACTTGGTTCAAAACTCCCCACGCATTCACTCAACATTTCCCAAAATCTCTCTCTCGTCAACACTTCTCTCTTCTCCAGGTGCATATACGCTTGCTATAACCCACTTTTCACATCCAACCTTTATTTACTCCAAATAATCCTCTTTTCCTGCCATAGCTTATCCTTCAACATTATTGCTACTCCTTCTTTAACTCTAACTCTATTTGAAACCCCTGACCTAATCCCATTTATTCCTCTCCACTGAAACTCTCCCACCCCCTTCAGCTTTGTTTCACTTAAACCAGGACATCCAGCTTCTTCTCATTCATAACATCCACAATCATCTCTTTCTTATCATCTGCACAACATCCACGCACATTCAGACTTCCCACTTTGACAATTTTCTTCTTCTTATTCTTTTTAGTAATCTTTACAGGAAAAGGGGTTACTAGCCCATTGTTCCCGGCATTTTAGTTGACTTTTACAACATGCATGGCTTACGGAGGAAAGATTCTTATTCCACTTCCCCATGGATATAAAAGGAGAAGTAATAAGACCAAGAACTATTAAGATAAAATCAAAGAAAACTCAGATGAGTGTGTATAAATAAATGTGTACATGTATGTGTAGTGTGACCTAAGTGTAAGTAGAAGTAGCAAGACATTTATATATATCTATATATATATATAATATATATATATATATATATATATATATATATATATATATATATATATATATATATATGTATATATATATATATCTATATATATATATATATATATATATATATATATATATATATATATATATATATATATATATATATATATATATATATATATTTATATATATGTGTGTGTGTGTGCAAAACAACCACTGTGTAATGTGTATTAGTCTGTGTGTTAGTGTGTGTGTGTTAGTTACTGGTTGTCAAAGGCACTTGTCGAAAGACACATGGCCTGTTTGGTGTGTGTGGGGGTGTACGTGTGTGTTTGGTGTGTGTGTGTGTGTGTGTGTGTGTGTGTGTGTGTGTGTGTGTGTGTGTGTGTGTGTGTGTGTGTGTGTGTTTGTATTTATGTTTATTTTCGTGGCCTGGTAGGCAACGCTCTTACTTCACACACTGAGGGTTCGTGGTTCGATCCCCGGCAAGGGTGGAAACATTGGACGTGTTTCCCTACACCTGTTGTCCCGTTCACCTAGCAAGTATGTAGGTACCTAGGTGTTAGTCACCTTACACCTGCTATCCCTGTTCACCTAGCAGTAAGTAGGTACTGTTATCTTAGTTTTAAATTACTGCTAACCAGAACTCCTAAATCTTTTTCGCAATCAGTAATATGATTTACATTATTTAATTTATAAGTGTCATGGTTATTTTCCTTTCCAAAGTAGAGAACTTTGCATTTGTCTATATTAAACTGCAGCTGCCACTTCTCCGACCAGACCAGTGCACCAGTCTAACTCTGTTCAGATCTTCCTGCAGCGCTCTCGTGTCCTCGTCAAAATTAATTCGACTGCCTATTTTGGTGCCATCGCAAACTTGCTTATCTCACTATTTATTCCCGCATCTATGTCGTTTATGTAAATTGTGAACAACAAGGGTCCCAACACTGACACCTGTTGAACACAGCTTGTGACGCTTCCCCACACTGATTTCTCCCCGTTTATGCAAACTCTCTGTTGCCTATCTGTCAACCACTCCTCTATCCAGGAAAAATTTCTGTATGATAGTTACACAGTGGCAACACCAGCAGTGTGTTGCTATACTATTATATAAAATAGTTACACAATGGGAGCACCAGCAGTGTGTTGCTACACTATTATAGAGGATAGTTACACAGTGGCAACACCAGCAGTGTGTTGCTACACTATTATATAAGATAGTTATAGTGGGAGCACCAGCAGTGTGTTGCTATACTATTCTGTATGATAGTTACACAGTGGCAACACCAGCAGTGTGTTGCTATACTATTATATAAGATAGTTAAACAGTGGGAACACCAGCAGTGTGTTGCTACACTATTCTGTATGATAGTTACAGTGGCAACGATAGCAGTGTGTTGCTCCACTATTCTGTATGATAGTTAGACAGTGGCAACACCAGCAGTGTGTTGCTACACTATTCTGTATGATAGTTACACAGTGGCAACGATAGCAGTGTGTTGCTACACTATTCTGTATGATAGTTACACTGTGGCAACACCAGCAGTGTGTTGCTACACTATTATATACGATGTTAAACAGTGGGAACACCAGCAGTATGTTACTACACTATTATATAGGATAGTTACACAGTGGCAACACCAGCAGTGTGTTGCTACACTATTATATATGAAAGTTACACAGTGGGAACACCAGCAGTGTGTTGCTACACTATTATATATGAAAGTTACACAGTGGGAACACCAGCAGTGTGTTGCTACACTATTATATATGATAGTTACACAGTGGGAACACCAGCAGTATGTTGCTACACTATAGTATAGGATAGTTACACAGTGGCAATATCAGCAGTGTGTTGCTACACTATTATATACGATAATTACACATTGGCGACACCAGCAGTGTGTTGCTACACTATTATATAGGATAGTTACACAGTGGGAACACCAGCAGTGTGTTGCTACACTATTATATAGGATAGTTACACAGTGGCAATATCAGAAATGTGTTGCTACACTATTATATACGATAATTACACATTGGCAACACCAGCAGTGTGTTGCTACACTATTATATAGGATAGTTACACAGTGGCAATATCAGCAGTGTGTTGCTACACTATTATATACGATAATTACACAGTGGGAACACCAGCAGTGGGTTGCTACACTATTATATATGAAAGTTACACAGTGGGAACACCAGCAGTGTGTTGCTACACTATTATATATGAAAGTTACACAGTGGGAACACCAGCAGTGTGTTGCTACACTATTATATATGATAGTTACACAGTGGGAACACCAGCAGTATGTTGCTACACTATTATATCCCCTCAAGGAAGGCTCCTTGATGTTGGTGAGGGGCTCTTGATTTAGGGAATTGGATCTGTGCTCCAGTTCCCCGAATTAAGCCTGAATGCCTTCCACATCCCCCCCCCAGGCGCTGTATAATCTTCCGGGTTTAGCGCTTCCCCCTTGATTATAATAATAATAATACACTATTATATAGGATAGTTACACAGTGGCAATATCAGCAGTGTGTTGCTACACTATTATATACGATAATTACACAGTGGGAACACCAGCAGTGTGTTGCTACACTATTATATACGATAACTACACGGTGGGAACACCAGCAGTGTGTTGCTACACTATTATATACGATAACTACACAGTGGGAACACCAGCAGTGTGTTGCTACACTATTATATACGATAATTACACAGTGGGAACACCAGCAGTGTGTTGCTACACTATTATATACGATAACTACACAGTGGGAACACCAGCAGTGTGTTGCTACACTATTATATACGATAACTACACGGTGGGAACACCAGCAGTGTGTTGCTACACTATTATATACGATAACTACACAGTGGGAACACCAGCAGTGTGTTGCTACACTATTATATACGATAACTACACGGTGGGAACACCAGCAGTGTGTTGCTACACTATTATATACGATAACTACACAGTGGGAACACCAGCAGTGTGTTGCTACACTATTATATACGATAACTACACAGTGGGAACACCAGCAGTGTGTTGCTACACTATTATATACGATAACTACACAGTGGGAACACCAGCAGTGTGTTGCTACACTATTATATACGATAACTACACAGTGGGAACACCAGCAGTGTGTTGCTACACTATTATATAGGATAGTTACACAGTGGCAATATCAGCAGTGGGTTGCTACACTATTATATAGGATAGTTACACAGTGGGAACAAAAGTTAGCGATATTTATCTTGTTATATTCCATCACACAGGATGAGTTAAATACATAGTGTTGAAATGTGTCAGCCTGAGCTGGGAGACTTCAGTAGTGTCAGCCTGAGCTGGGAGACTTCAGTACTGTCAGCCTGAGCTGGGAGACTTCAGTACTGTCAGCCTGAGCTGGGAGACTTCAGTAGTGTCAGCCTGAGCTGGGAGACTTCAGTAGTATCAGCCTGAGCTGGGAGACTTCAGTACTGTCAGCCTGAGCTGGGAGACTTCAGTAGTGTCAGCCTGAGCTGGGAGACTTCAGTAGTATCAGCCTGAGCTGGGAGACTTCAGTACTGTCAGCCTGAGCTGGGAGACTTCAGTAGCATAAGCCTGAGCTGGGAGACTTCAGTAGTGTCAGCCTGAGCTGGGAGACTTCAGTAGTGTCAGCCTGAGCTGGGAGACTTCAGTAGTGTCAGCCTGAGCTGGGAGACTTCAGTAGTGTCAGCCTGAGCTGGGAGACTTCAGTAGTGTCAGCCTGAGCTGGGAGACTTCAGTAGTGTCAGCCTGAGCTGGGAGACTTCAGTACTGTCAGCCTGAGCTGGGAGACTTCAGTAGTGTCAGCCTGAGCTGGGAGACTTCAGTAGTATCAGCCTGAGCTGGGAGACTTCAGTACTGTCAGCCTGAGCTGGGAGACTTCAGTAGCATAAGCCTGAGCTGGGAGACTTCAGTAGTATCAACCTGAGCTGGGAAACTTCAGTAGTGTCAGCCTAAGCTGGGAGACTTCAGTAGTGTCAGCCTGAGCTGGGAGACTTCAGTAGTGTCAGCCTGAGCTGGGAGACTTCAGTAGTGTCAGCCTGAGCTGGGAGACTTCAGTAGTGTCAGCCTGAGCTAGGAGACTTCAGTAGTATAAGCCTGAGCTGGGAGACTTCAGTAGTGTCAGTCTAAGCTGAGGATAGTGTCATCAGCCATAGTAGGGACCAGTCGGTGGGGGTGAGATGTAGGTCCCGAGGAAGGGAAGTGGGGGCGGTGGGGGTGGGTAGCTGTAAGTCTTAAGGAAAGGTGATGGTGGAGGGGGTGGTCGTGGTGGAGGGGGTGGTCGTGGTGGAGGGGGTGGTCGTGGTGGTGGAGAGGGTGGTGGTGGTGGAGGGGGTGGTGGAGAGGGTGGTCGTGGTGATGATGGCGAAGAAGGTGGTGGTGGTGGTGGTGGAGGGAGTGGTTGTGGTGAAGTAGGGGATGGTTGTGGTGGTGGAGGGGGTGGTGGTGGTGATGAAGGGGGTGGTGATGGTGCAGGGGGTGGTGGTGAAGGGGGTGGTGGTGGAGGGGGTGGTTGTGGTGGTGTAGGGGGTGGTGGTGGTGGTAAAGGAGATGGTGGTGGTGGTGAAGGGGGTGTTGGTGGTAGAGGGGGTGGTGGTGGACGGGTTGGTGGAGGTGGTGGTGGTGGAGGGGGTGGTGGTGGTGATGGTAGAGGGGGTGGAGGGGGTGGTGGTGGGGGTGGTGGTGGTGGAGGTGGAGGAGGTGGTGGTGGAGGAGGTGGTGGTGGAGGAGGGGGTGGTGGCGAAGTGGGTGGTGGTGGAGGGGGCGGTGGTGGACGGGGTGGTGGTGGAGAGGGTGGTGGAGGGGGTGGTGGTGATGGTAGAGGGCGTGGAGGGGGTGGAATGGGTGGTGGTGGAGAAGGTGGAGTGCTGGAGAAGGTGGAGTGGTGGAGAAGGTGGAGTGCTGGAGAAGGTGGAGGGAGTGGTGGTGGTGGAGGGGATGGGGGTGGTGGTGGAGGGGATGGGGGTGGTGGTGGAGGGGGTGGTGGTGGTGGAGGGGATGGGGGTGGTGGTGGAGGGGGTGGTGGTGGACGGGGTGGTTTTGGTGGTGGAGGTGGTGGTGAAGTGGGTGGTTGTGGAGGGGGCGGTGGTGGACGGGGTGGGAAGTAAGTGTAACCCTTAAAGAGAGGAGGGGGAGGTGGTGGAGGGGGTGGTGGAGGTGGAGGGGGTGGGGGTGGTGGAGGTGGAGGGGGTGGGGGTGGTGGAGGTGGAGGGGGTGGTGGAGGTGGAGGTGGAGGGGGTGGGGGTGGTGGAGGTGGTGGGAAGTAAGTGTAAGGTCGTGGTGGTGGTGGAGGAGGGGGGAAGGAGGGGTAAGGCCTCAAGATAAGAGGTGGTGGTGAAGGTGGACTGGGTGGTGGTACAGGGGCTGGACTGGGTGGTGGGGCGGGTGCAATGGGAAAGTTTGAGACGGGAGATAAGTTAGGGAAAGATGCTGGGACAGAATAACCAAGCGGAACAGGGAAAGGAACTGGAGCAGGATAAGTAAGTGGAACGGGATAGCTTTTTGGAACAGGAGCCGGTGAGGGGCCTTGTATCAGCACCTGACCCTGGTAGGTCACCTTGGCGGAATAGCCCTTCTCATCGGCCGTGTAGGTGACCACCTGGACACGACCATCTGGCAGGGCCACACGGTACTGACCACTGGTCTTCTGACCATCGCGGGTCTCCTGCTGGCTGAAGTCGTTGGCAGTAGGTTGGTCCAGGACCGTGTAGTTGAATGTGTACTTGGCAGGAGTCTGTGGAGAAAGATTATGTTGGTAAACACAGTATGGTGCTCAGGTAATGGGCAGTGTGAAGCACTGACACGAGTTTACAACTGTTCTCTTAATATATCCCCTCAAGGAAGGCTCCTTGACGCTGGTGAGGGGCTCTTGATCTAGGGAATTGGATCTGTGCTCCAGTTCCCTGAATTAAGCCTGAATGCCTTCCATCCCCCCATAGGCGCTGTATAATCCTACGGGTTTAGTGCTTCCCCCTTGATTATAATAATAATAATAATCTCTTAATATATTAACATTAATAGTCTTCAGTTTACCAGTATAGTATTGGCGTTGTAAACTCTGCTAGTGTGGCACTTAGTAGGGTGGAGTTGTTGTAATGAATTCCTCAACCTTGGAGAAAAAGTATTTGAAGTGGTCAGTCCCTAGTCACACCAAGGTGGTCAGTCCCTAGTCACACTAAGGTGATCAGTCCCTAGTCACACTAAGGTGATCAGTCCCTAGTCACACTAAGGTGATCAGTCCCTAGTCACACTAAGGTGATCAGTCCCTAGTCACACCAAGGTGGTCAGTCCCTAGTCACACTAAGGTGGTCAGTCCCTAGTCACACTAAGGTGGTCAGTCCCTAGTCACACCAAGGTGGTCAGTCCCTAGTCACACCAAGGTGGTCAGTCCCTGGTCACACCAAGTCAGTCCCTAGTCACACCAAGGTGGTCAGTCCCTAGTCACACCAAGGTGGTCAGTCCCTAGTCACACCAAGGTGGTCAGTCCCTGGTCACACCAAGGTGGTCAGTCCCTAGTCACACCAAGGTGGTCAGTCCCTAGTCACACCAAGGTGGTCAGTCCCTAGTCACACCAAGGTGGTCAGTCCCTAGTCACACCAAGGTGGTCAGTCCCTAGTCACACCAAGGTGGTCAGTCCCTAGTCACACCAAGGTGGTCAGTCCCTAGTCACACCAAGGTGGTCAGTCCCTGGTCACACCAAGGTGGTCAGTCCCTAGTCACACCAAGGTGGTCAGTCCCTAGTCACACCAAGGTGGTCAGTCCCTAGTCACACCAAGGTGGTCAGCCCCTAGTCACACCAAGGTGGTCAGTCCCTAGTCACACCAAGGTGGTCAGTCCCTGGTCACACCAAGGTGGTCAGTCCCTAGTCACACCAAGGTGGTCAGTCCCTAGTCACACCAAGGTGGTCAGTCCCTCAGTCCCTGGTCACACCAAGGTGGTCAGTCCCTAGTCACACCAAGGTGGTCAGTCCCTAGTCACACCAAGGTGGTCAGTCCCTAGTCACACCGAGGTGGTCAGTCCCTAGTCACACCAAGGTGGTCAGTCCCTAGTCGCACCAAGGTGGTCAGTCCCTAGTCACACCAAGGTGGTCAGTCCCTGGTCACACCAAGGTGGTCAATCCCTAGTCACACCAAGGTGGTCAGTCCCTAGTCACACCGAGGTGGTCAGTCCCTAGTCACACCAAGGTGGTCAGTCCCTAGTCACACCAAGGTGGTCAGTCCCTAGTCACACTAAGGTGGTCAGTCCCTAGTCACACCAAGGTGGTCAGTCCCTGGTCACACCAAGGTGGTCAGTCCCTAGTCACACCGAGGTGGTCAGTCCCTAGTCACACCAAGGTGGTCAGTCCCTAGTCGCACCAAGGTGGTCAGTCCCTAGTCACACCAAGGTGGTCAGTCCCTGGTCACACCAAGGTGGTCAATCCCTAGTCACACCAAGGTGGTCAGTCCCTAGTCACACCGAGGTGGTCAGTCCCTAGTCACACCAAGGTGGTCAGTCCCTGGTCACACCAAGGTGGTCAGTCCCTAGTCACACTAAGGTGGTCAGTCCCTAGTCACACCAAGGTGGTCAGTCCCTGGTCACACCAAGGTGGTCAGTCCCTAGTCACACTAAGGTGGTCAGTCCCTAGTCACACCAAGGTGGTCAGTCCCTGGTCACACCAAGGTGGTCAGTCCCTAGTCACACCAAGGTGGTCAGTCCCTAGTCACACCAAGGTGGTCAGTCCCTAGTCACACTAAGGTGGTCAGTCCCTAGTCACACCAAGGTGGTCAGTCCCTGGTCACACCAAGGTGGTCAGTCCCTAGTCACACCAAGGTGGTCAGTCCCTGGTCACACCAAGGTGGTCAGTCCCTAGTCACACTAAGGTGGTCAGTCCCTAGTCACACCAAGGTGGTCAGTCCCTGGTCACACCAAGGTGGTCAGTCCCTAGTCACACCAAGGTGGTCAGTCCCTAGTCACACCAAGGTGGTCAGTCCCTAGTCACACTAAGGTGGTCAGTCCCTAGTCACACTAAGGTGGTCAGTCCCTGGTCACACCAAGGTTGTCAGTCCCTAGTCACACCAAGGTGGTCAATCCCTAGTCACACTAAGGTGGTCAGTCCCTAGTCACACTAAGGTGGTCAGTCCCTAGTCACACTAAGGTGGTCAATCCCTAGTCACACTAAGGTGGTCAGTCCCTGGTCACACCAAGGTGGTCAGTCCCTAGTCACACCATGGTGGTCAGTCCCTAGTCACACCAAGGTGGTCAGTCCCTAGTCACACTAAGGTGGTCAGTCCCTAGTCACACTAAGGTGGTCAATCCCTAGTCACACTAAGGTGGTCAGTCCCTAGTCACACTAAGGTGGTCAGTCCCTAGTCACACCAAGGTGGTCAGTCCCTGGTCACACCAAGGTGGTCAGTCCCTAGTCACACTAAGGTGGTCAGTCCCTAGTCACACCAAGGTGGTCAGTCCCTGGTCACACCAAGGTGGTCAGTCCCTAGTCACACTAAGGTGGTCAGTCCCTAGTCACACCAAGGTGGTCAGTCCCTGGTCACACCAAGGTGGTCAGTCCCTAGTCACACCAAGGTGGTCAGTCCCTGGTCACACCAAGGTGGTCAGTCCCTGGTCACACCAAGGTGGTCAGTCCCTAGTCACACCAAGGTGTTCAGTCCCTAGTCACACCAAGGTGGTCAGTCCCTAGTCACACCAAGGTGGTCAGTCCCTAGTCACACCAAGGTGGTCAGTCCCTAGTCACACTAAGGTGGTCAGTCCCTAGTCACACGGAGGTGGTCAGTCCCTAGTCACACCAAGGTGGTCAGTCCCTAGTCACACTAAGGTGGTCAGTCCCTAGTCACACTAAGGTGGCCAGTCCCTAGTCACACCAAGGTGGTCAGTCCCTAGTCACACCAAGGTGGTCAGTCCCTAGTCACATCGAGGTGGTCAGTCCCTAGTCACACCGAGGTGGTCAGTCCCTAGTCACACCAAGGTGGTCAGTCCCTAGTCACACCAAGGTGGTCAGTCCCTAGTCACACCAAGGTGGTCAGTCCCTAGTCGCACCAAGGTGGTCAGTCCCTAGTCACACCAAGGTGGTCAGTCCCTAGTCACACCAAGGTGGTCAGTCCCTAGTCACACCAAGGTGGTCAGTCCCTAGTCGCACCAAGGTGGTCAGTCCCTAGTCACACCAAGGTGGTCAGTCCCTGGTCACACCAAGGTGGTCAGTCCCTAGTCACACCAAGGTGGTCAGTCCCTAGTCACACCAAGGTGGTCAGTCCCTAGTCACACCGAGGTGGTCAGTCCCTAGTCACACCAAGGTGGTCAGTCCCTAGTCACACCAAGGTGGTCAGTCCCTGGTCACACCAAGGTGGTCAGTCCCTAGTCACACCAAGGTGGTCAGTCCCAAGTCACACCAAGGTGGTCAGTCCCTAGTCACACCAAGGTGGTCAGTCCCTGGTCACACCAAGGTGGTCAGTCCCTGGTCACACCAAGGTGGTCAGTCCCTAGTCACACTAAGGTGGTCAGTCCCTAGTCACACCAAGGTGGTCAGTCCCTGGTCACACCAAGGTGGTCAGTCCCTAGTCACACCAAGGTGGTCAGTCCCTGGTCACACCAAGGTGGTCAGTCCCTAGTCACACCAAGGTGGTCAGTCCCTGGTCACACCAAGGTGGTCAGTCCCTGGTCACACTAAGGTGGTCAGTCCCTAGTCACACCAAGGTGGTCAGTCCCTAGTCACACCAAGGTGGTCAGTCCCTGGTCACACCAAGGTGGTCAGTCCCTGGTCACACCAAGGTGGTCAGTCCCTAGTCACACCAAGGTGGTCAGTCCCTAGTCACACCAAGGTGGTCAGTCCTCAGGTGTTACACATGTGTCTTAATCATCAACTTGTCAGTATTTTATATCATTCTCAACATGGGTGAGTGTGTAAGGTATGAGTTTAACGTGCCCAGCATCTACCTGGAGTATACCTGGAGAGTGTTCCGGGGGTCAACACCCCCGCTGCCTGGTCTGTGACCGGGCCTCGTGGTAGATCAGGCCCTGATCAACCAGGCTGTTACTGCTGGGCCACACGCAATCCAGCGTATAAACCATAGCCCGGCTGATCAGGAACTGGCTCAAGGAACTTGTCAATTTACCTCTTGAAGACAGGGGAGGCGA
The DNA here is from genome assembly GCF_038502225.1 of Cherax quadricarinatus. Taxonomy (NCBI): domain Eukaryota; kingdom Metazoa; phylum Arthropoda; class Malacostraca; order Decapoda; family Parastacidae; genus Cherax; species Cherax quadricarinatus. Next base: position 7,118,550 of record NC_091379.1, read on the forward strand.
GTCTACTTACATCTGGGTAGGTGGGATTTAGATTCGAGGCAGAGGAGCAGATCAGTAGTGCACACCACACCACTGCAACCTGTGTTAGAGATATAGAATGAGACATATATATATATATATATATATATATATATATATATATATATATATATATATATATATATATATATATATATATATATATATATATATATATATATATATTTCATTTATGTTAATGTAAAAATTAATAATTTTGTACCAAAAGAACCTTGGAAAACTTACCTAACCTTCTTATAACAAGTGCAATTTAATTTAGGCTAATCCAACTAAATATATTTTAGATAAGTTTGTTTATTATTAAATTATTGTAAATTGATACAGAAGTGCTGGTTGGTACAAATAGAAATGAGTGGAACAAAACAATAAATAGTGTTTGTGTAGTGGTTAAATAGGGTAGTTGGTTAGTTCGTTGTGGGTTATAGTTGCTGTCCCACACGAGGGTCATTATAGCTTCTTGTCACCTCTTCACCACCAGTCAAGAGTACTTACATACTTAAAATAACCTTTACCTTAACTCGACATTTATGCACTAAAACATACACCTCTAGTTATGTGTATTAACTTCTCTGCATTTATATACACTGAGGGACATACACCTCTAGTTATGTGTATTAACTTCTCTACATTTATATACACTGAGGGACATACACCTCTAGTTATGTGTATTAACTTCTCTGTATTCATATACACTGAGGGACATACACCTCTAGTTATGTGTATTAATTTCTTAGCATCTATGTATACCGAGAGACATACACCTCCAGGTGTGTATTAATTTCTCAGCATTTATGTATTGTAGACTGAGAGACATACACCTCTGTTTTTGTATATTGTGTAGCCTATTTTGAAAACAAACTGATTTACCTTTTCATACATCCTTCCTGATGAAAGGACGAGCACTGCTGTGCGCGTAGCCCCAGCCCTTGCTTATATGTGTGTGTGTGTGTGTGTGTGTGTGTGTGTGTGTGTGTGTGTGTGTGTGTGTACTTGAGGACCATCAATGATATGTCGTAACTACATCAACAGGGATGCTCTGCAATTGCAACAATTATCTTTTGCATGTGCACGCGCTGTCCCAGTGTTCACCGTAATTACTAATGACTAGGTTTTGAAGGCCCGCTTGTTTCCTAAGTTAAAAGTTTGAAAGTTGTTTGTTTCACAAGTTGCAAATAATGCCTGTCTGCGAGTATATTCGTCTTTTCTTACATTCCCGTTACCTTTGTTAACGGGAATTTAGGTCTCGTAGCTAGAAACTTCCAGGACAAAACACCAGACACCAGAGTTAGGTGTAATATATTTGTTAGACTGCGTAATGAATAAGGCGTTCAAGTTTGCTCTTCAAATTACGGAAGAAAAGACGAAATGTACTGGAGAGGGTACTAAGTTGGTACCATCACTGGAAAGGGTACTAAGTTGGTACCATCACTGGAGAGGGTACTAAGCTGGTGCCATCACTGGAGAGGGTAATAAACTGGTACCATCACTGGAAAGGGTACTGAGCTACTAAGCTGGTACCATCACTGGAGAGGGAACAGGGAAGAATTACCAAACTAATACCATCATTGGATAAGGTACAAAGAAGATCTACCAAGCTGGTACCATCACTGGAGAGGGTACAGAGAAGAGCTACCAAGCTAGTACCATCACTGGAGAGGGCACAGAGAAGAGCTACCAAGCTGGTACCATCACTGGAGAGGGCACAGAGAAGAGCTACCAAGTTGGTACCATCACTGGAGAGGGTACAGAGAAGAGCTACAAAGCTAGTACCATTACTGGAGAGGGCACAGAGAAGAGCAACCAAGCTGGTACCATCACTGGACAGGGCACAGAGAAGAGCTACCAAGCTGTTACCATCACTGGAGAGGGCACAGAGAAGAGCTACCAAGTTGGTACCATCACTGGAGAGGGCACAGAGAAGAGCTACCAAGCTGATACCATCACTGGAGAGAGCACAGAGAAGAGCTACCAAGTTGGTACCATTACTGGAGAGGGCACAGAAAAGAGCTACCAAGCTAGTACCATTACTGGAGAGGGCACAGAGAAGAGCAACCAAGCTGGTAGTATCACTGGAGAGGGTACAGAGAAGAGCAACGAAGCTGGTACCATCACTGGAGAGGGCACAGAGAAGAGCAACCAAGCTGGTACTATCACTGGAGAGGGTACAGAGAAGAGCAACCAAGCTGGTACCATCACTGGAGAGGGTACAGAGAAGAGCAACTAAGCTGATACCATCACTGGAGAGGGTACAGAGAAGAGCAACCAAGCTGGTACCATCACTGGAGAGGGTACAGAGAAGAGCTACCAATCTGGTACTATCACTGGAGAGGGTACAGAGAAGAGCTACCAAGCTGGTACCATCACTGGAGAGGGTACAGAGAAGAGCAACCAAGCTGGTACCATCACTGGAGAGGGCACAGAGAAGAGCAACCAAGCTGGTACCATCACGGGAGAGGGTACAGACAAGAGCTACCAAGCTGGTACCATCACTTGAGAGGGTACAGACAAGAGCTACCAACCTGGTACCATCACTTGAGAGGGTACAGACAAGAGCAACCAAGCTGGTACCATCACTGGAGAGGGTACAGACAAGAGCTACCAAGCTGGTACCATCACTGGAGAGGGTACAGACAAGAGCTACCAAGCTGGTACCATCATTGGAGAGGGTACAGACAAGAGCTACCAAGCTGGTACCATCACTGGAGAGGGTACAGACAAGAGCAACCAAGCTGGTACCATCACTGAAGAGGGTACAGACAAGAGCTACCAAGCTGGTACCATCACTGGAGAGGGTACAGACAAGAGCTACCAAGCTGGTACCATCACTGGAGAGGGCACAGACAAGAGCTACCAAGCTGGTACCATCACTGGAGAGGGTACAGACAAGAGCTACCAAGCTGGTACCATCACTGGAGAGGGTACAGACAAGAGCTACCAAGCTGGTACCATCACTTGAGAGGGTACAGACAAGAGCTACCAAGCTGGTACCATCACTCAGAAACAAAATACATGACGTTAGAATATAAAGACTCAACTTTCTCTCTTAGGACACAGTCACTACAAACCTTTCAACTGGTAAATAGTTTTGATACACTCGAACACGAAGAACTATTTTAAGTGAAACATGAGTCTATCACTCGAAGCAGTGGAGTGAAACGTCGAGGCACAAGATGCAACGCAAATGTATGTTTTTTTTTTTTGTAAACAAAATTGAAATTGTAAGAGCAGAGGCAATGTAAAATTTTTTTTCCTCTGAAGATAATTGTTATCACTAACACACACACACTCATAATCTAGTTTTATTATCTTCGTAAAGTCAGCAAAAACTTCTGTCCTGTAGCTGGGTTGTTAGCGCACTAAGCTCACACTGAGATCCTTGGTTCGTTATCCGGTATGGGTGCAAACATTAGTTAAAACACCTGCTGTCCATGTTCACCTAGCAGTAAAATAGGTACCTGGGTGTTAGCTGAATGGTGTGGGTCGCATCCTGGAGTTTACCTGGAGTTACCTGGAGAGAGTTCCGGTCTGTGACCAGGCCTCCTGGTGGATCAGAGCCTGATCAACCAGGCTGTTACTGCTGGCTGTACGCAATCCAACGTACGAACCACAGCCCGGCTGGTCAGGTACCGACTTTAGGTGCTCGTCCAGCCCCTGCTTGAAGACAGCCAGGAGTCTATTTCTAATCCCCCTTATGTATGTTGGGAGGCAGTTGAACAGTCTCGGGCCCCTGACACTTATTGTATTGTCTCTTAACGTGCTAGTGACACCCCTGCTTTTCATTGGGGGGATGTTGCATCGTCTGCCAAGTCTTTTGCTTTCGTTGTGAGTGATTTTCGTGTGCAAGTTCGGTACTAGTCCCTCTAGGATTTTCCAGGTGTATATAATCATGTATCTCTCCCTCCTGCGTTCCAGGGAATACAGGTTTAGGAACCTCAAGCGCTCCCAGTAATTGAGGTGTTTTATCTCCGTTATGCGCGCCGTGAAGGTTCTCTGTACATTTTCTAGGTCAGCAATTTCACCTGCCTTGAAAGGTGCTGTTAGTGTGCAGCAATATTCCAGCCTAGATAGAACAAGTGACCTGAAGAATGTCATCATGGGCTTGGCATCCCTAGTTTTGAAGGTTCTCATTATCCATCCTGTCATTTTTCTAGCAGATGCGATTGATACAATGTTATGGTCCTTGAAGGTGAGATCCTCCGACATGATCACTCCCAGGTCTTTGACGTTGGGTTTTCGCTCTATTTTGTGGCCGGAATTTGTTTTGTACTCTGGTGAAGTTTTAATTTCCTCATGTTTACCATATCGAATTAATTGAAATTTCTCATCGTTGAACTTCATATTGTTTTCTGCAGCCCACTGAAAGATTTGGTTGATGTCCGCCTGGAGCCTTGCAGTGTCTGCAATGGAAGACACTGTCATGCAGATTCGGGTGTCATCTGCAAAGGAAGACACGGTGCTGTAACTGACATCCTTGTCTATGTCAGATATGAGGATGAGAAACAAGATGGGAGCGAGTACTGTGCCTTGTGGAACAGAGCTTTTCACCGTAGCCGCCTCAGACTATACTCTGTTGACTACTACTCTTTGTGTTCTGTTTGTGAGGAAATTATAAATCCATCTACCAACTTTTCCTGTTATTCCTTTAGCACGCATTTTGTGCGCTATTACGCCATGGTCACACTTGTCGAAGGCTTTTGCAAAGTCTGTATATATTACATCTGCATTCTTTTTGTCTTCTAGTGCATCTAGGACCTTGTCGTAGTGATCCAGTAGTTGAGACAGACAGGAGCGACCTGCTCTAACCCATGTTGCCCTGGGTTGTGTAATTAATGGTTATCTAGATGGGTGGCGATCTTGCTTCTTAGGACCCTTTCAAAGATTTTTATGATATGGGACGTTAGTGCTGTCGGTCTGTAGTTCTTTGCTATTGCTTTACTGCCCACTTTGTGGAGTGGGGCTATGTCTGTTGTTTTTAGTAGCTGTGGGACGACCCCCGTGTCCATGCTCCCTCTCCATAGGATGGTAAAAGCTCGTGATAGGGGCGCCCCTTCTTGCAGTTCTTGATGAACACGGAGTTCCATGAGTCTGGCCCTGGGGCAGAGTGCATGGGCATGTCATTTATCGCCTGTTCGAAGTCATTTGGCGTCAGGATAACTCTTCAAAGGTATATCAAAGGTATCCTCTGCATACCTTTGATATACCTTTGAAGAGTTTTGAGAGTTTATCTACTCTCTGGTGCTTGCCTGGTCAACTAGGCTGTTGCTGCTGGAGGTCCGCTGCCCCACATATCTCTCACAGCCTGGTTGATCTGGCACCTGGTGAAGATACTTGTCCGGTTTCCTCTTGAAGGCTTCTACACTTGTTCCAGTCATGTTTCTGATATCTTCTGGTAAGATGTTGAAAAGTCTGGGACCCCGGATGTTGATACAGTGTTTCCTTATTGTCCCCACCACATAACCAGGGACTTTCAATATAGTATGCCATTAATATCAACTAGATCTGTATACCTTGTACATGTATTTGTAGAGATAAAGATTATTATTATTATTATTATTATTATTATTATTATTATTATTATTATTATTATTATTATTATTATTATTACATGTTTACCTAACGCATCCATCACAAAGGATTTTATTTTGCGTCACGAAATTGCAGTAACACGATTGCAAACAAACCACGGAACGAGCGAGTTTGAACCCATGGCGAGTGAGTTCTAAAACTCACAGGTCTTTAAACGCCACAGCCAGGCTGCTGTGGGATTCTTGTGTGGGATTTATGGTCACAGTAGTGGCCCATGTTAACCCCACTGTGGCGTATAAATATACCTAGTTGGATGAATCTTATTGTAGCCAGCTGGTCCAGTGGTTAACACACTGGTTAACAAGTTTTAGCATTCATTTGTCAATGGTTCACGCCCCACCCATTCCGTGGTTTATGTTTTTCCTGTTGTATTCCATCACAGGATGTTTTTCCTGTTGTTTGTCATCACAGGATGTTTTTCCTGTTGTTTACCATCACAGGATGTTTTTCCTGTTGTTTACCATCACAGGATGTTTTTCCTGTTGTTTGTCATCACAGGATGTTTTTCCTGTTGTTTACCATCACAGGGTGTTTTTCCTGTTGTTTACCATCACAGGATGTTTTTCCTGTTGTTTACCATCACAGGATGTTTTTCCTGTTGTTTACCATCACAGGATGTTTTTCCTGTTGTTTACCATCACAGGGTGTTTTTCCTGTTGTTTACCATCACAGGATGTTTTTCCTGTTGTTTACCATCACAGGATGTTTTTCCTGTTGTTTACCATCACAGGATGTTTTTCCTGTTGTTTGTCATCACAGGATGTTTTTCCTGTTGTTTGTCATCACAGGGTGTTTTTCCTGTTGTTTACCATCACAGGGTGTTTTTCCTGTTGTTTACCATCACAGGGTGTTTTTCCTGTTGTTTGTCATCACAGGGTGTTTTTCCTGTTGTTTACCATCACAGGGTGTTTTTCCTGTTGTTTACCATCACAGGGTGTTTTTCCTGTTGTTTACCATCACAGGGTGTTTTTCCTGTTGTTTACCATCACAGGGTGTTTTTCCTGTTGTTTACCATCACAGGGTGTTTTTCCTGTTGTTTGTCATCACAGGGTGTTTTTCCTGTTGTTTACCATCACAGGGTGTTTTTCCTGTTGTTTACCATCACAGGGTGTTTTTCCTGTTGTTTGTCATCACAGGGTGTTTTTCCTGTTGTTTACCATCACAGGGTGTTTTTCCTGTTGTTTACCATCACAGGGTGTTTTTCCTGTTGTTTACCATCACAGGATGTTTTTCCTGTTGTTTACCATCACAGGATGTTTTTCCTGTTGTTTACCATCACAGGATGTTTTTCCTGTTTACCATCACAGGATGTTTTTCCTGTTGTTTACCATCACAGGATGTTTTTCCTGTTGTTTACCATCACAGGAGGCCTGGTCGTGGACCGGGCCGCGGGGGCGTTGATCCCCGGAATGCCTACCAGGTAGACTCCAGGTAGAATGGTCTTCCTGCTGTTTTCCATTACACAGGATGGTTTTCCTGTTATATTCCATCACACGGAAAGACTTCCTAACCATAGTCTACCACAGAATGAGTTTCCTGTAATATTCAGTCATATAGATTAATTTTCCTGTCATAGTCTATCACACAGGATGAGTGTTCATGCAAAATAATGAAATATTTTAGCCTGAATTGGAAGATTTAAGCGTTCCACTGAGAATCCAGTAGCTACGGCACCTTTATAAACCTTGTTCCAACAAGTGTGGAATTGAGTTTACACGAGAACCTCCGTCACAGTTGGTACAAATGACGAGAACAACTTTAATAATATTAATAATAATCTTTATTTTATTTCTACAATTAAAGTACTATAAATCGACGCCCCCCACTATGTACAGACCTTGTGGGAAGGTTACTCAGGGTTATGTTGGGTAAATTAAACTGTTAAAGGGTGGGGGGGTCAGATTTCAGGGTTTAAGGTAAAGGGTATGGGTCAGGTTTGTGGATAGTAAGGGTAAGGGTAGTTAGGGGCATAATTTGCTGGTGGAGCTACGACCGGGGCAGGTTTATAGGGTGGCTGAGATGTGGATGTGAATTGAGGGACTGGTGGTGTTGGTGGAGGCGGAGGGAGAGGGAAGGAGATGTACCGGGCTGGGAATGTCGAGGATTGAGGGGGCACTGGGAAGGCAGCCTCTCCCTGGTAGTCCACTTGGGCCTTGTAACCATTCTCATCAGCCGTGTAGGTAACCACCTGGACTCTGCCGTCTGGTAGTGCTACGTGGTACTGACCACTCGTCCTCGCTCCATCACGAGACTCTTGTAACCCGAAGCTGTTCGCTGTGTTGTCGTCCCTGACGCCATAGTTGAAGTCATACTTAGGAGGCGCCTGCCGGGGTTGTGAGGTAGAGGGTTGTTTGATTATTTAGGAAAGTGGGCAATAAAGGCAGTAATTAAATAAAAAAAAAGACGGGAATAACTAGGGTGGTTTAGAGGTATAATAATTAAATAAAAATAAAAATAATAATAATAATATCAATAATACCAGTACCAATAATAATAATAATAATAATAATAATAATAATAATAATAATAATCTTTATTTCTACAAACACATGATAAAACTTATAGTCCCCAAAAAAATACTTCAAGGTTGAGGGACTGATCATATCAACTCAACCTCTCCACTGCTTCTGCTATCTCGAATATTTAGTCACCTGAGTATTCCACTGAAGAAGCCTGCAGACCAGGCGAAACGTTTCAACAATAAAGACACCCAATTGTTGCACATGTGCCTCACTCATCTACCTGTCAGTGTTATATTCTCTTAATATAATGAACGAAAAGAAATCTTTATTGACTCACGAAATCATAATAACGCGATTGTAAGCAAACCACAGAACGGGTGGGGGTCGAACGTAATGTAGCTGGTCCAGTGGTTAGCGCACTGGCCTGTGAGTTTAAGGGGCTTGTCAGTTCCCCTGTCTTCTAATATGTTATTTTTCCTCTATAATCTACCTTGTCCATAATTACTATCTCATTTACTTTGCTTTCGTAAGGCGAAGTCCAGGATCTTGCCTTAATTTATGGTATAACTTAAATCTTTAAGGACAGTTGTCCTCGAGTATTTGTTAAGTTATACCATGAATTATGGAATGATCCTGGACTTCACCTTACGAAAGCAAAGCAAATGCTATAGTAATTATGTACACGGTAGATTACAAGGGGAAAATAAACATGATATTAGGAGACAGGAAAACTCAGGAGCCTCTTAAGGACACCGTTCTTTGATTTGAAGCCTTTATTAATATTACTTTTCGCCTGAATGAAGCTTGATCAAGTTCCTAATTAAGCCTCATGCAGGTGAAACGTCGTATTAAGAAAGATTCCTTTTCCTGTCTGTGTTTTTTTTATCAATAAAGACAGTGTTGTGTGATGTAAACACTGCTTGGAGGGAATGGTTGCCGTAGCTCCATTGAGAGCACACTCAGCTCACACACTGAGGTCCGTGGTTCGATCCCTGATACGGGCTAAAACATTAGGACGTGTTTCCTTAAGACACTTGTTCCTGTTCACCTAGCAGTAAAGTACGTACCTGAGTGTTAGTCGACTATTATGGGTCGCATCCTGGGGACAAAATTGACCTAATTTGCGAGAAATGCTCTGCACAACAAGGGGCTTTCTATATAGTAGTATGTTATTGGTGTCAGCTATGATCTGTATAAGCTGTATCATGTAGAAATAAAGATTATTATATTGTTATTATTATAACTCACGTCTGGGTAAGTCTCGGGCAGCTGTGTTGACGTAACTCCCTCAAGCAGCAACAATACCATCAACTGGAATATAAATGTGACAAGTTAGCAGCACTTCAGCGAGAGTTGCTCTTTCTAGCATATCAGTCTGACTCTTGATAAAACTCTTATCCTCTGTGTTATTCTTTATCTTAAGCAAAATATCTATCAGTCAAAAACACTGGTTATAATTATAACTATAATTTTTAAAGCGGTGAAGGGGTAAGCCAGGGGAAGGCCTCGGCCAGATGACCAAAAGCTCCAGCTGTGGGTCATCATATAACTAAGACCTTCGTCAGGGAAAACTTGTCCTGTTTCCTGACAATCCTTATCTAACCTAACCTGTCCTTAAATAAAATTTTCATTTTTGGACAAGTTGAATATGTTGGCGGAGTGTAGGGTTCATGTTGCGAGGAAATGGAGCTACTCTTCTTTGAATCAAAATCCTGATATCTTCTTATTCTCCAGGCGCTGTATTATTCATACGGGTTTAGCTCTTCCTCATAAATAAAATAATTGTTATATTTCAGCAGGTGAATAAGCTGTACCCTCGGTCACACTCCAACAAGCTATACCACAGGCGGGGCTTGAACCCGAGTTTTAAGACTCTATGACCGCGGGTTCAAGCCTCGCCGTGGTATGGTTTGTTTACAATCGTGTCATTATGATTTCGTGAGTCACTCCACCAACAGTTACCAAACTTATGGATATTATAAGTATTAAACCCTTGAGGTAAATAAATACATTTTAATTCTTAAATACTTATATGAGGATCAAAAATTTTTTATTCTTAAATTTTCGTGAGGCGATAAAGCCGTGTGTCACTGAGCACCAGGAATACATGGGAGAGACAGGTAACAGTAGTTAGGAGGCCACAATTAGGCTGAGATGACCTGTCTACTTCTATCTACTTTAAGAACTGTTATGTATTATCAAGGACTGTTGGAGGCTCGATCCTCCGTCTGAGCGCGACACACACACTGCTCTCACAGCCAAACATAAAGTTAAACTGATATGATGTTTGTACCGATGTGAGGACCATGTTGAGTATGTGTGTGTGTGTGGAACAACACTGCTGAGCACCTGAGGACCCATGTTGTCTTATATGTGCACCACTCCTCCCGTGACCTCAATACATCGCGGCGAAGGGCTCTTGGTCCCAGGAATTAGAGGTACCTTCTCGTTCGTTGCATCAAATTTGATTGTCTGCCTTTCCCTAGGCGCAGTGTGACCCACATAAAATATGACAGGGAATATGATGGAATATGACAGGGGAATGATCCAGTGTGACGGAATATGACAGTGAAACACCATCCAGTGTGATGGAATATGACAGTGAGACACCATCCTGTGTGATGGAATATGACAGTGAAACACCATCCAGTGTGATGGAATATGACAGTGAGACACCATCCTGTGTGATGGAATATGACAGTGAAACACCATCTGGTGTGATGGAATATGGCAGTGAAACACCATCCTGTGTGATGGAATATGGCAGTGAAACACCATCCTGTGTGATGGAATATGACAGTGAAACACCATCCTGTGTGATGGAATATGACAGTGAAACACCATCCAGTGTGATGGAATATGACAGTGAAACACCATCCTGTGTGATGGAATATGGCAGTGAAACACCATCCTGTGTGATGGAATATGGCAGTGAAACACCATCCAGTGTGATGGAATATGGCAGTGAAACACCATCCTGTGTGATGGAATATGACAGTGAAACACCATCCTGTGTGATGGAATATGACAGTGAAACACCATCCTGTGTGATGGAATATGACAGTGAAACACTATCCTGTGTGATGGAATATGATAGTGAAACACCATCCTGTGTGATGGAATATAACAGTGAAACACCATCCTGTGTAATGGAATATAACAGTGAAACACCATCCAGTGTGATGGAATATGACAGTGAAACACCATCCTGTGTAATGGAATATAACAGTGAAACACCATCCTGTGTGATGGAATATGACAGTGAAACACCATCCTGAATATGACAGTGAAACACCATCCAGTGTGATGGTATATGACAGTGAAACACCATCCTGTGTGATGGTATATGACAGTGAAACACCATCCAGTGTGATGGTATATGACAGTGAAACACCATCCAGTGTGATGGTATATGACAGTGAAACACCATCCTGTGTGATGGTATATGACAGTGAAACACCATCCTGTGTGGTGGAATATGGCAGTGAAACACCATCCTGTGTGATGGTATATGACAGTGAAACACCATCCTGTGTGATGGTATATGACAGTGAAACACCATCCAGTGTGATGGTATATGACAGTGAAACACCATCCAGTGTGATGGTATATGACAGTGAAACACCATCCTGTGTGATGGTATATGACAGTGAAACACCACCCTGTGTGGTGGAATATGGCAGTGAAACACCATCCTGTGTGATGGAATATGACAGTGAAACACCATCCTGTGTGGTGGAATATGGCAGTGAAACACCATCCTGTGTGATGGTATATGACAGTGAAACACCATCCTGTGTGATGGTATATGACAGTGAAACACCATCCAGTGTGATGGTATATGACAGTGAAACACCATCCAGTGTGATGGTATATGACAGTGAAACAACATGGAAGATGTCAGTGAAACACCATCCTGTGTGATGGAATATGACAGTGAAACACCATCCAGTGTGATGGAATATGACAGTGAAACACCATCCTGTGTGATGGAATATGGCAGTGAAACACCATCCTGTGTGATGGAATATGGCAGTGAAACACCATCCAGTGTGATGGAATATGGCAGTGAAACACCATCCTGTGTGATGGAATATGACAGTGAAACACCATCCTGTGTGATGGAATATGACAGTGAAACACCATCCTGTGTGATGGAATATGACAGTGAAACACTATCCTGTGTGATGGAATATGATAGTGAAACACCATCCTGTGTGATGGAATATAACAGTGAAACACCATCCTGTGTAATGGAATATAACAGTGAAACACCATCCAGTGTGATGGAATATGACAGTGAAACACCATCCTGTGTAATGGAATATAACAGTGAAACACCATCCTGTGTAATGGAATATAACAGTGAAACACCATCCTGTGTGATGGAATATGACAGTGAAACACCATCCTGTGTGATGGAATATGACAGAGATACCTAGCGAACTTTTGTTCCCACTATATAACTTGTCATGTAAGGTAGTGTAGCAGCACACTGCTGATGTACTCTTGTTCACTGTTAATATCAACGACCACACCCTGGTCTCTTACCTCACTGTTATGTAACCTGAAAAATCCCTCTAATTCACTTACTCCTGATACGATAATCGTTCTTCATAACTCCATAAGTGAAGTGAATGGTCATTTGTGTGTAACGAGAGAGAGGGAAAGAGAGAGAGATAAAGAGATGTTGTAGGTAACAGCTCTTAGCTTGTAAATAAAGTTAGGAACCTTTAACCTAACCTTGTAAAACCTTGTAAAACGCGATGTAAAAGAGAGGTTAGCATGAGCCCCACAGTGGGGGCTCATGCTAACCTCCCTATGGCATATGTTTGTACTTAGTTGGATGAATCTTATTATTGTCAGCTGGCCCAGTGTCTTACACACTGGTCTGGAGTTTTACGACTCACTCGCCATAAGTTCAAAAACCACCCGTTCCGTGGTTAGTTTGCATTCGTGTAATTATGATTATGTGAGTCATGATAGTTCCCAGTACAGTTAGTGTGTGTGCGGACAAATTTGCCAGTATACCCAGTATATTCTGTATTTGACTGAAGAAGCCTGCCGTGTAGGCGAAACGTTTCGACACTAAAGATTCCCAACTGTTATACATGTGTCTGAATCTTCAACTTGTTGGTATTTTATACCATTTTCTACGTGAGTGGGTGTGTGCTGTTGGATACGAGTTAGACGTACCCAGCATCTACCTGGAGGGTGTTCCGGGGTCAACGCCCCCGAGGTCCAGTCCTTGACCACGCCTCGCGGTGGATCAGGGCCTGATCAAACAGGCTGTTACTGCTGACTGCACGTAATCCAACGTACGAAGCACAGCCCGGCTGATCAGATACTGACTTCACGTGTTTGTTCAGCTCCTTCTTGAAGACAGTCAGGGGTCTATTGATAATCCCCCTTATGTCTGGTGGGAGGCCGATGAACAGTCTTGGGCCCCGGACACTTATTGTTTTTCTCTTACTGTACTAATGGTATGAACCAATTGGCTCATGCCATTAGTACACAAATACATCAAATACACCATTAGTACACAAATACATCAAATACATCATTAGTACACAAATACACCATTAGTACACAAATACACCAAATACATCATTAGTACACAAATACACCAAATACATCATTAGTACACAAATACATCATTAGTACACAAATACACTAAATACATCATTAGTACACAAATACACCAAATACATCATTAGTACACAAATACATCATTAGTACACAAATACACTAAATACATCATTAGTACACAAATACACCAAATACACCATTAGTACACAAATACACCAAATACATCATTAGTACACAAATACACCAAATACATCATTAGTACACAAATACATCAAATACATCATTAGTACACAAATACATCATTAGTACACAAATACATCAAATACATCATTAGTACACAAATACATCAAATACATCATTAGTACACAAATACATCATTAGTACACAAATACATCAAATACATCATTAGTACACAAATACACTAAATACATCATTAGTACACAAATACACTAAATACATCATTAGTACACAAATACACCAAATACATCATTAGTACACAAATACACTAAATACATCATTAGTACACAAATACACTAAATACATCATTAGTACACAAATACACCAAATACATCATTAGTACACAAATACACCAAATACATCATTAGTACACAAATACATCATTAGTACACAAATACATCAAATACATCATTAGTACACAAATACATCAAATACATCATTAGTACACAAATACATCAAATACATCATTAGTACACAAATACATCATTAGTACACAAATACATCAAATACATCATTAGTACACAAATACATCATTAGTACACAAATACATCAAATACATCATTAGTACACAAATACATCAAATACATCATTAGTACACAAATACATCATTAGTACACAAATACATCAAATACATCATTAGTACACAAATACACCAAATACACCATTAGTACACAAATACACCAAATACATCATTAGTACACAAATACACCAAATACATCATTAGTACACAAATACACCAAATACATCATTAGTACACAAATACACCAAATACACCATTAGTACACAAATACACCAAATACATCATTAGTACACAAATACACCAAATACACCATTAGTACACAAATACACCAAATACATCATTAGTACACAAATACATCATTAGTACACAAATACACTAAATGCATCATTAGTACACAAATACACCAAATACACCATTAGTACACAAATACACTAAATACATCATTAGTACACAAATACACTAAATGCACCATTAGTACACAAATACACCAAATACACCATTAGTACACAAATACACCAAATACATCATTAGTACACAAATACACTAAATACATCATTAGTACACAAATACACCAAATACATCATTAGTACACAAATACACTAAATGCACCATTAGTACACAAATACACTAAATACATCATTAGTACACAAATACACTAAATACATCATTAGTACACAAATACACTAAATACATCATTAGTACACAAATACACCAAATACACCATTAGTACACAAATACACTAAATACATCATTAGTACACAAATACACTAAATACATCATTAGTACACAAATACACCAAATACATCATTAGTACACAAATACACCAAATACACCATTAGTACACAAATACACTAAATACATCATTAGTACACAAATACACTAAATACATTATTAGTACACAAATACACTAAATACACCATTAGTACACAAATACACCATTAGTACATACTAAATACTAGACACCATTAGTACACAAATACACTAAATACACCATTAGTACACAAATACACCATTAGTACACAAATACACTAAATACATCATTAGTACACAAATACATCAAATACATCATTAGTACACAAATACACTAAATACACCATTAGTACACAAATACACCATTAGTACACAAATACACCATTAGTACACAAATACACCATTAGTACACAAATACACCATTAGTACACAAATACACCATTAGTACACAAATACACCATTAGTACACAAATACACCATTAGTACACAAATACACCATTAGTACACAAATACACCATTAGTACACATATACACCATTAGTACACAAATACACCATTAGTACACAAATACACCATTAGTACACAAATACACCATTAGTACACAAATACACCATTAGTACACAAATACACCATTACTACACAAATACACCATTAGTACACAAATACACCATTAGTACACAAATACACCATTAGTACACAAATACACCATTACTACACAAATACATCATTAGTACACAAATACACCATTAGTACACAAATACACCATTAGTACACAAATACACCATTAGTACACAAATACACCATTAATACACAACACCAACACAGGAAGTAAGACACATGTGCAACAGTTAGGTGTCTTTATTCAGAAAGGTTTCGCTTACACAGCAGGCTTCTTCAGTCGAGTACAGAAGAGTTAGCAGAAGCAGTAAAGATGTGAAGACGATGTAATCAGTCCATCATCCTTGAAGATTTAGTTTTAGGTGGTCAGTCCCTCAGTCTGGAGAAGAGTTCTGCTCCATAGTCTGGAACAGTGTGAAGTTCAAGCATCAGTATTGAGACTTATATACTGTACTCGACTGAAGAAGCCTACTGTGTAGACGAAACGTTTCGGAATAAAGACACCTAACTGTCGCACATGTGTCTTGCTTATCAACCTGTCGGTATTGTGTACCATTATCACATTCAGTACCTCTACGGATATCTCACTGTAATAATGTTGCTAGAATTACCCACAATATGTTGGGTAAAAGGACACAAATGCAGCTAATGTGACACTATGGCAACGTTTCGCTCTCCAAGAGCTTTATAAAGCCGTTATAAACAATGATGATAGGAGAATCTTGAAGAACAGGAGTAGAATGAGGTAATCAGTCCCTCAACCTTGAGTCGATGTGGTCAGTCCATCAATCTTGAATTCTATATTCTATTCAAGATTGATGGACTGACCACATCGACTCAAGGTTGAGGGACTGATTACCTCATTCTCCTCCTGTTCTTCAAGATTCTCCTTTGTATGGACTGATGAAGCCACTGTGTGGCGAAACGTTTCCTCAATATAAGCTACCCAAGAGTTGCACATGTGTCTAATTTATCAACATGTCGGTTCTCTGAACCATTCATCTACAAACGTTATAAACAATACAAAGCTCCTGGAGAGCGAAACGTTGCTACGATAAAATGTGGCAATACTTGTACACGTGTCATTCTACCTAATATTTTGTCGGTAGTTCTACCATATCTTTGATGAGTTACGAGAGTTTATCTTTTCCTTGAGCCCGGCCGTGGGCCAGGCTCGTCTGGTGCTTGCCTGGTCAACCAGGCTCTTGCTGCTAGTGGCCCACTGCCCCACATACCCATCACAGCCTGGTTGATCTTGAGTCACTTGATTTATATCAGTTACTAGAGAATTTTTTTCTGCGAGGTATACCGAGGAGTATACATCTGTGTACATTTCGAGTTTACGTTCATCCCTAGCCTGGAGGTTACCTGGAGGTTATTCCGGGGATCAACGCCCCCGCGGCCCGGTCCATGACCAGGCCAAGGATTATTAGTAGGTAGGAGAGCAGCTAAACACTCTAGCTGTCCTATTATCCTAGGATACTATTCTCTGGTGTTATAAGATTTGTTGAAACTTTTAACCCGGGGTAGGGAGGGTTAGTCAGCCAGGATAATCTGGGGTAGGGAGGGTTAGTCAGCCAGGATAATCTGGGGTAGGGAGGGTTAGTCAGCCAGGATAATCTGGGGTAGAGAGGGTTAGTCAGCCAGGATAACCTGGGGTAGGGAGGGTTAGTCAGCCAGGATAATCTGGGGTAGAGAGGGTTAGTCAGCCAGGATAATCTGGGGTAGGGGGGGTTAGTCAGCCAGGATAATCTGGGGTAGAGAGGGTTAGTCAGCCAGGATAACCTGGGGTAGGGAGGGTTAGTCAGCCAGGATAATCTGGGGTAGAGAGGGTTAGTCAGCCAGGATAACCTGGGGTAGGGAGGGTTAGTCACCCAGGATAATCTGGGGTAGAGAGGGTTAGTCACCCAGGATAATCTGGGGTAGAGAGGGTTAGTCAGCCAGGATAACCTGGGGTAGGGAGGGTTAGTCACCCAGGATAACCTGGGGTAGGGAGGGTTAGTCACCCAGGATAACCCAAGAAAGTCAGTGCGTCATGGAGGACTGTCTTATTTCCACTGTGGTCCTTCAATCTTGTCCCCCAGGATGCGACCCACACCATTCCACTAGCACCCAGGTACCTACTTACCGCTAGGTGAATAGTGACAACGTGTAGGGAAACACGCCCAATGTTGTCACCCTTGCCGGGGATTAAACCACAGACACTGTGTGTGTGAGGCAAGAGCGTTTCCTACCAGGCCACGTTGTGATTCTTAATGTAACTTCTTATAGACCAGTAAACCAGGGGAAGGTCTCGCTCACGTGATTATGACCACGTCTGTACAAATTTTCACATTTCTCCTGACCAATAAAACACCACTACCAATACTTTTTTTTTATATAAAAATTGTTAAAAGGGTACTAGAAATGCCTTCAAATAGTTAGTATTTTTATTGTATATATATATATATATATATATATATATATATATATATATATATATATATATATAAGTCGAAAAAGGTAATATTTATTTCGTCACCTCCTTCCTAATGCATAAAAGTTTGAAATTATATTGATGAAAGTAAAAAGAAACTGCTTTTAAATTACTTTGTCATAAGTTTAAAGGTAATCCTTGCAAGGGAAGAGATGGGGGAGTTAGGTTAGGGGTGGTAAGGGTAAGGGTAGGGATAGTTAGGGGCATAAGGGGCTGGCTGGACGACCAAAGGGGCAGGTCCGTAAGGGATGCCGTAGTACTGTGGTGGTGGTGGTCGTGGTCGTGGTGGAGGAGGTGGTGGAGGAGGTGGTGGAGGAGGTGGTGGAGGAGGTGGTGGAGGAGGTGGTGGTGGAGGAGGTGGTGGTGGTGGGGGAGGGGGTGGTGGTGGTGGAGGTGGTGGAGGAGGAGGTGGGGCAGAATAGAACGAGTAAACGGGTGGGGGCGGTGGAGGAGGTGGTGGCGGAGGAGGAGAGTAGAATGTGTACTGGGCTGGTGGTGATGGTGATAGTGGTGATAGTGGTGAGGGATAAGACCAGTATGGTGCTAGCGTGGGCTGGTAGTCCACTTGGGCCTTGTAACCATTCTCATCAGCCGTGTAGGTGACCACCTGGACTCTGCCGTCTGGTAGTGCTACGTGGTACTGACCACTCGTCCTCGCTCCATCACGAGACTCTTGTAACCCGAAGCTGTTCGCTGTAAAGTCATCTCTGACCACGTAGTTGTAGTCATACTTCGGAAGTGTCTGTAGAAGAAGAGGTAATTTACACATGTTAAACTATGAAAATCAAGGACCCCAATAATAATGACCTGACTAGGTTGGGGCATTGGCTTAAGCCGGTAGGAGACCTGGACCTGCCTCGCATGGGCCAGTAGGCCTGCTGCAGTGTTCTTTCTTATGTTCTTATATTATACAACTTATACAGATCATAGCTGACAGTGACATACTATATAGAAAGCCTCTGGTTATGCAGAGCAGTTCGGGCAAATTAGGTTAATTTTGTCCCCAGGATGCGACCCACACCGGTCAACTAACACCCAGGTTACCTACTTACTGCTAGGTGAAGAGGGACAGCAGGTGTTTTAAGGAAATACGTTCTAATATTTCCACCCGTACCGGGGATTGAGCCACGGACTTCAGTGTGTGAGCTGAGTGTGCTGCCAACCAACTTTTATGGGTTATCCTATGTAATCTGCGTATGTATGATAGTAAGACCTATGTGTATCTGTACCTAAATAATGTTTGTAGAATAAAGTAGGGACAGTGATAAATCCTCCTGACCAGTGGTAAGTGAAGTATGGAGGGGGGGGGGTCGTTCTGGCAACAACACGGACGTCTTCGATAATGGACTTTCGTCCTGCATAAAAAACTCATTACAATTGTAACCAGATATAAGCACGTAAATACGACTCAAGAAATCGTAATGACACGACCGCGGGTTCAGTCCCGGCCGGGGGTATGGTTTAGCACGTAAATAGTTCAATACCGCTGTAACTTGTTCAACTATCAAAACTTTGTGGTCCAGTCCCTGGACCTATTATGTGCCTCTGTAATATTTTGACTACCACCCACACCATGGATATTGTGTGGCTACCACCCACACCATGGGTATGGTGTAACTACCACCCACACCATGGATATGGTGTAACTACCACCCACACCATGGATATGGTGTAACTACCACCCACACCATGGATATGGTGTAACTACCACCCACACCATGAGTATGGTGTGGCTATCACCCACACCATGAGTATGGTGTGGCTATCACCCACATCATGGGTATGGTGTGGCTATCACCCACACCATGGGTATGGTGTAGCTACCACCCACACCATGGGTATGGTGTAACTACCACCCACACCATGGGTATGGGGTAACTACCACCCACACCATGGGTATGGGGTAACTACCACCCACACCATGGGTATGGTGTAACTACCACCCACACCATGGGTATGGGGTAACTACCACCCACACAATGGGTATGGGGTAACTACCACCCACACCATGGGTATGGTGTAACTACCACCCACACCATGGGTATGGTGTAACTACCACCCACACCATGGGTATGGTGTAACTACCACCCACACCATGGGTATGGTGTAACTACCACCCACACCATGGGTATGGGGTAACTACCACCCACACCATGGGTATGGTGTAACTACCACCCACACCATGGGTATGGTGTAACTACCACCCACACCATGGGTATGGGGTAACTACCACCCACACCATGGGTATGGTGTAACTACCACCCACACCATGGGTATGGTGTAACTATCACCCACACCATGGGTATGGTGTAACTATCACCCACACCATGGGTATGGGGTAACTATCACCCACACCATGGGTATGGTGTAACTATCACCCACACCATGGGTATGGGGTAACTATCACCCACACCATGGGTATGGTGTAACTCACCCACACCATGGGTATGGTGTAACTACCACCCACACCATGGGTATGGGGTAACTATCACCCACACCATGGGTATGGTGTAACTATCACCCACACCATGGGTATGGGGTAACTACCACCCACACCATGGGTATGGTGTAACTCACCCACACCATGGGTATGGTGTAACTATCACCCACACCATGGGTATGGTGTAACTACCACCCACACCATGGGTATGGGGTAACTATCACCCACACCATGGGTATGGGGTGCATAATCAAGATATTAAACTAAGATTTTCGTTAGAATATGTAATACATTGAGTTGCAACACAACTGTCATCAAAGATTTGCTAAGTTATACCATGAATTAAGGAAAGATCCTGGACTTCACCTTACGAAACAGACAAAACAAATGCGATAGTAATTATGGACAAGGTAGATTATAGTGGAGAAATAACATATTAGAAAACAGGGGGATTGACGCGCCTCTTAATAAATGTCACTAGTTACTAGTCCTCAGTTTTATATAAAAGAATTGAAGAATTAGACACATGTGCAACATCTGGGTATCTTTATTTGTAGACGTTTCGCCATCCAGTGACTTGATCAATACAAGGACATAATGCGAAGAATTGTATACAAAAGATGAGGAAATCAGTCCCTCAGCCTTGGATTGTATTGATAAAGCCAATGGATGGTGAAACGTCTACAAATACGGATACGCAGATGTCTTAATTCTTCATCTGGTCGGTATTGTATATGATTCATGTACGAAAGAATTGGTCATGAACTCACATCAGGGTAGGTCAGAGGATCAGCGCAGATTGCGAGCGCAATCACAGCAAACAGCACACACACCTGCAATGTCACATGAGTTTGTGTTTACGTATTTCACACATAGCTGGCAAATTTTGTTCACAGTGAAAAGCAGACAGGTACAATACCGTGACTGGAACAATACACAAATAACCCGCACATAAGAGAGAGAGAAGCTGACCACGACGTTTAGGTCACACTAGTGAGTAGTTAATGTTGATAAGTAAGATACATTACCAACAGTTAGGTATCTATATTCCAAAACGTTTCGCCTACACAGCAGGCTTCTTCAGTCGAGTACAGAAGAGTTAGCAGAAGCAGTAGAGATGTGAAGACGATGTAATCAGTCCATCACCCTTGAAGACGTAGTTGTGAGGTGGTCAGTCCCTGAGGGACTGACCACCTCAGATTCGGTCCCTCAGCCTGGAGAAGAGTTTTCACTTTTTTACTGTTTATGCTAACTCTTCTGTACTCGACTGAAGAAGCCTACTGTGTAGGCGAAACGTTTCGGAATATAGCTACCTAACTGTTACACATGTCTTATCAACCTGTCGGTATTGTATACCATTATCATATTCACTAGTAATGGTCCAAGTTGGACCGAAACGTCGTCATAAGCTCCAGTCTTCTGGGTTGAGTTATTGTGATACCGCACTATAATTGAGCTACTGTGATAATAACTCACTATACCTGAGTTACTGCTATAATTACTAAATATTTGAGTTAGTGTTATATTAACTCAATATTTGATTTATTACTAAGACAAGAAACAGACTTGTTTACCGTAAGACTCATGGTGTCTGTGTAGAGAGAGAAGAAAGACTGATACCATAGCAACCTCTCTCACTCTCTTATATACTCCAGCATCTGCTAAAAGGTGACACGTGACGTCACAACAGGTTCGGTTGCAATAGCAACATTGCTCGTCCCAAGCCAATGATCGCTGGAAAATGACTCGTGATTGCGAGCACTGTAATTGGCTGTACATTAACCAATGATGCGCTGGCAATCTTTGTGAAATTTGCCCTTCGTAAACAAGGGAGGATCGATTTGCCTCTCATCTGCGTATTTCTAAGCAGCCAGAGGTGGGCTGATGTGAAAGCTGTTGGGTATCTATATTGTTGAAACGTTTTGCCTACTGTGTAGGCGAAACGGGTGTAGTAGTGAAATGAAGATGTAATGAATCCACTCACCATCCAGGCTGAAGGACTGACCACCTCATATATCCAAGGTTGATGGACTGATAACATCTTTACTTCACTACTACTCTTGCCTCTGTATTTGACTGAAGAAGCCTATTGTGTAGGCGAAATGTTTCAACCATAAAGATACCCAACTGCTGCACATGTATCTTAATCATCACCCAGTCGGTATCTTATACCATTTTCAACATAACAATTCGTGTTGTTTACACAAATCAGGTTTACAGGTCAACAGCTGTTATCCTTCATCAGGTCCTTCATATCAGGTCATTGGCTAACATTTGAACATCTACCGACAAGTTGTTAGGTAAGACATATGCTACCAATGTCCAACTGAGTAATACTACTGATTACATCGTCTTCAAGTATCTCTGCCTATCAACTTTTCTGTACTTGACTGCCTATCCATAAAGATACACTGTTGCATTGGCTAACATCCAGGTACCTATTTAGTGCTAGGTGAACAGGGGCAGCAATTGTAAGGTGACCCAGGTAACTACTTACTGCTAATGTCTATATATACACTCACACTGATGTCTGTATATACAGTGTTCATATATTGTTTGTAACAGCTTAACAAAGCTCCTGGAGAGCGAAACGTTGCCACAGTACAACCTCGCATTAGTTGTAATTGTGTCCTTTTATCAAACACTTCAGTGTTTTTACGTTTATATCACTTGACATTGAGTGCAGCTTTGATATATAAATGTTATTGTAAATGATATTATTGTAGATGTTGAAGCAACTTCCTGAGAGTGTAGTGTTGTAGATGTTGAAGCAACTACCTGAGAGCGTAGTGTTGTAGATGTTGAAGCAACTATCTGAGAGCGTAGTGTTGTAGATGTTGAAGCAACTACCTGAGAGCGTAGTGTTGTAGATGTTGAAGCAACTACCTGAGAGCGTAGTGTTGTAGATGTTGAAGCAACTACCTGAGAGCGTAGTGTTGTAGATGTTGAAGCAACTACCTGAGAGCGTAGTGTTGTAGATGTTGAAGCAACTACCTGAGAGCGTAGTGTTGTAGATGTTGAAGCAACTACCTGAGAGCGTAGTGTTGTAGATGTTGAAGCAACTACCTGAGAGCGTAGTGTTGTAGATGTTGAAGCAACTACCTGAGAGCGTAGTGTTGTAGATGTTGAAGCAACTACCTGAGAGCGTAGTGTTGTAGATGTTGAAGCAACTACCTGAGAGCGTAGTGTTGTAGATGTTGAAGCAACTACCTGAGAGCGTAGTGTTGTAGATGTTGAAGCAACTACCTGAGAGCGTAGTGTTGTAGATGTTGAAGCAACTACCTGAGAGCGTAGTGTTGTAGATGTTGAAGCAACTACCTGAGAGCGTAGTGTTGTAGATGTTGAAGCAACTACCTGAGAGCGTAGTGTTGTAGATGTTGAAGCAACTACCTGAGAGCGTAGTGTTGTAGATGTTGAAGCAACTACCTGAGAGCGTAGTGTTGTAGATGTTGAAGCAACTACCTGAGAGCGTAGTGTTGTAGATGTTGAAGCAACTACCTGAGAGCGTAGTGTTGTAGATGTTGAAGCAACTACCTGAGAGCGTAGTGTTGTAGATGTTGAAGCAACTACCTGAGAGCGTAGTGTTGTAGATGTTGAAGCAACTACCTGAGAGTGTAGTGTTGTAGATGTTGAAGCAACTACCTGAGAGTGTAGTGTTGTAGATGTTGAAGCAACTACCTGAGAGTGTAGTGTTGTAGATGTTGAAGCAACTACCTGAGAGTGTAGTGTTGTAGATGTTGAAGCAACTACCTGAGAGTGTAGTGTTGTAGATGTTGAAGCAACTACCTGAGAGCGTAGTGTTGTAGATGTTGAAGCAACTACCTGAGAGTGTAGTGTTGTAGATGTTGAAGCAACTACCTGAGAGCGTAGTGTTGTAGATGTTGAAGCAACTACCTGAGAGCGTAGTGTTGTAGATGTTGAAGCAACTACCTGAGAGCGTAGTGTTGTAGATGTTGAAGCAACTACCTGAGAGCGTAGTGTTGTAGATGTTGAAGCAACTACCTGAGAGTGTAGTGTTGTAGATGTTGAAGCAACTACCTGAGAGTGTAGTGTTGTAGATGTTGAAGCAACTACCTGAGAGCGTAGTGTTGTAGATGTTGAAGCAACTACCTGAGAGCGTAGTATTTAGCCCTCAGTGTCCATCAGAGTCTACACATGTAGCACAAGCTACATATGTATCAATAGGCAAAACGTCTTTTGAAGACTCAAGGCGTCTGTGTATCAGTGAACCAAGAGTTTTCTCAATAAAATGTCGTAAACCAGACATTTTGTTTTATTAAGACACTGCGGCTCCACTGAGAGCTTGTTCAGTGCCGCCAGTGGTAGTAAGTCACAGTGGGTGGACTTTATTGGCTTATACGAGGCTAAATCTGCATAATGTACTTTTTCCGTGCCCATAACACCTGTGTGCCCTCAACACCATTAAAAAAAAAAACACGGAACGGGTGGGGTTTGAACCCGTGGCGAGTGATTCGTAAAACTCCAGGCCATGGGTTCATACCCCACCCATTTCGTGGTTTGTTTGGAATCGTGTTATTACGATTTCGTGAGTCATGATGGCGGCTTTGAGGGGGACCTCAACACGATTTGTACCCAAAATTCGACTTGGTAGCCAGATTTCTTAGAAGGCCATTTCAGATCTAGATTGTATAAATTGTTATGCAATATCCTGTGGCAGTTTAGGAGGCGTGAGGATTTAGGCTGATATGCTGCAGCCAGACAGGTTCAGCAGTTAAAGATATCGTCACACGTGGGCGGGGCCCACTGGTGGTTCACTGTGTGATCCACTGATGAAAACTTGCAAGTCGCTGTAGATAGCAAGTAATCTTCTGGTAAGCATTAGATATCCTGTTGTTCAAGAAAAAGGACAGACAGACAGACAGACAACACTATACTATCTACAGTAATACAGAAGATAACACACAGACATTACTGTACTATCTACAGTAATACAGAAGATAATACACAGACATGACTGTACTATCTACAGTAATACAGAATAAGGAGAACGATGTGAAGTGACTGGCTTGATTATTAAGTCTTGTTTAGGGCGAGACGTCTGGTAAACAAACCACTTATGTTTTACGAGATAATGAATAAAACGTTGAGGAGTTTAGAAAATACAAAAGTTTGCAAGAAAAACAGTCCCTGAGGTGCTAAAGCTCACATAGCGACATAACCATGACGTACATGATACTCAGGGATATTAGGCGGGTGGAAAATGGTGTATAATATCGACATGTTGATAAGTAAGACATGTGCAACAATTAGGTATCTCTATTCCGAAACGTTTCGCCTACTCGGTAGGCTTCTTCAGTTGAATACAGATGAGTTAGCAGAATCAGTAGAGATGTAAAGACGATGTAATCAGTCCATCACCTTTGAAGACGTAATTTTGAGGTGGTCAGTCCCTCATCCTCCAGGCTGAGGGACTGACCATAAAGCTCTACGCTCATGATGTCCACGTTAGGAAAACTAGACATAATACCCAAATTGTTGTTAATACGCCGACGATCTCCCACCGAGGTATAAAAACTTCATTAAAAAGAAGAAACACATTTACCATCATTCGTACAATCATTTGTTTGCCAGAAGGATGCTGACATTACAAGTCGGATGACCCTCCCAACTACATCAGTGGAAATAAGTCACTTTGTCTCTGACTTTTTTGGGTTATCCTGTGTTATCTACACATGTTAATATGTATGATAATTGTACTTACGTGTACATGTACCTAAATAAACCTACTTACCCTTCCTTAGGAGAGTACTTTCCACCTTCAGGACTCGAGTCCTTCATCAGTGCTACCTTTCTCACACTCCAACAGCACTTGCATGTCATAAAAACCACTTGTCTCCACTTACTTAGATCCAACAGGATTACCACATATAAAGTCATAAAACAACATGAAAGAGTTGATAAAGAAGATGTAAAGTTCCTGCAAGATAAATAACAAGACGCCGTAGTTAGATCAAGAAGACTTCTTAGTACTTGAAAGAGGAATAAGACGCCGTAGTTAGATCAAGAAGACTTCTTAGTACTTGAAAGAGGAATAACAAGACGCCGTAGTTAGATCAAGAAGACTTCTTAGTACTTGAAAGAGGAATAAGACGCCGTAGTTAGATCAAAAAGACTTCTTAGTACTTGAAAGAGGAATAAGACGCCGTAGTTAGATCAAGAAGACTTCTTAGTACTTGAAAGAGGAATAAGACGCCGTAGTTAGATCAAGAAGACTTCTTAGTACTTGAAAGAGAAATAACAAGACGCCGTAGTTAGATCAAGAAGACTTCTTAGTACTTGAAAGAGGAATAAGACGCCGTAGTTAGATCAAGAAGACTTCTTAGTACTTGAAAGAGGAATAAGACGCCGTAGTTAGATCAAGAAGACTTCTTAGTACTTGAAAGAGAAATAACAAGACGCCGTAGTTAGATCAAGAAGACTTCTTAGTACTTGAAAGAGGAATAAGACGCCGTAGTTAGATCAAGAAGACTTCTTAGTACTTGAAAGAGGAATAACAAGACGCCGTAGTTAGATCAAGAAGACTTCTTAGTACTTGAAAGAGGAATAAGACGCCGTAGTTAGATCAAGAAGACTTCTTAGTACTTGAAAGAGGAATAAGACGCCGTAGTTAGATCAAGAAGACTTCTTAGTACTTGAAAGAGGAATAAGACGCCGTAGTTAGATCAAGAAGACTTCTTAGTACTTGAAAGAGGAATAAGACGCCGTAGTTAGATCAAGAAGACTTCTTAGTACTTGAAAGAGGAATAAGACGCCGTAGTTAGATCAAGAAGACTTCTTAGTACTTGAAAGAGGAATAAGACGCCGTAGTTAGATCAAGAAGACTTCTTAGTACTTGAAAGAGGAATAACAAGACGCCGTAGTTAGATCAAGAAGACTTCTTAGTACTTGAAATAGGAATAACAAGACGCCGTAGTTAGATCAAGAAGACTTCTTAGTACTTGAAAGAGGAATAAGACGCCGTAGTTAGATCAAGAAGACTTCTTAGTACTTGAAAGAGGAATAACAAGACGCCGTAGTTAGATCAAGAAGACTTCTTAGTACTTGAAAGAGGAATAAGACGCCGTAGTTAGATCAAGAAGACTTCTTAGTACTTGAAAGAGGAATAACAAGACGCCGTAGTTAGATCAAGAAGACTTCTTAGTACTTGAAAGAGGAATAAGACGCCGTAGTTAGATCAAGAAGACTTCTTAGTACTTGAAAGAGAAATAACAAGACGCCGTAGTTAGATCAAGAAGACTTCTTAGTACTTGAAAGAGGAATAAGACGCCGTAGTTAGATCAAGAAGACTTCTTAGTACTTGAAAGAGGAATAACAAGAAGTCACAGTTGTAATTTAAAGAAGTGTAATTGAAGGGATATTATTTTTTCCTCGCAATCATAGTGGTTGACCAATACAATAATTTACTACTACTACTATTACTAGTACTACTACTATTGCCTCGCTTCACTCCACTTTCTGTCTCTTGTGTCACTACTACTACTGCTAATACTACTACTACTACCAGCATTATTTCTACCACTACTATCTCCACTTCTTTCTTCTTCCTCACTTTGTCCCGTCCTTGTCCTCCTCTAGTATATATATACTGGCTCCCTTACCTTCGTATGTTAGTGTGTGTCTAGTTAATGAACCAAGTGGGACCCTAACGTCCTCATAAGTTTCTTTCTCCTATGTGTGGGTTATGTATTAAAAGAGAAGGTAGTAACTGTTACACCCACCACAACCTTGCCAGTTATCTCTTCCCGTCTATTCACAAGCCTACCAGTTCTATCTTCCCGTCTATTCACAAGCCTACCAGTTCTATCTTCCCGTCTATCCACAAGCCTACCAGTTCTATCTTCCCGTCTATCCACAAGCCTACCAGTTCTATCTTCCCGTCTATCCACAAGCCTACCAGTTCTCTCTTCCCGTCTATTCATAAGCCTACCAGTTCTCTCTTCCCGTCTATTCACAAGCCTACCAGTTCTCTCTTCCCGTCTATTCACAAGCCTACCAGTTCTCTCTTCCCGTCTATTCACAAGCCTACCAGTTCTCTCTTCCCGTCTATCCACAAGCCTACCAGTTCTCTCTTCCCGTCTATCCACAAGCCTACCAGTTCTCTCTTCCCGTCTATCCACAAGCCTACCAGTTCTCTCTTCCCGTCTATTCACAAGCCTACCAGTTCTCTCTTCCCGTCTATCCACAAGCCTACCAGTTCTCTCTTCCTGTCTATTCACAAGCCTACCAGTTCTCTCTTCTCGTCTATCCACAAGCCTACCAGTTCTCTCTTCCCGTCTTTTCACAAGCCTACCAGGTCTCTCTTCCCGTCTATCCGCATGCCTACCAGTTCTCTCTTTCCGTCTATCCACAAGCCTACCAGTTCTCTCTTCCCGTCTATCCACAAGCCGACCAGTTCTCTATTCCCGTCTATTCACAAGCCTACCAGTTCTCTCTTCCCGTCTATCCACAAGCCTACCAGTTCTCTCTTCCCGTCTATCCACAAGCCTACCAGTTCTCTCTTCCCGTCTGTTCACAAGCCTACCAGTTCTCTCTTCCCGTCTATCCACATGCCTACCAGTTCTCTCTTCCCGTCTATCCACAAGCCTACCAGTTCTCTCTTCCCATCTATTCACAAGCCTACCAGTTCTCTCTTCCCGTCTATCCACAAGCCTACCAGTTCTCCCTTCCCGTCTATTCACAAGCCTACCAGTTCTCTCTTCCCGTCTATCCACAAGCCTACCAGTTCTCTCTTCCCGTCTTTTCACAAGCCTACCAGGTCTCTCTTCCCGTCTATCCACAAGCCTACCAGTTCTCTCTTTCCGTCTATCCACAAGCCTACCAGTTCTCTCTTCCCGTCTATCCACAAGCCTACCAGTTCTCTATTCCCGTCTATTCACAAGCCTACCAGTTCTCTCTTCCCGTCTATCCACAAGCCTACCAGTTCTCTCTTCCCGTCTATCCACAAGCCTACCAGTTCTCTCTTCCCGTCTATTCACAAGCCTACCAGTTCTCTTTTCCCGTCTATCCACAAGCCTACCAGTTCTCTCTTCCCGTCTATCCACAAGCCTACCAGTTCTCTCTTCCCGTCTATTCACAAGCCTACCAATTCTCTCTTCCCGTCTTTCCACAAGCCTACCAGTTCTCTCTTCCCGTCTATTCACATGCCTACCAGTTCTCTCTTCCCGTCTATCCACAAGCCTACCAGTTCTCTCTTCCCGTCTATCCACAAGCCTACCAGTTCTCTCTTCCCGTCTATTCACTAGCCTACCAGTTCTCTCTTCCCGTCTATTCACAAGCCTACCAGTTCTCTCTTCCCGTCTATTCACAAGCCTACCAGTTCTCTCTTCCCGTCTATTCACAAGCCTACCAGTTCTCTCTTCCCGTCTATTCACAAGCCTACCAGTTCTCTCTTCCCGTCTATTCACAAGCCTACCAGTTCTCTCTTCCCGTCTATTCACAAGCCTACCAGTTCTCTCTTCCCGTCTATTCACAAGCCTACCAGTTCTCTCTTCCCGTCTATTCACAAGCCTACCAGTTCTCTCTTCCCGTCTATTCACAAGCCTACCAGTTCTCTCTTCCCGTCTATTCACAAGCCTACCAGTTCTCTCTTCCCGTCTATTCACAAGCCTACCAGTTCTCTCTTCCCGTCTATTCACAAGCCTACCAGTTCTCTCTTCCCGTCTATTCACAAGCCTACCAGTTCTCTCTTCCCGTCTATTCACAAGCCTACCAGTTCTCTCTTCCCGTCTATTCACAAGCCTACCAGTTCTCTCTTCCCGTCTATTCACTAGCCTAACGTTAAACAGCTTACAGACTTCAGAGGTACTCAACCTTTTAACGATTCCAGACGATCAGGAGACTGACCAATATGTTCCCATATCCCCTTCACCAGACTGTGAATATCACCACCACCAGTGCTATTAGATGTTTGTATTGTATTATATCAGTACTGTATTACAGTAGTAAGAAGTGTCTTGTCTGTGAACTGTATCTGTATATAACAAAAAAGGCACAATATCGTGACTGGAACGATACACAAATAACCCGCACATAAAAGAGAGAAGCTTACGACGACGTTTCGGTCCGACTTGGACCATTTACAAAGTGTGACTTTGTAAATGGTCCAAGTCGGACCGAAACGTCGTCGTAAGCTTCTCTCTTCTATGTGCGGGTTATTTGTGTAACTGTATCTGTCTTATGTAAAGTGATTCACTAATCTGGAATTGGAATTTTAGCCAATTTCCAGATTTGTTGTGAACCATTAAAATTGGTGAGGTATATTTCTTGAAATCATCTCCATCAGCTATACCTGGGTATGGTATACCTGGGTATGGTATACCCAAGTATGTGTACTCAGTGAGGACAAATATAAAAATATAATCATTGTAATAAGACTTTTATTGTTGATAATGAGAAATATATGTAGGAACAATTACTGACGTGATTGTTACAGGTCTGGTTGACCACCCACACCTGTGAGCACCTTACTAGAGTTAGTAAGTCATGTGGGTGTTCGTGGGTTGGTTGGTAGCGTCCTCGACTTGCACTGAGGGAACCAGGGATCGATCCCCAGCACGGGTTTTCTTACACTTGCTGTTCCTGTTCACCTAGCAGTGAGTAGGTATCTGGGTGTTAGTCACCTTAAACCTGCTGTCCCTGTTCACCTAGCAGTGAGTAGGTATCTGGGTGTTAGTCACCTTAAACCTGCTGTCTCTGTTCACCTAGCAGTGAGTAGGTACCTGGGTGTTAGTCACCTTAAACCTGCTGTCCCTGTTCACCTAGCAGTGAGTAGGTACCTGGGTGTTAGTCACCTTACACCTGCTGTCCCTGTTCACCTAGCAGTGAGTAGGTACCTGGGTGTTAGTCACCTTACACCTGCTGTCCCTGTTCACCTAGCAGTAAGCAGGTACCTGGGTGCTAGCCACCTTCCACCCGCTGTTCCCGTTCACTTAGCAGTAAGAACGTTGACAAAGCTCCTGGAGGGCGAAACGTTGCCACAATAAAATGCCACATTAATTGCACTTGTGTCCTTTTACCCAACATATTGCCGGTAAATCTACCAACATTATTACAATTCATATCTAAATCACAATATGGAGGAGATAAATGTGTCTTTTTACCTAACATAGATCTGAATTATTTTAGTAACAGTATCGTCACTTTTATTCTTCTGGGAAGAGAATCATTAAGGTTCACAAACATTTATCACAAACTTCATCCACATCACACGATGCTTAACATTAGTTACTACATCCTCTTCTTCCATTATAACATTCTTATCACATGTAGTGTGTGAATGTTGTGAGAATCCTTCATATATCACAGGTGTATCTTGAGGTAACTCAAGGGCCAGGAGCTATGAATCGACCCCTGAGTACACCACCGCTTGCATCCCTCAAGATCACTCTTAAATATATTCACAAAAATGTAAACGAGCCATACCACGGGAGGGGTTAGAACCCGCGATCAGAGAGTCGTTAAACTCCAGACCGACACATTAATCTGGAGTTTTATGACTCTGATCGCGGGTTCTAACCCCATCCGTGGTATGGTTTGTTTGCAATCGTGTCATTACGATTTCGTGAGTCACAAAAATATATACGAGATCGCGTCCACTTATCTCTAAAATTTCCAGTACACAATATTCATGTCTGTATTTTTCGCATTTTGACCTAAAAATTTCGTTTTCATTTTGTTTTTAAATTTCACAATATTTTCTGGACTTCCGTATGTCATACACAAGGCGAAGATGCCCTCTAATTGTTTTTATCTTTATCTAAAATTCTACTTTTCAGTTTTGTCATTCTTTTTCAATCTCGCAATGGTTTTGGCATCTGTGTTCCATAGGAATCAGCAAACATGGCGTGGCAGAGCCAAGATGGCCGCCAGAGGTGGGTCATAATGCTTTAACAAACTGGTTTAGAAAGACATGTAACCAAACACTAGGCTATATTTATTGGAAAACGTTTCGGTCCTGGGACCTAGAAGTGATCAAGGTCCCAGGACCGAAACGTTTTCTAATATGTCCTAGTGTTCGCTTACCTGTCTTTCTAAATCAATTTGTGGGTATCTGTTACCAAGGTTTATATCATACTTTAACACACTGCCTAGCGCTGTAAGGCTGAAGTCTCGTGTTACCCATGTTCATTTTTCAACTGTAATCTACTTTGTCCATGATTACTATCACATTTGTTTTGTCTGTTTCGTAAGGTGAAGTCCAGGACCTTTCCTTAATTCATGGTATAACTTAACAAATCTTTGATGATAGTTGTGTTGCAACACAACTTATATATACACTGTGAGGTATTCGTCTCAGTGTACATTCACTGAGACATGCACTGTACACTGAGAGACATACTCCTCTCAGTGTACAGTCACTGAGACATGCACTTCTCAGTATATATACACTGAGAGGCACTTCTCAGTATATATACACTGAGAGACAAACGCCTCACAGTGTATAAGTGTATAAGTTCTTGAGAAACACCTGTTCATTAACTTGTGTTGCTGCCTGCACTTGGGTGAGGCTCCCACACAGATACATAAACTGTCACAGCTTCAGCACTATTATATATATATATATATATATATATATATATATATATATATATATATATATATATATATATATATATATATATATATATATATATATATATATATATAAATTAGTGTTGTCTTTGTAAATAATATTTTTGCATCTAAAGGCTCTGTCATCACAAGCTTAATTATAAACTCAGTTAATTCAAATTTAACAAAACTTTGAAGTTCTTAACATATTTTTCGAGTATAACAAAACTTTCTGCTGAAGGCATCGTTGTCTTGAGCTCATCACTTAAGTTTTTCTTAAGGCACATTGTCTTTAAATTAAATTACTCTAGATTTTCCTTAATTTCTTAAGGCACAATTTAAAAAATATTTCCCTGGGAAGACAACACAGAGATGCATATACAACACTTGGTTATCACAGTACAGATATTTACACTCCATGTGCATGAAAAGGTTAACTCCATATATACAAAACACTTGAGCACTAAAATTAATATATTCTACATAGTATACATGTGTATGTGTGTGTGTGTGTGTGTGTGTGTGTGTGTGTGTGTGTGTGTGTGTGTGTGTGTGTGTGTGTGTGTGTGTGTGTGTGTGTGTGTGTGTGTGTGTTCAGTATTTAAACTAGTGAGAAAAATCTAATACTGCTTCATTTTCAGTTATTTATCAGTAATCAGAAGTATATACAGCTCGTTATGTCTCATTATGTTGTTCCACATTGATGTGAAACAATAATTTTGAACTTTAGGATCAAAATATTGCATTATGCCACATGTCCTAAGACTATATTTGCAATCTTATTAAAATTCATTTTGTTTTAAACCTAATCACTGCCGAGTTGAGCTCCTCAGACCCATGTATTGTAACTGATACAGTCAGCATGTAGTATACAGAGGACGGCCACAGTTCAACGCTTTATGGAATAGGTCGTGGTATAAGACCAGCGTCGAGTATAACAAGCGGAAGGCCTCTGTCAGATGACCACAAGCTCCAGTGGTGGGTCATCATATGACTAAGACCCACGTCAGGAAACACTTGTCCAGTTTACTGGCGAATCTTAACCTAAGGTGAAAACATAACCAGTTTTCCTGACCAACAAAACATCATCAATCCAGTACATCTGGTGCATTAAGCTAATTTTGAACCAGTATTCTTCAGTCAGTCACCTGAATCATCAGTATTAATCACTGTTCAAGTCTGCCTCAGTTTTTTTTAACTGAATCGAGTTCTAAATCTTGACTAATTTTATTTTGGTATGTAAATTTTATATGATCACCTTCTAGTAAGACCTGGATCCATCCCATTACTCTTCACTATGTGATTTATTGTATTATAATTGCATTAAATAAGTTACCATCTGTTATATAAGATATTCTTAGTACCTGAATGTGCTTAGAAGCCTCAGTAGGATGCATGTAAACATTTAGGACCCCAGTAAGATGCATGTGAACATTAAGGACCCCAGTAGGATGCATGTAAACATTTAGGACCCCAGTAGGATGCATGTAAACATGGCAAATTTCAATTTTTCATACTTTGAATGAATCCTGTGGTTTTCACTAATGTTTGTTTTAACTATGACTAACAAGAGTATGTAAATCCTTGGCGCTGTGACATGGCACTAGCATTCTCAGGTACCTTCACCACTGCTGGGACTCGTGTCTGCAGGGGTAACATCAACATTCTCCATCAATAAGTTCACAACTTTATCCAGCTTCTCCTCTAAGGCTGTGATACGTTTATTCAATGAGGTATACGACTCTGCCATGTCTTCCATTTTCTCGCTCACTATTTCGATCATGTTGGCCTCTAGTTCCTTGAGATTAGACTTTATATCCTCGTCAGTGTTGCGATGGTATTCTCCTCTGCGTATCCTGCTACCTCTCTTCGTGCGAGTGCTGCTCTTGTTGTCACTTGCTTCTGTCTCTCGTGTTCTCAAACACTGGTTCACATTTGCCAGAAGATGTGAAGGAAGAGTTGCTTCTTTGTATTTCTTGTTTTCAATGATGAACAACTTGTTAGACTGTAAGCAATGAGAAATTTGATTAGAATTTTTTTTTCAGTGTAATTTATAAACGGCTATTATGGGACGATAAAGTATATTACAACATGGACAGATTATATACAATATTATAATGTATTGAGTTGTGAAGGTGGGAAGTACACGCTGAAGGATGGTCAAGAATGTTGCAATTCAGGTCATTTAAATTGTGCTATCCGTGCATTTCAGGGAAGAAGAGAGGTGTTGAATGAATGATGGTGAGTGTGTTTCCTTTCTTGGGTCATCCTACCCATATAATACAAAATAATAATGTACTATATTAAAATAATCCATAAAAGAAAATTGTGCATTTCTCAGAAGTGAATGCAATGTCATTGGTGCCATAATGAATGTTAGGTAAAAGGACACATGTGCAACTAATGTGACATTTTATTTTGGCAACGTTTCGCTTTGTCACATTAGTTGCACTTTTGTCCTTTACCTAACATATTGTCGGTAATTCTATCAACTTTATTACATAAAGAATGCTGTGTGTATTGGTGAGTGAGGTTAAGCAGTGTTGGGTATGGCTACTACGTGGCTAGATGACAACGTAGACATAACTTTGTCCTTCACTAAGAGGACTCACAAGAAAATCAGGATCTACCTATCCCAGAGAAAATGAAAAAAAAAAATATATAAAAAAAATGTATTACCTCGAAGGCCGTCTCTCACTATTGTTGATCCAATCTCTGCCTTTCCAGAGGTTGTCTTCTCATCACTATTAAACTTACCTCTGAAGGAAACAACTCTAGTGACCTTTTTCCTCCAGAACTATTCTCTACATCAGGGACAAGATGGATAATAATAATAATAATAATATCTTTATTTACTACAAGTACGTGTACAAGGTATACAGACCATAGCTGACATCAATGACATACTACTATATAGAAAGCCGCTTGTTATGCTGAGCATTTCCCGCAAATTAGGTCAATTTTGCCCCAGGATGCGACCCACGCCAGTCGACTAACACCCAGGTACCCATGTTATACTGATGGGTGAACAGGAACAACAGGTGTCTTATGGAAACACGTCCCTAATGTTTTCCAGCAGTACCGTATTACAGAATGGATATAAATGCACTGGAAAACGTACAGAGGAGGATGAGAAAGATGATCCCATGTATCAGAAATCTTCCCTATGAGGATAGACTGAAGGCCCTGAATCTGCACTCTCTTGAAAGGCGTAGAATTAGGGGGGATATGATCGAGGTGCATAAATGGAAAACAGGAATAAATAAAGGGGATGTAAATATCGCGCTGAAAATCTCCAGCCAAGACAGGACTCGCAGCAATGGTTTCAAGTTGGAAGAATTCAGATTCAGGAAGGATATAGGAAAGCACTGGTTTGGCAATAGAGTTGTGGATGAGTGGAACAAACTCCCGAGTACCGTCATAGACGCTAAGACGTTGTGTAGTTTTAAAAATAGGTTAGATAAATACATGAGTGGGTATGGGTGGGTGTGAGTTGGACCTGACTAGCTTGTGCTACTATGTCTGATGCCTTGCTCCTTCCTTAAGTGGAAGTGACCTGACTAGGTGGATCACTGGGCTAATCCAGGGAGGGGGGGGGCATGGACCTGCTTCGCATGGGTCAGTAGGCCTGCTGCAGTGTTCCTTCTTATTTATATTTTTATGTTCTTCCCGGAGATTCGATCTCCGGACCTCAGTGTGTTGGGTGAGTGCGCTAGTGATCGAGCTACGGGACACCACCAACACCCACCTCTACTTGAAGTTTATCAGCTACACAACAATCGCGTCTGTACACCGTAATACACAAATAACCCACACATAGGAGAAAGAAACTTACGAAGACGTTTCAATCCAACCTGGACCATTAACTAGTCACACTAACACACGACGGTAAGGGAGCCAGTATATATACGAGAGGAACGTAAAAAGCAAAGCTGGTTCTTACGACGCCTGGAAGTAATAAGAACAGCCTCATAAGAACGAAAGAGGGATTTAAAAGAAGGAAGAACATCAAAAAGAGTTGGAAAGAATTAGATGCTTACTTTCAGGGTCCATAAAGACTAAAAATGCACATTTTTATTGTTAATAATTCATGTTAAGCACCAAACCCATGTGGTGGAGGCTTGATCCTCCGTCTGTTGTGCGAGACCAACGTGCTTACTATTTGTACTCTACCTGTTGCCATCAAAATACACAATACCGTGTATTGTTCCGGTCGTGGTATTGTGCCTTTATATTCTTTATACAGTGTAAGACAGACTTGTAACATTGTATACATCCCGTGTATTGTCTCAACCCCATAAATGTCCATTGTTTTTTACTGCTACCTCAACGTTATCTTGTATACCTGGAGGGTGTTCTGGGGGTCAACGCCCCCGCAGCCCGGTCCATGACCAGGCCTCGCGGTGAATCAGGGCCTGATCAACCAGGCTATTACTGCTGGCCGCACGCATACCAACATACGAACCACAGCCCGGCTGGTCAGGTACTGACTTTAGGCGCGTGTCCAACTCCCTCTTGAAGACAGCCAGGGGGTCTATTGGTAATCCCCCTTATGTATGCTGGGAGACAGTTGAACAGTCTTGGGCCCCTGACACTGTGTTGTCTCTTAGCGTACTCATGGTGCCCCTGCTTTTCATTGGAGGGATGTTGCACCACCTTCCGAGTCTTTTGAATTCATATGGAGTGATTTCCCTGTGCAGAATTAGGGCTAGTCCCTCTAGGATTTTCCAAGTGTATCTTTCTCGCCTGTATTCTAAGGAGTACAGGTCAAGGGACTTCAACCACTCTCAGTAATTTAGATGCTTTATTGTACTTACACATGCAGTGAAAGTTATCTATATATTCTCTAGGTCAGTAATTTCACCTGCCTTGAAAGGGACACAGCTGTTGGCATGGCCGATGCGGCAGGTTGTGTAGCGGGCTAGCTGCGGGATTTTCAAGGATAGCTCCTGGTCAAAGAGGCTGACCAGGTCCCTACTTAAACAGAACTCAGTGTGAATGCTTTGAGAAGATACCAGAGCAGCGAACGGACATCCCAATGCATCGTTTCAGCGTAAATAGTTGAAGTGTTGTGCAGTTTTAGAGGGTTTGGTGTTGTAGAGTCAGGACCAGTCAGCGCCTCCCCCCCACCGCTGGGGGGGAGGGGGAGGGCGTGTGTAGTAAACAGTGACCCTCTCATAACGCCTCACTCCTGCGTGTCTCCCCCGCCTCACCCACCCAACTCCCAGCGCCACCCCATCTGTAGAGGGTACTTCTCCCCTAACCCACGATGTCAGCGATGGCACTGTAGGGAGTGCCGGGCTCACAGGAACTTCTACTACAGGGACAGCATCGTGGAGTTCGACCGCGAGGCAGCTGTCAGGTGTGCCACAGGCAGTGTGTACTCAGTTCCTCAAGCTTCAACATCCGTGCACACGAGGGCCTGGGATCTTCAATCAACTTGGCGTCCACCAGGACGCTGACATGTCCCTAGGACAGCTCTCCATCGGGCTGCTAACGGAGTCACTGGCTTCTTGGACCTCTTGGGGAGGGTCGATGGTGCTCGTGCAAGCAGCAGATCCCTGGGCAACTTGCTGCTGTTTGCAATGGCTGTCTGCCGAGGAGAGACAGGCACCTAGCAACATCTGTTGTTGGGGCAATGGATGAATTCCCTACTATGTTTGTTAACTGCTCATTACTCTGTAATTTGTCTATGATTGTAATCATGTCATAACGTGTTTATCATTCATTACCTTTGAAACTTGTCATGATTGTGACCAGCTCTACCTGGAGCTCATTACCTTTGTAAATTCTCATGATTAATGTGTTTATGATTCATTACCTTTGCAATTATTCATGAGTGTGACCAGCTCAACCTGGAGTTCATTACCTTTGTAACTTGGTCATGATTATGACCAGATCTAGTTCATTACCTTTGTAACTTGCTCAGCTATCAAAACTTTGGAGTCCAGTCCCTGGACCAATTATGTACCTCTGTAATCTTTTGACTACCGCCCACAGGATGGGTATGGGGTGCATAATAAACATATTAAACTCAACTTGAAAGGGACCGTTGATGTACAGCAATACTGCAGCCTAGAGAGAATAAGCGATTTAAAGAGAATCATCATTGGTTTTGGCATCCCTAGTTTTGAAGGTTCTCATTATCCATTCTATCATTTTCTTAGCAGATGTGGTGAAGATATTGTTGTGATCTTTGAAAGTGAGAGTCTCTGACATCATCACTCCCAGGTTTTTCACATTAGTTTTTCGCTCTATTTTGTGGCTGGAATTTATTTTATACTCCGATCCAGTTTTTATTTCCTCGAGTTTTCCATAGCGGAGTAATTGAAATTTGTCTTCATTGAACTTCATATTGTTTTCTGTGGCCTTGAAAGACTTAGTTAATGTCCGCTTGGAGATTTGCTGTGTCCTCAGTGGATGAAACTGTCATGCATATTCTGGCATCGTTAGCAAAGGAGGACACGGTGCTGTGGCTTACATTTCTATGTCAGATATGAGTATGAGGTTAAGGATGGGGCTCAGTACTGTGCATTATGGAACAGAGCTTTTCACTGTGGCTGCCTCTGACTTTACTCTGTTTACTATAACTCTTTGTGTTCTGTTTGTTAGGAAGTTATAGATTCATCTACCAACTTTTCCTGTTATTCCTTTATCACGCATTTTATGTGCTATTACACCATGATCGCACTTGTCGAAGGCTCTCACAGTGTCTGTGTATACTACATCTGCATTATGTTTGTCTTCCAGAGCATCCAAAACTATGTCATAGTGGTCCAGTAGTTGTGAGAGGCAGGAGCGACATGTTCTAAACCCATGATACCCTGGGTTGTGCAACTGTTAGGCATCCAAGTGGTTGGCGATCTCGCTTCTTAGAGACCTTTCAAAGATTTTTATGACGTGGGACGCTAGTGGTATCGGTCTGCAATTCTTTGCAGTTGTTTTACTGTCACTTTTGTGGAGTGGGACTATATCCGCTGTTTTTAATGACTGTGGGATGACCCCTGTGTGAGTGAGTACACAGGTTGTGATGGGTCTGAGTGAGTACACAGGTTGTGATGGGCCTGAGTGAGTACACAGGTTGTGATGGGCCTGAGTGAGTACACAGGTTGTGATGGATCTGAGTGAGTACACAGGTTGTGATGGGTCTGAGTGAGTACACAGGTTGTGATGGGCCTGAGTGAGTACACAGGTTGTGATGGGTCTGAGTGAGTACACAGGTTGTGATGGGTCTGAGTGAGTACACAGGTTGTGATGGGCCTGAGTGAGTACACAGGTTGTGATGGGCCTGAGTGAGTACACAGGTTGTGATGGGCCTGAGTGAGTACACAGGTTGTGATGGGTCTGAGTGAGTACACAGGTTGTGATGGGCCTGAGTGAGTACACAGGCTGTGATGGGCCTGAGTACACAGGTTGTGATGGGTCTGAGTGAGTACACAGGTTGTGATGGGTCTGAGTGAGTACACAGGTTGTGATGGGCCTGAGTGAGTACACAGGCTGTGATGGGTCTGAGTGAGTACACAGGTTGTGATGGGCCTGAGTGAGTACACAGGTTGTGATGGGTCTGAGTGAGTACACAGGTTGTGATGGGCCTGAGTGAGTACACAGGTTGTGATGGGCCTGAGTGAGTACACAGGTTGTGATGGGCCTGAGTGAGTACACAGGCTGTGATGGGCCTGAGTACACAGGTTGTGATGGGTCTGAGTGAGTACACAGGTTGTGATGGGTCTGAGTGAGTACACAGGTTGTGATGGGCCTGAGTGAGTACACAGGCTGTGATGGGCCTGAGTACACAGGTTGTGATGGGTCTGAGTGAGTACACAGGCTGTGATGGGTCTGAGTGAATACACAGGTTGTGATGGGCCTGAGTGAGTACACAGGTTGTGATGGGTCTGAGTGAGTACACAGGTTGTGATGGGCCTGAGTGAGTACACAGGTTGTGATGGGCCTGAGTGAGTACACAGGTTGTGATGGGCCTGAGTGAGTACACAGGCTGTGATGGGCCTGAGTACACAGGTTGTGATGGGTCTGAGTGAGTACACAGGTTGTGATGGGCCTGAGTACACAGGCTGTGATGGGCCTGAGTGAGTACACAGGTTGTGATGGGCCTGAGTGAGTACACAGGTTGTGATGGGCCTGAGTGAGTACACAGGTTGTGATGGGTCTAAGTGAGTACACAGGTTGTGATGGGTCTGAGTGAGTACACAGGTTGTGATGGGCCTGAGTGAGTACACAGGCTGTGATGGGCCTGAGTACACAGGTTGTGATGGGTCTGAGTGAGTACACAGGTTGTGATGGGTCTGAGTGAGTACACAGGTTGTGATGGGCCTGAGTGAGTACACAGGCTGTGATGGGTCTGAGTGAGTACACAGGTTGTGATGGGCCTGAGTGAGTACACAGGTTGTGATGGGTCTGAGTGAGTACACAGGTTGTGATGGGCCTGAGTGAGTACACAGGTTGTGATGGGCCTGAGTGAGTACACAGGTTGTGATGGGCCTGAGTGAGTACACAGGCTGTGATGGGCCTGAGTACACAGGTTGTGATGGGTCTGAGTGAGTACACAGGTTGTGATGGGTCTGAGTGAGTACACAGGTTGTGATGGGCCTGAGTGAGTACACAGGCTGTGATGGGCCTGAGTACACAGGTTGTGATGGGTCTGAGTGAGTACACAGGCTGTGATGGGTCTGAGTGAATACACAGGTTGTGATGGGCCTGAGTGAGTACACAGGTTGTGATGGGTCTGAGTGAGTACACAGGTTGTGATGGGCCTGAGTGAGTACACAGGTTGTGATGGGCCTGAGTGAGTACACAGGTTGTGATGGGCCTGAGTGAGTACACAGGCTGTGATGGGCCTGAGTACACAGGTTGTGATGGGTCTGAGTGAGTACACAGGTTGTGATGGGCCTGAGTACACAGGCTGTGATGGGCCTGAGTGAGTACACAGGTTGTGATGGGCCTGAGTACACAGGTTGTGATGGGCCTGAGTACACAGGTTGTGATGGGCCTGAGTACACAGGTTGTGGTGGGCCTGAGTACACAGGTTGTGATGGGCCTGAGTACACAGGTTGTGATGGGCCTGAGTGAGTACACAGGTTGTGATGGGCCTGAGTACACAGGTTGTGATGGGCCTGAGTACACAGGCTGTGATGGGCCTGAGTGAGTACACAGGTTGTGATGGACCAGAGTACACAGGTTGTGATGGGCCAGAGTACACAGGTTGTGATGGGCCTGAGTACACAGGTTGTGATGGGTCAGAGTACACATGTGATGGGCCTGAGTACACAGGTTGTGATGGGCCAGAGTACACAGGTTGTGATGGGCCTGAGTACACAGGTTGTGATGGGCCAGAGTACACAGGTTGTGATGGGCCTGAGTACACAGGTTGTGATGGGCCAGAGTACACAGGTTGTGATGGGCCAGAGTACACAGGTTGTGATGGGCCTGAGTACACAGGTTGTGATGGGCCTGAGTACACAGGTTGTGATGGGCCAGAGTACACAGGTTGTGATGGGCCTGAGTACACAGGTTGTGATGGGCCAGAGTACACAGGTTGTGATGGGCCTGAGTACACAGGTTGTGATGGGCCAGAGTACACAGGTTGTCATGGGCCTGAGTACACAGGTTGTGATGGGACAGAGTACACAGGTTGTGATGGGCCTGAGTACACAGGTTGTGATGGGCCTGAGTACACAGGTTGTGATGGGCCAGAGTACACAGGTTGTGATGGGCCTGAGTACACAGGTTGTGATGGGCCAGAGTACACAGGTTGTCATGGGCCTGAGTACACAGGTTGTGATGGGACAGAGTACACAGGTTGTGATGGGCCTGAGTACACAGGTTGTGATGGGCCTGAGTACACAGGTTGTGATGGGCCTGAGTACACAGGTTGTGATGGGCCAGAGTACACAGGTTGTCATGGGCCTGAGTACACAGGTTGTGATGGGACAGAGTACACAGGTTGTGATGGGCCTGAGTACACAGGTTGTGATGGGCCTGAGTACACAGGTTGTGATGGGCCAGAGTACACAGGTTGTGATGGGCCTGAGTACACAGGTTGTGATGGGCCAGAGTACACAGGTTGTCATGGGCCTGAGTACACAGGTTGTGATGGGACAGAGTACACAGGTTGTGATGGGCCTGAGTACACAGGTTGTGATGGGCCTGAGTACACAGGTTGTGATGGGCCTGAGTACACAGGTTGTGATGGGCCAGAGTACACAGGTTGTCATGGGCCTGAGTACACAGGTTGTGATGGGACAGAGTACACAGGTTGTGATGGGCCTGAGTACACAGGTTGTGATGGGCCTGAGTACACAGGTTGTGGTGGGCCAGAGTACACAGGTTGTGATGGGCCTGAGTACACAGGTTGTGATGGGCCAGAGTACACAGGTTGTCATGGGCCTGAGTACACAGGTTGTGATGGGACAGAGTACACAGGTTGTGATGGGCCTGAGTACACAGGTTGTGATGGGCCTGAGTACACAGGTTGTAATGGGCCTGAGTACACAGGTTGTGATGCAGCAACCATCTAGGGAGGCGCTAACCTCATCTCAAATAACTCTCACTTGCAAACCTTTTATTTTTTCCTTGTACTCTGGTAGGACTGATAAGATATGATTTATTGGGATTTTTAACCCGTGGTAGGAAGGGTTAGCCACCCAGGATAACCTAAGAAAGCCATGCGTCATTGTCATTGGCTGCTATCTTGTCTTATTTCCATTGGGGTTGTTCAGTCATGTCCTCCAGGATGCCACCCACACCAGTTGGCTAACACCCAGGTACC
The DNA here is from genome assembly GCF_038502225.1 of Cherax quadricarinatus. Taxonomy (NCBI): domain Eukaryota; kingdom Metazoa; phylum Arthropoda; class Malacostraca; order Decapoda; family Parastacidae; genus Cherax; species Cherax quadricarinatus. The sequence goes on from NC_091379.1 coordinate 7,162,619, forward strand.
TATTTACTGCTAGGTGAACAGTGATAGCAGGTGTAAGGAAACACGCCCAGCATTTCCACCCGTGTTGTAGATCGAACCACGGACAGTCAGTGTGTGAGGCGAAAGCACTGCCAACTAGGCCACGGGATCTTTTATGTGTCTTAAGACCATGTAAGATGACAGGTAAATCTTACAAACTGCTAAAAGGTTAACTTTTCAATGTGCTTCTTGATAGTGTTTAATCCTGCAATATTTTCTTTCCAACCCAACTTTCTACATCTCTCATGGGCCACAGTGGTGGCCCATGCTAACCTCCCTATGGTATATAGAAATATGGTATAAATCTTGGTAATAAATACCGACAAGTTGGTTTAGAAAGACACGTAAGCAACACTGGAAACCACAAAATTTCAAAAACATTAGCGTACATAATACTTAAGCGGGCTAAGCACCACAAACCTAACAACACAGGAGTCACATGATGTCATCGTCTACCCGTCCTCATCCCAACATGACATTCTTCAGGTCACCATGCGTCACTCACACCTCACTCTCCGCCTATATATAATTTCTTTCTACCTCTGTATGTTAGAAGTGATCAAGGTCCCAGGACCGAAACGTTTTCTAATAAATATGTCGTAGTGTTTGTTTACGTGTCTTTCTAAACCATATAGAAATATACCTAGTTGAATGAATCTTATTAGAGCCAACTGGTCCAGTGGTTAACACACTGGCCTGTGAGTTTTAGCGCTCACTAGCCATGGGTTCAAAACCCACCCATTCCTTCATATACTTAACCCCTATATGAATAAATCTTTGTTATGACTCCCGAGTAAAGCCATAGTGGAAGTCAAATATCATAAGTGACAATTGTAGATTAACAATCCTTGTTTTGAAACTAATTAAAATTCCTCACCTTTTTGGGATTGTTGGGAAGAATGTAGACGCGAGTGTTGTAGCAGTCATAGTTGCACACATTTGCTATCTTCATTAACATGTGGCACATCCTGCAACAATTCAACCAGGTTAAATATTTCAGGGCATAGAGGAATATTTGCTTCCTTACAACAGTTTAACACGTTGCAGCTGTATAGCCCTTGTGGCTTAGCGCTTCTTTTTGATTATAATAATAATAATAATTAACACGTTGCATAATTCCTGTCTTTCAGTGTATATGCAAGGTATTGTGTCTTATTCTGGCCTATGTGTGTGACGTAGTTCATGTCAGCGTAAGTAACTCGTTACGACTGACCAGATACATACATGTAAATAGTTCTTACCACTGTAACTTGTTTAGCTGTCAAACCTTTGTGGTCCAGTTCCTGGACCCATTATGTACTTCTGTAATTTTTTGACTATCGCCCACACCATGGGTATGGGGTACATAATATGACCGGGCTCCAGGAATAGAAAAACTCATCAAACGTATATTAGAATTTACAAAAAAAAAAAAAAAATCGTATTTAGTGTGGTCAAGAAAAACATAGAAATGTAATCAATATTCTCACAGTATATGATAAAGTAATCATGTGGATATATTAATCTATAAGAAGATAAAACCCACATGTAGAGAGAGAGAGAGAGAGAGAGAGAGAGAGATGCAGGAAGCTTCATGAGAGCAGGGAAGTCAGGTGGCGTCAGCACGCAGCACAACCATTAACAAGAAGAAGAAGAGCATGAGAAGACTACCCAGGAGGCTGGACACTGCAGCAGTTGGACCGGACAACATACCTCCGTGGTGGGGCTAGCAATACTTATATACAGTTCAGGATATTTATTAAATGAGACGTTTCGCCATGACTGGCTTCATGGCCCCTTTATCAATCGTGGCAAAACGTTTCCTTTAATAAATAGTCCTTATCTACAACTCGTCGCCATTACAATACCATTTACAATCATATCTTCATTGGTACTGCAATAAGTAGCCAATGTCTGTGATCCTATAGTAAAAATTATCATAGTCTCAAGATTAATGTGGTTTGAATCCTTAAGAAAGGGGACAGACAGGAGGCACTGATTTATAACTTAGTACCACTGACATATATATTCATCAAAATACAGGAAAAAAATTGCCCAAACCATGTTCAGTGGTACTGAAGTCCATCAGAGAGTACTCAGCCACAGCACTGACCCCCACCTGATCAAGTACAAGGAGCACCTGTGAAAGATTCACAGGTATGCAGTACCACTTCTCAAGGGCAGAGAGGTGTACACAATGATCATTCTTAATGAACTATACCTACTGACCTTGGAGAGTAAGACCAGGAGAAAACCACGGCTGTGAATTTCAAAAGATGTTCACAGTATTAATGTGACTGAGGTATGATGGTATTTAATAAATAATGGATTCAAACTGGATAAGTTTAGATTTAGAAAGGATAGAGGAAAGTATTGGTTTGGAAATAGAGTAGTCGATGAGTACAACAGTCTGATAAGTTAAGTATCTTTATTCCGAAACGTTTCGCCAATACAGTAGGCTTCTTCAGTCGAATACAGAAGAGTTAGCAGAAGCAGTAGAGATGTGAAGACGATGTAATCAGTCCATCAGCCTGGAGAAAAGTTTTGTTCCATAGTCTAGAACATTGTTCCCTGACCTTGAGCGTATAAGGCGCAGGCTGATTTTCCAAGACTTTGTTGGAGAAAAAAAAGTCGCACCTTATATGCGGGAAAATACGGTAGGTAACAGTGATGTAATACGGTAGGTAACAGTGGTGTAATACGGTAGGTAGCAGTGATGTAATACGGTAGGTAACAGTGATGTAATACGGTAGGTAGCAGTGATGTAATACGGTAGGTAGCAGTGGTGTAGTACGGTAGGTAACAGTGATGTAATACGGTAGGTAACAGTGATGTAATACGGTAGGTAGCAGTGGTGTAGTACGGTAGGTAACAGTGATGTAATACGGTAGGTAACAGTGATGTAATACGGTAGGTAACAGTGATGTAATACGGTAGGTAACAGTGATGTAATACGGTAGGTAACAGTGATGTAATACGGTAGGTAACAGTGATGTAATACGGTAGGTAACAGTGATGTAATACGGTAGGTAACAGTGATGTAATACGGTAGGTAACAGTGATGTAATACGGTAGGTAACAGTGATGTAATACGGTAGGTAACAGTGATGTAATACGGTAGGTAACAGTGGTGTAATACGGTAGGTAACAGTGGTGTAATACGGTAGGTAACAGTGATATAATACGGTGGGTAACAGTGATGTAATACGGTAGGTAACAGTGATGTAATACGGTAGGTAACAGTGATGTAATACGGTAGGTAACAGTGATGTAATACGGTAGGTAACAGTGATGTAATACGGTGGGTAACAGTGATGTAATACGGTAGGTAACAGTGACGTAATACGGTAGGTAACAGTGATGTAATACGGTAGGTAACAGTGATGTAATACGGTAGGTAACAGTGATGTAATACGGTAGGTAACAGTGATGTAATACGGTAGGTAACAGTGATGTAATACGGTAGGTAACAGTGATGTAATACGGTAGGTAACAGTGGTGTAATACGGTAGGTAGCAGTGATGTAATACGGTAGGTAGCAGTGATGTAATACGGTGGGTAGCAGTGATGTAATACGGTAGGTAACAGTGATGTAATACGGTAGGTAGCAGTGATGTAATACGGTAGGTAACAGTGATGTAATACGGTGGGTAGCAGTGATGTAATACGGTGGGTAACAGTGATGTAATACGGTGGGTAACAGTGATGTAATACGGTAGGTAACAGTGATGTAATACGGTAGGTAGCAGTGATGTAATACGGTGGGTAACAGTGATGTAGTACGGTAGGTAACAGTGATGTAATACGGTGGGTAACAGTGATGTAATACGGTAGGTAACAGTGGTGTAGTACGGTAGGTAACAGTGGTGTAGTACGGTAGGTAACAGTGATGTAATACGGTGGGTAACAGTGATGTAATACGGTAGGTAACAGTGGTGTAGTACGGTAGGTAACAGTGGTGTAGTACGGTAGGTAACAGTGATGTAATACGGTGGGTAACAGTGATGTAATACGGTAGGTAACAGTGGTGTAGAACGGTAGGTAACAGTGGTGTAGTATGGTAGGTAACAGTGGTGTAGTACGGTAGGTAACAGTGGTGTAGTACGGTAGGTAACAGTGATGTAATACGGTAGGTAGCAGTGATGTAATACGGTGGGTAACAGTGATGTAATACGGTAGGTAACAGTGATGTAATACGGTGGGTAACAGTGATGTAATACGGTAGGTAGCAGTGATGTAATACGGTGGGTAACAGTGATGTAATACGGTAGGTAACAGTGATGTAATACGGTGGGTAACAGTGATGTAATACGGTAGGTAGCAGTGATGTAATACGGTGGGTAACAGTGATGTAATACGGTAGGTAGCAGTGATGTAATACGGTGGGTAACAGTGATGTAGTACGGTAGGTAACAGTGATGTAATACGGTGGGTAACAGTGATGTAATACGGTAGGTAACAGTGGTGTAGTACGGTAGGTAACAGTGGTGTAGTACGGTAGGTAACAGTGATGTAATACGGTGGGTAACAGTGATGTAATACGGTAGGTAACAGTGGTGTAGTACGGTAGGTAACAGTGGTGTAGTACGGTAGGTAACAGTGATGTAATACGGTGGGTAACAGTGATGTAATACGGTAGGTAACAGTGGTGTAGTACGGTAGGTAACAGTGGTGTAGTACGGTAGGTAACAGTGGTGTAGTACGGTAGGTAACAGTGGTGTAGTACGGTAGGTAACAGTGGTGTAGTACGGTAGGTAACAGTGATGTAATACGGTAGGTAACAGTGGTGTAATACGGTAGGTAACAGTGATGTAATACGGTAGGTAGCAGTGATGTAATACGGTAGGTAGCAGTGGTGTAGTACGGTAGGTAACAGTGATGTAATACGGTAGGTAACAGTGATGTAATACGGTAGGTAACAGTGATGTAATACGGTAGGTAACAGTGGTGTAATACGGTAGGTAACAGTGGTGTAATACGGTAGGTAACAGTGATGTAATACGCTGGGTAACAGTGATGTAATACGGTAGGTAACAGTGATGTAATACGGTAGGTAACAGTGATGTAATACGGTAGGTAACAGTGATGTAATACGGTAGGTAACAGTGATGTTATACGGTGGGTAACAGTGATGTAATACGGTAGGTAACAGTGATGTAATACGGTAGGTAACAGTGATGTAATACGGTAGGTAACAGTGATGTAATACGGTAGGTAACAGTGATGTAATACGGTAGGTAACAGTGATGTAATACGGTAGGTAACAGTGATGTAATACGGTAGGTAACAGTGATGTAATACGGTAGGTAACAGTGATGTAATACGGTAGGTAACAGTGGTGTAGTACGGTAGGTAACAGTGATGTAATACGGTAGGTAACAGTGATGTAATACGGTAGGTAACAGTGATGTAATACGGTAGGTAAGAGTGATGTAATACGGTAGGTAGCAGTGATGTAATACGGTGGGTAACAGTGATGTAATACGGTAGGTAACAGTGATGTAATACGGTAGGTAGCAGTGATGTAATACGGTGGGTAACAGTGATGTAATACGGTAGGTAACAGTGATGTAATACGGTGGGTAACAGTGATGTAATACGGTAGGTAGCAGTGATGTAATACGGTGGGTAACAGTGATGTAATACGGTAGGTAGCAGTGATGTAATACGGTGGGTAACAGTGATGTAGTACGGTAGGTAACAGTGATGTAATACGGTGGGTAACAGTGATGTAATACGGTAGGTAACAGTGGTGTAGTACGGAAGGTAACAGTGATGTAATACGGTGGGTAACAGTGATGTAATACGGTAGGTAACAGTGGTGTAGTACGGTAGGTAACAGTGGTGTAGTACGGTAGGTAACAGTGATGTAATACGGTGGGTAACAGTGATGTAATACGGTAGGTAACAGTGGTGTAGTACGGTAGGTAACAGTGGTGTAGTATGGTAGGTAACAGTGGTGTAGTACGGTAGGTAACAGTGGTGTAGTACGGTAGGTAACAGTGGTGTAGTACGGTAGGTAACAGTGATGTAATACGGTAGGTAACAGTGGTGTAATACGGTAGGTAGCAGTGGTGTAATACGGTAGGTAACAGTGATGTAATACGGTGGGTAACAGTGGTGTAGTACGGTAGGTAACAGTGATGTAATACGGTAGGTAACAGTGGTGTAATACGGTAGGTAGCAGTGGTGTAATACGGTAGGTAACAGTGATGTAATACGGTAGGTAACAGTGATGTAATACGGTGGATAACAGTGGTGTAGTACGGTAGGTAACAGTGATGTAGTACGGTAGGTAACAGTGGTGTAGTACGGTAGGTAACATTGGTGTAGTACGGTAGGTAACAGTGATGTAATACGGTGGGTAACAGTGATGTAATACGGTAGGTAACAGTGGTGTAGTACGGTAGGTAACAGTGGTGTAGTACGGTAGGTAACAGTGATGTAATACGGTGGGTAACAGTGATGTAATACGGTAGGTAACAGTGGTGTAGTACGGTAGGTAACAGTGGTGTAGTATGGTAGGTAACAGTGGTGTAGTACGGTAGGTAACAGTGGTGTAGTACGGTAGGTAACAGTGGTGTAGTACGGTAGGTAACAGTGATGTAATACGGTAGGTAACAGTGGTGTAATACGGTAGGTAGCAGTGGTGTAATACGGTAGGTAACAGTGATGTAATACGGTGGGTAACAGTGGTGTAGTACGGTAGGTAACAGTGATGTAATACGGTAGGTAGCAGTGGTGTAATGCGGTAGGTAGCAGTGGTGTAGTACGGTAGGTAACAGTGGTGTAGTACGGTAGGTAACAGTGGTGTAGTACGGTAGGTAACAGTGGTGTAGTACGGTAGGTAACAGTGGTGTAGTACGGTAGGTAACAGTGGTGTAGTACGGTAGGTAACAGTGGTGTAGTACGGTAGGTAACAGTGGTGTAATGCGGTAGGTAACAGTGATGTAATACGGTAGGTAACAGTGGTGTAATGCGGTAGGTAACAGTGGTGTAGTACGGTAGGTAGCAGTGGTGTAATGCGGTAGGTAACAGTGGTGTAGTACGGTAGGTAGCAGTGGTGTAATGCGGTAGGTAACAGTGATGTAATACGGTAGGTAGCAGTGGTGTAATGCGGTAGGTAACAGTGATGTAATACGGTAGGTAGCAGTGGTGTAATGCGGTAGGTAACAGTGATGTAATACGGTAGGTAGCAGTGGTGTAGTACGGTAGTTAACAGTGGTGTAGTACGGTAGGTAACAGTAGTGTAGTACGGTAGGTAACAGTGGTGTAGTACGGTAGGTAACAGTAGTGTAGTACGGTAGGTAACAGTGGTGTAGTACGGTAGGTAACAGTGGTGTAGTACGGTAGGTAACAGTAGTGTAGTACGGTAGGTAACAGTGGTGTAGTACGGTAGGTAACAGTAGTGTAGTACGGTAGGTAACAGTGGTGTAGTACGGTAGGTAACAGTAGTGTAGTACGGTAGGTAACAGTGGTGTAGTATGGTAGGTAACAGTGGTGTAGTACGGTAGGTAACAGTAGTGTAGTACGGTAGGTAACAGTGGTGTAGTACGGTAGGTAACAGTAGTGTAGTACGGTAGGTAACAGTGGTGTAGTAGTGTAGTACGGTAGGTAACAGTGGTGTAGTACGGTAGGTAACAGTGGTGTAGTACGGTAGGTAACAGTAGTGTAGTACGGTAGGTAACAGTGGTGTAGTACGGTAGGTAACAGTGGTGTAGTACGGTAGGTAACAGTGGTGTAGTACGGTAGGTAACAGTGGTGTAGTACGGTAGGTAACAGTGGTGTAGTACGGTAGGTAACAGTGGTGTAGTACGGTAGGTAACAGTGGTGTAGTACGGTAGGTAACAGTAGTGTAGTACGGTAGGTAACAGTGGTGTAGTACGGTAGGTAACAGTAGTGTAGTACGGTAGGTAACAGTGGTGTAGTATGGTAGGTAACAGTGGTGTAGTACGGTAGGTAACAGTAGTGTAGTACGGTAGGTAACAGTGGTGTAGTACGGTAGGTAACAGTAGTGTAGTACGGTAGGTAACAGTGGTGTAGTACGGTAGGTAACAGTGGTGTAGTACGGTAGGTAACAGTAGTGTAGTACGGTAGGTAACAGTGGTGTAGTACGGTAGGTAACAGTGGTGTAGTACGGTAGGTAACAGTGGTGTAGTACGGTAGGTAACAGTGGTGTAGTACGGTAGGTAACAGTGGTGTAGTACGGTAGGTAACAGTGGTGTAGTACGGTAGGTAACAGTGGTGTAGTACGGTAGGTAACAGTACTTACAGCTAAAACACACAGATGTGGATTAGTTACAAATGTCTGCCAGAGTTATTATGACAAGCTGAAAACGCCGAAGACAAGAGACGAAGAAGACTTTTGAGTACCTACAATAAGGCTAACAAGACCACAGTTGTCAGCTGAGGAAAACTGGAGCCGATGAGATACTAGTCCTGGAGGTGGGAAGTACGTACAGTACCTGCACTCTGAAGGATGGGTGGTGATGTTACAGTCCTGGAGGTGGAAAGTACAGTACCTGCACTCTGAAGGATGGGTGGTGATGTTACAGTCCTGGAGGTGGGAAGTACAGTACCTGCACTCTGAAGGATGGGTGGTGATGTTACAGTCCTGGAGATGGGAAGTACAGTACCTACACTCTGAAGGATGGGTGAGGATGTTACAGTCCTGGACATGGGAAGTACAGTACCTGCACTCTGAAGGATGGGTGAGGATGTTACAGTCCTGGACATGGGAAGTACAGTACCTGCACTCTGAAGGATGGGTGGAGATGTTATAGTACTGGAGGTGGGAAGTACAGTGCCTGCACTCTGAAGGATGGGTGAGGATGTTGCAGTCCTGGAGGTGGGAAGTACAGTGCCTGCACTCTGAAGGATGGGTGAGGATGTTACAGTCCTGGAGGTGGAAAGAACAGTGCCTGTACTCTGAAGGATGGGTGAGGATGTTACAGTACTGGATGTGGGAAGTGCAGTGCCTGCACTCTGAAGGATGGGTGAGGATGTTACAGTCCTGGAGGTGGGAAGTACAGCGCCTGCACTCTGAAGGATGGGTGAGGATGTTACAGTCCTGGAGGTGGGAAGTACAGTGCCTGCACTCTGAAGGATTGGTGAGGATGTTACAGTCCTGGAGGTGGGAAGAACAGTGCCTGCACTCTGAAGGATGGGTGAGGATGTTACAGTACTGGATGTGGGAAGTGCAGTGCCTGCACTCTGAAGGATGGGTGAGGATGATACAGTCCTGGAGGTTGGAAGTACAGCGCCTGCACTCTGAAGGATTGGTGAGGATGTTACAGTGCTGGAGGTGGGAAGTACAGTGCCTGCAATCTGAAGAATGGGTGAGGATGTTACAGTACTGGAGGTGGGAAGTACAGTACCTGTACTCTGAAGGATGGGTGAGGATGTTATAGCACTAGAGGTGGGAAGTACAGTGCCTGCACTCTGAAAGATAGGTGAGGATGTTACAGTACTTGAGGTGGGAAGTACAGTGCCTGCACTCTGAAGGATGGGTGAGGATGTTACAGTCCTGTAGATGGGAAGTACAGTGCCTGCACTCTGAAGGATGGGTGAGGATGTTACAGTCCTGGAGGTGGGAAGTACAGTGCCTGCACTCTGAAGGATTGGTGAGGATGTTACAGTGCTGGAGGTGGGAAGTACAGTGCCTGCAATCTGAAGAATGGGTGAGGATGTTACAGTACTGGAGGTGGGAAGTACAGTACCTGTACTCTGAAGGATGGGTGAGGATGTTATAGCACTAGAGGTGGGAAGTACAGTGCCTGCACTCTGAAAGATAGGTGAGGATGTTACAGTACTTGAGGTGGGAAGTACAGTGCCTGCACTCTGAAGGATGGGTGAGGATGTTACAGTCCTGTAGATGGGAAGTACAGTGCCTGCACTCTGAAGGATGGGTGAGGATGTTACAGTCCTGGAGGTGGGAAGTACAGTGCCTGCACTCTGAAGGATTGGTGAGGATGTTACAGTGCTGGAGGTGGGAAGTACAGTGCCTGCAATCTGAAGAATGGGTGAGGATGTTACAGTACTGGAGGTGGGAAGTACAGTACCTGTACTCTGAAGGATGGGTGAGGATGTTATAGCACTAGAGGTGGGAAGTACAGTGCCTGCACTCTGAAAGATAGGTGAGGATGTTACAGTACTTGAGGTGGGAAGTACAGTGCCTGCACTCTGAAGGATGGGTGAGGATGTTACAGTCCTGTAGATGGGAAGTACAGTGTCTGCACTCTGAAGGATGGGTGGTGATGTTACAGTACTGGAGGTGGAAAGTACAGTGCCTGCACTCTGAAGGATGGGTGAGGATGTTACAGTCCTGGAGGTGGGAAGTACAGTGCCTGCACTCTGAAGGATTGGTGAGGATGTTACAGTACTGGAGGTGGGAAGTACAGTGCCTGCACTCTGAAGGATGGGTGAGGATGTTACAGTACTGGATGTGGGAAGTACAGTGCCTGCACTCTAAAGGATGGGTGAGGATGTTACAGTACTGGAGGTGGGAAGTACAGTGCCTGCACTCTGAAGGATGGATGAGGATGTTACAGTCCTGGAGATGGGAAGTACAGTTCCTGCACTCTGAAGGATGGGTGGTGATGTTACAGTACTGGAGGTGTGAAGTACAGTGCCTGCACTCTGAAGGATGGGTGAGGATGTTACAGTCCTGGAGATGGGAAGTACAGTGCCTGCACTCTGAAGGATGGGTGGCGATGTTACAGTACTGGAGGTGGGAAGTACAGTGCCTGCACTCTGAAGGATGGGTGAGGATGTTACAGTACTGGAGGTGTGAAGTACAGTACTTGCACTCTGAAGGATGGGTGAGGATGTTACAGTCCTGGAGGTTTGAAGTACAGTGCCTGCACTCTGAAGGATGGGAGAGGATGTTACAGTACTGGAGGTGGGAAGTACAGTGCCTGCACTCTGAAGGATGGGAGAGGATGTTACAGTACTGGAGGTGGGAAGTACAGTGCCTGCACTCTGAAGGATGGGAGAGGATGTTACAGTACTGGAGGTGGGAAGTACAGTGCCTGCACTCTGAAGGATGGGTGAGGATGTTACAGTACTGGAGGTGGGAAGTACAGTGCCTGCACTCTGAAGGATGGATGAGGATGTTACAGTCCTGGAGATGGGAAGTACAGTTCCTGCACTCTGAAGGATGGGTGGTGATGTTACAGTACTGGAGGTGTGAAGTACAGTGCCTGCACTCTGAAGGATGGGTGAGGATGTTACAGTCCTGGAGATGGGAAGTACAGTGCCTGCACTCTGAAGGATGGGTGGCGATGTTACAGTACTGGAGGTGGGAAGTACAGTGCCTGCACTCTGAAGGATGGGTGAGGATGTTACAGTACTGGAGGTGTGAAGTACAGTACTTGCACTCTGAAGGATGGGTGAGGATGTTACAGTCCTGGAGGTTTGAAGTACAGTGCCTGCACTCTGAAGGATGGGTGAGGATGTTACAGTACTGGAGGTGGGAAGTACAGTGCCTGCACTCTGAAGGATGGGTGAGGATGTTACAGTACTGGAGGTGGGAAGTACAGTGCCTGCACTCTGAAGGATGGGTGAGGATGTTACAGTCCTGGAGGTGGGAAGTACAGTGCCTGCACTCTGAAGGATTGGTGAGGATGTTACAGTACTGGAGATGGGAAGTACAGTGCCTGCACTCTGAAGGATGAGTGAGGATGTTACAGTCCTGGAGGTGGGAAGTACAGTGCCTGCACTCTGAAGGATTGGTGAGGATGTTACAGTACTGGAGGTGGGAAGTACAGTGCCTGCACTCTGAAGGATGGGAGAGGATGTTACAGTACTGGAGGTGGGAAGTACAGTGCCTGCACTCTGAAGGATGGGTGAGGATGTTACAGTACTGGAGGTGGGAAGTACAGTGCCTGCACTCTGAAGGATGGGTGAGGATGTTACAGTACTGGAGGTGGGAAGTACAGTGCCTGCACTCTGAAGGATGGGTGAGGATGTTACAGTACTGGAGGTAGGAAGTACAGTGCCTGCACTCTGAAGGATGGGTGAGGATGTTACAGTACTGGAGGTGGGAAGTACAGTGCCTGCACTCTGAAGGATTGGTGAGGATGTTACAGTACTGGAGGTGGGAAGTACAGTGCCTGCACTCTGAAGGATGGGTGAAGATATTTGCTGTTTGGAGGGACATCTAAAGTATCCTTTAGTGTATCCATATGCTCTTTCGCTACCATCCACAGGATAGATATGGGGTGCACAAGAAACTAGCCACTTCCGTGGCAAAATCTAAATCTAAACTCGTATCTGCACGCCTCTGGCAAGACAGTGATAATGTAAATGATGGTGAATAGTGTTTCATTTTCGGGTCATCCTACCTTGGAGACGCCCAATGTGTGTTAAAAAAATATACACTGAAGCACATTTAGCAATAGTAATTACTAGTGGCTGATCAGCGGAACAATTTAAAACAGAGGACGTAGTGCAAGTTTATTAACAAATTACATTTAGAACAAATTACTGAAGAGAGAACACCATGAACACATCTCTGTTGCTGTAGCTACAAACTGGAAGTTACAACACCTCTCTATAATAGAGACAGAAGACTCACTTGGGGATCTTTACGTAACTAGCGATATAGGCTGCGGTGGAGAAGTTCTTCTCCATGTGGAAGACAAGTTCCGTCTGTTTGATCAACCTCTCCAGGTGGGCAGAGTTCCGCAGACCCTGAAACAGTCACACTCTTTATTTACAAGCTTTCTTTTAACATTCCCAAATTTAAATGTTTTAGAACGTTTTGAAAGTGGATTCAGTTTTCAAAATAAATTATATATATATATATATATATATATATATATATATATATATATATATATATATATATATATATATATATATATATATATATATATATATATATATATATATATGTAGGTAGTAGGTTGGTAGACAGCAACCACCCAGGGAGGTACTACCGTCCTGCCAAGTGAGTGTAAAACGAAAGCCTGTGATTGTTATACATGATGGATGGTAGGATTGCTGATGTCTTTTGTCTGTCTCATAAATATGCAAGATTACAGGTACGTCTTGCTACTTCTACTTACACTTGGGTCACACTACACATACATGTACACGTTTATTTATACACACTCATCTGAGTTTTCTTTGATTTTATCTTAATAGTTCTTGGTCTTATTACTTTTCCTTTTATATCCATGGGGAAGTGGAATAAGAATCTTTCCTCCGTAAGCCATGCGTGTTGTAAAAGTCAACTAAAATGCCGGGAACAATGGGCTAGTAACCCCTTTTCCTTTAAAGATTACTAAAAAGAATAAGAAGAAAATTGTCAAAGTGGGAAGTCTGAATGTGCGTGGATGTTGTGCAGATGATAAGAAAGAGATGATTGTGGATGTTATGAATGAGAAGAAGCTGGATGTCCTGGCTTTAAGTGAAACAAAGCTGAAGGGGGTGGGAGAGTTTAAGTGGAGAGGGATAAATGGGATTAGGTCAGGGGTTTCAAATAGAGTTAGAGCTAAAGAAGGAGTAGCAATAATGTTGAAGGATAAGCTATGGCAGGAAAAGAGGGACTATAAATGTATTAATTCAAGGATTATGTGGAGTAAAATAAAGATTGGATGTGAAAAGTGGGTTATAATAAGCGTGTATGCACCTGGAGAAGAGAGAAGTGTAGAGGAGAGAGAGAGATTTTGGGAAATGTTGAGTGAATGCGTGGGGAGTTTTGAATCAAGTGTGAGAGTAATGGTGGTTGGGGATTTCAATGCTAAAGTGGGTAAAAATGTTATGGAGGGAGTAGTAGGTAAATTTGGGGTGCCAGGGGTAAATGTAAATGGGGAGCCTTTAATTGAGCTATGTGTAGAAAGAGATTTGGTAATAAGTAATACATATTTTATGAAACAGAGGATAAATAAATATACAAGGTATGATGTAGCACGTAATGAAAGTAGTTTATTAGATTATGTATTGGTGGATAAAAGGTTGATGGGTAGGCTCCAGGATGTACATGTTTATAGAGGGGCAACTGATATATCGGATCATTATTTAGTTGTAGCTACAATTAGAGTAAGAGGTAGATGGGAAAAGAGGAAGGTGGCAACAACAAGTAAGAGGGAGGTGAAAGTGTATAAACTAAGGGAGGAGGAAGTTTGGGTGAGATATAAGCGACTATTGGCAGAAAGGTGGGCTAGTGCAAAGATGAGTAGTGGGGGGGGGGGGGGTTGAAGAGGGTTGGAATAGTTTTAAAAATGCAGTATTAGAATGTGGGGCAGAAGTTTGTGGTTATAGGAGGGTGGGGGCAGGAGGAAAGAGGAGTGATTGGTGGAATGATGAAGTAAAGGGTGTGATAAAAGAGAAAAAGGTAGCTTATGAGAGGTTTTTACAAAGCAGAAGTGTTATAAGAAGAGCAGAGTATATGGAGAGTAAAAGAAAGGTAAAGAGAGTGGTGAGAGAGTGCAAAAGGAGAGCAGATGATAGAGTGGGAGAGGCACTGTCAAGAAATTTTAATGAAAATAAGAAAATTTTTTGGAGTGAGTTAAACAAGTTAAGAAAGCCTAGGGAAAGTATGGATTTGTCAGTTAAAAACAGAGTAGGGGAGTTAGTAGATGGGGAGATGGAGGTATTAGGTAGATGGCGAGAATATTTTGAGGAACTTTTAAATGTTAAGGAAGAAACAGAGGCAGTAATTTCATGCACTGGCCAGGGAGGTATACCATCTTTTAGGAGTGAAGAAGAGCAGAATGTAAGTGTGGGGGAGGTACGTGATGCATTACGTAAAATGAAAGGGGGTAAAGCAGCTGGAACTGATGGGATCATGACAGAAATGTTAAAAGCAGGGGGGGATATAGTGTTGGAGTGGTTGGTACTTTTGTTTAATAAATGTATGAAAGAGGGGAAGGTACCTAGGGATTGGCGGAGAGCATGTATAGTCCCTTTATATAAAGGGAAAGGGGACAAAAGAGACTGTAAAAATTATAGAGGAATAAGTTTACTGAGTATACCAGGAAAAGTGTACGGTAGGGTTATAATTGAAAGAATTAGAGGTAAGACAGAATGTAGGATTGCGGATGAGCAAGGAGGTTTCAGAGTGGGTAGGGGATGTGTAGATCAAGTGTTTACATTAAAGCATATATGTGAACAGTATTTAGATAAAGGTAGGGAAGTTTTTATTGCATTTATGGATTTAGAAAAGGCACGTGATAGAGTAGATAGGGGAGCAATGTGGCAGATGTTGCAAGTATATGGAATAGGTGGTAAGTTATTAAATGCTGTAAAGAGTTTTTATGAGGATAGTGAGGCTCAGGTTAGGGTGTGTAGAAGAGAGGGAGAATACTTCTCGGTAAAAGTAGGTCTTAGACAGGGATGTGTAATGTCACCATGGTTGTTTAATATATTTATAGATGGGGTTGTAAAGGAAGTAAATGCTAGGGTGTTCAGGAGAGGGGTGGGATTAAATTTTGGGGAATTGAAAATGGGAATTGACACAGTTACTTTTTGCTGATGATACTGTGCTTATGGGAGATTCTAAAGAAAAATTGCAAAGGTTAGTGGATGAGTTTGGGAATGTGTGTAAAGGTAGAAAGTTGAAAGTGAACATAGAAAAGAGTAAGGTGATGAGGGTGTCAAATGATTTAGATAAAGAAAAATTGGATATCAAATTGGGGAGGAGGAGTATGGAAGAAGTGAATGTTTTCAGATACTTGGGAGTTGACGTGTCGGCGGATGGATTTATGAAGGATGAGGTTAATCATAGAATTGATGAGGGAAAAAAGGTGAGTGGTGCGTTGAGGTATATGTGGAGTCAAAAAACGTTATCTATGGAGGCAAAGAAGGGAACGTATGAAAGTATAGTAGTACCAACACTCTTATATGGGTGTGAAGCTTGGGTGGTAAATGCAGCAGCGAGGAGACGGTTGGAGGCAGTGGAGATGTCCTGTCTAAGGGCAATGTGTGGTGTAAATATTATGCAGAAAATTCGGAGTGTGGAAATTAGGAGAAGGTGTGGAGTTAATAAAAGTATTAGTCAGAGGGCAGAAGAGGGGTTGTTGAGGTGGTTTGGTCATTTAGAGAGAATGGATCAAAGTATAATGACATGGAAAGCATATAAATCTATAGGGGAAGGAAGGCGGGGTAGGGGTCGTCCTCGAAAGGGTTGGAGAGAGGGGGTAAAGGAGGTTTTGTGGGCAAGGGGCTTGGACTTCCAGCAAGCGTGCGTGAGCGTGTTAGATAGGAGTGAATGGAGAAGAATGGTACTTGGGACCTGACGATCTGTTGGAGTGTGAGCAGGGTAATATTTAGTGAAGGGATTCAGGGAAACCGGTTATTTTCATATAGTCGGACTTGAGTCCTGGAAATGGGAAGTACAATGCCTGCACTTTAAAGGAGGGGTTTGGGATATTGGCAGTTTGGAGGGATATGTTGTGTATCTTTATATGTGTATGCTTCTAAACTGTTGTATTCTGAGCACCTCTGCAAGAACAGTGATAATGTGCGAGTGTGGTGAAAGTGCTGAATGATGTTGAAAGTATTTTCTTTTTGGGGATTTTCTTTCTTTTTTGGGTCACCCTGCCTCGGTGGGAGACGGCCGACTTATTGAAAAAAAATATATATATATATATATATATATATATATATATATATATATATATATATATATATATATATATATATATTATATATATATATATATATATATATATATATATATATATATATATATATATATATATTATATATATATACACACGGGGGGGGATCTTTAGCTCAAGAAGTAAGGAAAATAAAGAGAGAAAGAAAGGTAGATTGAAAATATGGATTGAAGCATCTACCAAAAAGTTACTAAGGATTTAATTCTTGTATTCTTGAAGGGAGGGGGGAGTGTTAAACCCGCAAGTGTCGTACAGCGCTGCACGGATAGAGAGAGCAGATAATTTATTATTAATTATCATCATTATTAAAAAAACGCGCTAAACCCGTACAAGTTCAACTGCCTCCCAGCACACATAAGGGGGATTACCAACAGACCCCTGGCAGTCTTCAAGCTGGCACTGGACAAGCACCTAAAGTCAGTTCCGGATCAGCCGGGCTGTGGCTCGTATGTTGGTTTGCGTGCAGCCAGCAGCAACAGCCTGGTTGATCAGGCTCTGATCCACCAGGAGGCCTGGTCTCAGACCGGGCCGCGGGGGCGTTGACCCCCGGAACTCTCTCCAGGTAAACTCCAGGTAAGTCATAAAAAAAGAAAGAGGAGTCAAGGTTTCGAGCAACAGGTCACTGCGGCGACGTACAGGTACACTGTCTTACACGATCCTGTACATCGTGGACACCGACTGTACCGTCGTCTCGCTGTGCACCGTACTCGCGTTGGTACTCGGTGCGGGGCGGGGACGACCAGTGACTGGGGAAGAGAGGCAGGTGCCCCTGCTGTCGCTCCTGGGCACGTTCCCGGTGCTCCAGGAGGGAAGGAGAGTACCACTTGAACGCCCGTTGGTACTCAGTGCGGGGAGCTGACGACCAGTCGCGGGGGAAGAGGCGGTGGTGGCCCAAGTTCCGCTTGCGGTAATGCAACCGCAACCTCGCGCGTTCCTGGTACTCCCGCACCAAGAGTGAAGGAGGTGCGGTAGGTGGAGTGGCTGGAGGTCGTGGCTCAGGCTCCTGGCCTCTACCACTGACCTCCCTCTCTTATACTCGCCCTCCACACACACTGCACGTTGACACCCTCGACATCTTGTTTAAAATACGCTAAATTTAGTATTTTTTTCCAAATACTTTTATGAAATTAGTAAGTATAATGTTTGATAGTGATCACATGTTAGTACCAAGACTTGACACACAAGTTTCTACCTCGAAGTCTTGAAGTTCCACCACAACCCAGGCAGGTACAAGCCAACCAAAAACCCAGATTACCATTATATTTATATGGAAACCCAATGCCCATAGGTATCACAGGGTATATACACCAAGAGGTGTATATACCTCAGTGTATACACACCGAGAGGTTTATATCTCATGTATATACAACGAGTGGTGTATGTCTCTCGATGTACTATACACACCGAGAAGTGTATGTCTCTCATGTATATACACAGAGAAGTATGTCTCTCTGTATATATCTTAGTGTATATATATATACAGAGCGTTTACCTTCATTCCTATTTCATAAACTAAGGTATTCTTGTCTGGCCGCCAAGAGTTACGCGCGAGCCTTATTGAGCCTAGTGCAGTCGATGGGATTTAAACCCCATCAATCATACAGAGGCCTCATACAGCGCCTGGGGCAACGAGGGATAATCAGGTTTGATCAGAGGAAGGGGAGGGTAGCTGCATTTCTTGGATCAAGAGCTCCACACTAGCATCAAGGCAATCACCTTGCAGGAAGAGTAAAGCGTATAGGCTCAGCAGACGGAGGATCAAGCCTCCACCACGTCTTGCACTGAATGACCCACGTGGGTTTAGCGCTTTGCGTGAATTAAACAAACACACTGAATAGAGGAAAGAAAGGATAAACTGCCGAGTGGACTGATAGACAATAATGTGACGGTAAGGTGTAATAGATGCCATCAGGAAAATGTTATTGTTTTATAGTGGTAAGAGAGAGAGAGAGAGAGAGAGAGAGAGAGAGAGAGAGAGAGAGAGAGTGAGAGAGAGAGAGAGAGAGAGAGAGAGAGAGAGAGAGAGAGAGAGAGAGAGAGAGAGAGAGAGAGAGAGAGAGAGAGAGAGAGAGAGAGAGAGAGAGAGAGAGAGAGAGAGATAGAGAGAGAGAGAGAGAGAGAGAGAGAGAGAGGTGAGAGAGAGGAGGAGAGAGAGAGGAGAGGAGAGGGGAGAGAGGAGAGAGGAAAGAGAGAGAGGAGAGGAGAGAGAGAGAGGAGAGGAGAGAGGAGAGGAGAGAGGAGAGGAGAGGAGAGAGGAGAGGAGAGGAGAGAGAGAGAGAGGAGAGAGAGGAGGAGAGAGAGAGGAGGAGAGAGAAGGAGAGAGAGAAGGAGAGAGAGAAGGAGAGAGAGAGAGGAGGAGAGAGAGAGGAGGAGAGAGAAGGAGAGAGAGAGGAGAGAGAGAGAGGAGAGAGAGAGAGGAGAGAGAGAGGAGAGAGAGAGGAGAGAGAGAGAGAGAGAGAGAGAGAGAGAGAGAGAGAGAGAGAGAGAGAGAGAGAGAGAGAGAGAGAGAGAGAGAGAGAGAGAGAGAGAGACAGAGAGA
Organism: Cherax quadricarinatus; assembly: GCF_038502225.1. Taxonomy (NCBI): domain Eukaryota; kingdom Metazoa; phylum Arthropoda; class Malacostraca; order Decapoda; family Parastacidae; genus Cherax; species Cherax quadricarinatus. The sequence goes on from NC_091379.1 coordinate 7,181,783, forward strand.
GAGAGAGAGAGAGAGTGTGAGTGCGTGTGTGTGTGTACTCACCTAGTTGAGGTTGCAGGGGTCGTGTGTGGTGTGTTCCCTAATTTGTATCTCTCTTAAAAATAAAAAACAAGTTTTAAAATGAGCTGATGTAGGTAACAGATCTTAGTTTGTAAATAAGATTAGGAACTGTAAACCCAGTTTTGAAAACCCCTGTGTAAAAGAGAGTGTTAA